>NC_082621.1:6421806-6767639 GCF_030936135.1 Gavia stellata | reverse complement strand
ATATCCTTCTTGGACCAGGGAGCCCCGGCCTGGACACAGTACTCCAGCTGTGGTCTCACAAGGGCTGGAGGGGCAGGGACATTTTCCTGGACCTGCTGGCCACACTTTGACTACACACTAATAAGCATCTGCCAGCTGGGCTTTGCACCAAAAGATCACAACTCTCTGAGCCTGGTAGTCCAGCTAATTTGCCAATCACCTTATCACTGAACCCATTTGTCACTAATAGGGTCATAAAGGAAGTATGAGAAAGGCTGTGAAAGGTCTTGCCAAATTCTAGGTACACACCTCTCCTGCCCTTCCCTTGTGCGCCGTGCCTGTTACTTCATGAGAAAGCAATGAGCTTGGCCCTTGACTACACTGGAGCCTCAGCTCAGAAGCAGCTCCATGGAGAGGGGAATAGGCCCTGGTTGAGCTCTCCCAGAAGAGCTCCCTGGCACTGACTTCACTAAGGTCACTAAAGGGAAGGGGTAAATCCCTCAGCTGCTCTGCCTGCAAGTTGGTCCTAAGCTCAGGCTGACAAACGTTCAAGAGGGGAGATGGGATTTACCCACTGTGCACAGCCCTTCTTGGAAAGAGGGTCTCTTCTGGATGTGAATGGGGGAGAGCAGCTGGCTTTGGGGAATATGGCCTGGAATCCCACATCTCCTCCCTCCCAGAGACAGGTGCTGGGCACTCAGACTGAAATTCCAATGGAGAGCATGAAGGTCCTTGTGAGCTGAAGTCCAAAGCAGTCGTCAGTTCTTTGGCTTTACTGTGCAAGCCATAGGGTCTGTTGTTCCACCCACAGAACAGTGAGACCAGGCTTCATGCTCCTTTCATTCAGTACCTGTTTGATCCAAGGTCTCAGCCTCTGCCTGACACAGCATCACACTGGTCAACCGCGCAAGTACATTTGGCATTGACATGGACATGAGAGAGGGCTGTGCCCCACCCCAGGCACCACCACCACTGCACTGGAACCAGATCCACTCAGGGATGGCCAGCACATGGTCAGCAGGATTCCTCAGCCTTTCTCCTTGCCCATAAAACAAACCCCATCCTTTTGAACTCTCTAGCACTGGAGAGAGCAGCTGTGTCCTGGCCCGGAGAGGCAGGGAGGGGGCACTTCCAGCCATGCTGAGGCACTCCCACTATTGTTACACTGAACTAAACAAAGGATCCAAGCTGGAGTTAAGCTGTTCTTGTTGTGGCTTGAGATTGGCAGCAGCAGAGCATGAGCTTTGGAGGGGCAGGAGAAGTGGGGCTTGGGAGACGGGGGCTGCATTTCAGTGCCTCTTCCCTAGACAGACCTCTAACAGGCTGGTACCACTACCACTCAGCTGCACTCAGGCTCCTTCTGACCCTGGGAATCTGCTGCTCTGTGGTGCTCATGGAGAGAGCACTGGAGAGTGTCCCTGCCATGAGCAGCACATGCCCTCATGAAGAGGGACACACAAGGAGGCACACACACACACACACACAAGCTCATGCACACCAGCATGGAATTATACACAAATTTGTCCTCCCACGTGCACCCACACAAACCTGGCTGCTTACAAGCACAAGAAAAGAACACACATAGGAACACAACGGACCATGGACTCTGCTGAGGACCCTTGGGGACTGGGCAGTGTTAGGCAGGATGGGGTCAAAACAGAGGAGCACGATGCACACACCTAGGGAGGCAACAACAAGTGACCACTGAGGTGAGCTGAGGAGGGAGAAGGATCCAGTATGTCCTCATGAACGGGAGCCTTTGGGCATCCAGCTGAGGATGGCTGGAGCTTCTTCCTGAGAACAGCACTTCAAACGGTCCGATGACAGTGACCCAGGCTGACGTCACTTGCCTGCTCTGGACCCGTCCAGCACTTGAGCGGAGTCTTCTGCCAGCGCTGCTGCATTCGTGCCCTAGAAATCCTGGGGCCTTTCATCCCAGAGCTCAGAAGAAGCCTTCACTGGGGATGGGCATGGCACAAATGTGGAAATGAAAAGGCAGCAGTGTTGGAAACCAAAGCACAGCCCATATCATTAGCCGTGATGGTTTGCATTCAAGATGAGCTTGTCAGAAAATTGTTACCTCTGCAAAGGGTGCCTCTGGTCCTGCGGCAATGAAGGGCAGGTATAAAAGCCAGCCCGAGTCCCTGCTCTCTCATCCCCTTCTCTTGCCTCCTTCTCCTTGGGAACAGGTGAGTCTGAAGGCCCTTCTTCTCCTCTTCCAAAGTGAGATCTCTGCTCGACGGACATCTCAGCCAATATTGGCTCTGTCCTATCCTGTGCTGGGGCTTGGAGCATCTTGCCACTGGAGAAATAAGCAGGGAGGAGGGGTGTTTAGAGAGAGGCTGGGATGTGGTTGAGGGGGCTTTTTTTGGTTTACAAATTACAAGAGAGCCTCCCTGGGCCAGACTGCTCCTTGTAGGATGATGAAGACCCTGTGTCTCCTGGCACAGCCTCCAGCTGCCCATTCAGCAGTGGCCTTGGTTCCTTTGTGACAGGGAACCACGCTGCTCCTCACCCACCCTTGTGCTCTGTTTCCTCCCTGCTTCTCCCCTCCAGCCCCAAGACATGTCCTGCTACAACCCGTGCCTGCCATGCCGGCCCTGTGGCCCGACCCCACTGGCCAACAGCTGCAATGAGCCCTGTGTCAGGCAGTGCCAGAACTCCACCGTCGTCATCGAGCCCCCTCCCGTGGTGGTGACCCTGCCTGGACCCATCCTCAGCTCCTTCCCGCAGAACACCGTTGTGGGATCCTCCACCTCCGCTGCTGTTGGCAGCATCCTCAGCTGTGATGGAGTGCCCATCACCTCTGGCTGCTGTGATCTCTCTGGCATTTCCAGATGCTACGGTGGCAGAAGGTGCCTCCTCTGATACATATCCTGCGAAAGACCCAGGGAGACACCTCGAGGAACTCAGAACATGCTATTGGGCAGAAGATTGACATTTTGGATGTGTTTGCAGTATAGCTGAACAGCTTTGCCGTTCTTTCTCCCTTGTTTCCTTTGGTTCTCCTTGACAACAAGGTTCTCTGAAGGCCAGCCTGCTGGGGACCATCTGTCTCCTCTCCCTCTATGGGGCAGGCAGGCAGGCAGACATCATGCAGGAACTTCTCCACAGCCAAGGACCGCAGACTCTTGCTTCCCCCAGGGCTCCCTGCATTGCTCTCCTCCACTCGGAGTAATTTTCTTCCCCTCTTTTGACTCATTAAAGTTCTGCTGCATTCTAGCCTGGCCTCCGTGTGGTCCTTCCCTGTGTGGACACTTCCCAAGCTGACAAAGGAGAAAGCTGTTGCTCAGGGTTGGAAAGGGGTGCGGGCACAAGGAGACCCTTCTCCATTTACAGAGGAATGGGAGGTTGGGACACTCTGCAGCGGCTCCTCCTTTAAGCAAGATCCTTGGGAGCTAGGGAAGACATCCTTGGCTACTCTGCTGCCAGGGACCATCAGGCCTTGTCTTACTGTGGCTCTGCCCACAAATGACCAGAAAGGCAGGAGGCCCTGAGGGTTCATCAGCCTTATGATCTCTAGAGGAAGGGCATTGCTCTTGCTATGGCTAGAGCTTTGCTCAGGTGGCAGGGCGTGGGTGTGAGGCTCTGGAAGGTGATTTCCTTTGCAGAATGGCAAGAGTGGTAAAGCAGGGAACGGCCTTTGGGATGGTCCGTAGCTGCTACTCCACCTTCTTGTTCCCTCCACCATCCCATCTGGGGCCCACAGCCAGCAGCCATGGGCCAGAGTAGCAGGGAAAAGTCGCCTACGCTGCTGAATGTGTTGAGGCTGGAAATTGGAGCTGAGCATGCGGGAGCTGAGGGCAGTCAGCACAGACATGGGGACAGTGAAACAGTGTGTTTCTGAGGGAGAGCAAATTGCTCTGATACAGAGCACGCAGGAGAACATGAAGATCAGCAAGGACGAGGGTACTGGGTGCACATCCCAAGAGAGCTGCGGGAGGGTGCAGAGCTCTTGACTGCTTCATTGGTCCCCCCAGAGAGTTTGTGCTCAGGAATTGGCTGCTGTTCTGGGGGAAGAGGATTGTTTTTCAGAGGATTTTTCTCATCCCTTCTCATGGGTGGAAATGTCTCTTGGCAGCTACTACAGTCTCATAGCCTATTTCCTGCATGAAAATCCAGATGTCTTGACAAAAGTGTACAAGTGGAAGGATTGAAATCGCCACACCCATGTCCTCCATCAAGAGGGAATTAGGGCTCATGAAGCATATCTCAGAATGACTGAAGGCCAAAAGCTTTATAAGGGCGTTTCACTTGCATGTCTCTTTTCCCTAGTCATTCTATTAATAACCCTCAACAAAAGCAGCACAGTTGGACTTCTTAACCCTACTGCACTAAACTTTGTAATAAGCAGAAGGTACTCAGGTCCTTCTCAATGGTAATACCATCTGTAGTTTCCTTGTAGAAGAGGGAGGGATGGCATTTCTTCTGACAGATGAGTAGCCCTTTGGCCAAAGCACTGGTTCTTGGCATGACCTCTAGTTTGGCTGCCCAGCTGAAGAGATCTTAGAAAGCTAGGAAAAGGGCACGGGCTCTATGCCAATTTTACACTTCAAACTAAAGGGTATTGTTGCTAGAGCATGTTTGCTTTTCATGGTGATTTAAATCCGCTGTGCAGAAGGCAGGCACTGAGCTGTCTCAACCCATGCTTCCCATTTCACTGCTGTGGCCGGTTTCCATGGCCCAGGTGTCTTCACCTGCATGGCAGCCCCCTCAAAAGGGTCACTAAGCAGAGCAGTGGCTGTTCTTTAAATCGTTGTTACTCCCATGCTCAGCCCCTTGATTTACACCTTAAGAAACAAGGATGCAAAAGCTGCTCTGAGCAGGTTCAAGAGCTGGTATTTGTTCACATGAAGGAAACTACTGGCAGGGTGCCATGATCCTAACCTGTGCTGGTTTTGGCTGGGATGGGGTTAACTTTCTTCATAGCAGCTAGTATGGGGCTGTGTTTTGGATTGTATGGGGCTGTGTTTTGGATTTGGGCTGGAAACAATGTTGATAAAGCAGGAATGTTTTAGTTACGGCTGAGCAGGGCTCACACAGCACCAACGCCTTTTCTGCTCCTCACACCACCCCACCGGTGAGTGGGCTGGGGGTGCACGGGAAGTTGGGAGGGGACACAGCCGGGACAGCTGACCGCAACTGACCAAAGGGATATTCCATACCATATGACATCATGCTCAGTATATAAAGCCGGGGGAGGAAGAAGGAAGGTGGGGACATTCGGAGTAATGGCGTTTGTCTTCCCGAGCAACCGCTACGCGTGATAGAGCCCTGCTTCCCTGCAGATAGCTGAACACCTGCCTGCCGATGGGAAGTGGTGAATGAATTCCTTCTTTCGCTTTGCTTCTCCGCGCGGTGTTCTTTGCTCTACCTATTAAACTGTTTTTATCTCAGCCCACGAGTTTTCTCACTTTTACTCTTCTGGTTCTCTCCCCCACCCCACCTGGGGGGAGTGAGTGAGCGGCTGTGTGGTGCTTAGTTGCCAGCTGGGCTTAAACCACGACAGTCCTTTTTGGCGCCCAACGTGGGGCACGAAGGGTTCGAGATAATAACAGATTCAACAGAACTTCTATCCTTTAAAAGTTATAGGTCAACATTAGTCTGTTTAATTTGCACCATGGTCTTCTTTTTGCTGTATCTGTTAAAGATTGGCCTGCGCTTTTTCAGTATGCTGTGCTCTGCAGTTATTAGTGACATTTTGCCTGGAAGATTTGTTTTTAAAACGTTGACCTTGAGCTGGGTAATCTGGTGTTTGGTCTCTGTGCTGAAGCCATTACTGTATTTTGGGTACCATCTCGTGGAGATACTTAACAATTATACTCCTTCTTCTGAGAGTTTTTTTGTGGAAGAAATACAGAACAGCACCCTTGCTTCCTTCTTCTGTGATGTTGTCTCCCACATGACAATGACCTCTCAGTACCTTGAACATCCTTGGGCAGTTAAAAGACTTCTATTGATATTCCTTAGACATATTGCTTCAGTTTTCTCTAAGGTCAACAAGCAATTTAGGAATATGACCCAGGTTCCACGAGAGTATGGTCATGGGTGGCACGGCATGTGGGAGAATATGGGCAGGTATCTAAAGAACTTCTCACCTCCAATGATCTGGACTTTCACCCCTGAACAATTACAGGATCCTGATGAAGTGGTAGAATGTTTGAAAAAAAAATGCCATGGCTACTCCAGAGAGGCACAACTTACCGCGCTGTGCTGGGCCCTGGCCAACATCTACCAAACACTGCTTGATACTATGCAGCACCCTCAGGGAGAAGAGAGGGGAAATAAATCAGGCACTGTATCCGTCGCCCCTGTAACTAAAAAGAAACAGTGGAAGCCGAAATCAGCTCGTTTAGTAAGGGATGAAGAAGCTTCTCCTAAGAGGGAAAAAGAATAAGAAGAGGCAGCCTCTTCTGCAGCAGAGCAGCCACAGGAACAGGACCAAGATACTGAGAAAATCAATGAAACGGAAACCACCCGCTCCCTATCCCTAAGTGAGCTACGAGATATGCGAAAAGATTTCAGCCGTCAACCAGGTGAGCTAATTCTCAGCTGGTTACTTCGATGCTGGGATATTGGGGCCAGTAGTCAGGAATTGGAGGGTAAGGAAGCCCGGCAGCTGGGATCGCTTGCTAAGGACAAGGCCATTGACAAAGGTATTGGAAAAAAGGCAGGAGTCCTCAGTCTTTGGCAGCGACTCCTCTCAAGTGTGAAGGACAGGTATCCTTTCAAGGAAGAACTCGCAAACTCTCGAAGGAAATGGACCAACATTGAGGGGGGCATCCAGTATCTAAGGGAATTAGCCGTGTTGGAGGTAATCTATAATGACCAGGCATGCAAAGACCCGGATGAAATCCAATGCACACGGTCCATGTGGCGCAAGTTTGTGAGAAATGCAGCAACGTCTTACACCCACACCCTGGCGATAATGAACTGGACAGACATTGAGGCACCAACTATAGATGAACTGGCCAGGCAACTCCGAGAATACGAAGATAACCTTGCTCCCTCCATGTGTGCTTGTGTCTCGGCTGTGGACAGACACAGACTGACTCAAAACATGTTTGAGCAAGCTGGGAAGGGTAGGTTTTCCTCATCCACTCCAACCAAAGCCTCGGCTATTAAGAGTCAGCTTTTCCCTGTTCAGGCGAAAGGTTACCGGTGGCGCACACCACGTGCAACCCTGTGGTTCTTCCTGCGTGACCAGGGGGAGGACATGAGGAAGTGGGATGGTCAACCTACCTGGAGACTAGAAGCTCGGGTGCAGGAATTGCAAGGAAAAACAACAGCTAAAAAGCATCTGTCCAGAAAAATGACTGCTCCAGTGTCTGTTGGACAAAGTAGAAGGGCTGACGGTACTTTTGATCCTGATGAAGGGACTTCTGTTATGCATGTACAAAAAACAAGTAATGAAGACTCAGACCAGGAATAGAGGGGCCCTGCCTTCGGCCAGGCGGAGGAAAGGGACAACCGAGTTTACTGGACTGTGTGGATTCGATGGCCTGGCACATCAGCCCCACAGGAGTATAAAGCTCTAGTGGATACCGGTGCACAGTGTACTCTAATTCCATCAGATTACAAGGGGGCGGAATCCATCTGTATTTCTGGAGTGACAGGGGGATCCCAAGAACTGTCTGTGTTGGAGGCTGAATTAAGCCTAACTGGGAATGAGTGGCAAAAGCACCCTATTGTGACTGGTCCAGAGGCTCCATGCATCCTTGGCATAGACTATCTCAAGAGAGGGTACTTCAGAGACCCAAAAGGGTATCGATGGGCTTTTGGTATAGCTGCTTTGAATACAGAGGAAATTAAACAGCTGTCTAGCTTGCCTGGTCTCTCAGAGGATCCTTCTGTGGTGGGGTTGCTGCAAGTTAAAGAACAGCAGGTGCCAATTGCTACCATGACAGTGCATCAGCAACAATATCGCACCAATCGAGACTCCCTGGTTCCCATCCACAACTTGATCCATCAACTGGAAAGTCAAGGAGTGATCAGTAAGACTCATTCACCCTTTAATAGTCCCATATGGCCTGTGCAAAAATCTAACGGAGAGTGGCGGTTAACAGTGGACTATCGAGGCCTGAATGAAGTCACAACGCCACTGAGTGCTGCCGTACCAGACATGCTAGAACTTCAGTATGAACTGGAGTCAAAGGCTGCCAAATGGTATGCAACAATAGATATCGCCAATGCGTTTTTCTCGATCCCTCTGGCAGCAGAGTGCAGGCCACAGTTTGCTTTCACATGGAGGGGTATCCAGTACATCTGGAATCGACTGCCCCAGGGGTGGAAACATAGTCCTACCATTTGTCATGGGTTGATACAGAGTGCACTGGAACAAGGCGAAGCTCCCGAACACCTGCAGTATATTGATGACATCATTGTGTGGGGCAACACAGCGGAGGAAGTGTTTGAGAAGGGGAGAAGAATAATCCAGATTCTCCTGAAAGCTGGTTTTGCTATAAAACGAAGTAAGGTCAAAGGGCCTGCACAGGAAATTCCGTTTTTAGGAATAAAATGGCAGGATGGGCGTCGTCATATCCCAATGGATGTGATCAATAAAATAACAGCCATGTCTCCACCAACTAACAAAAAGGAAACACAAGCTTTCTTAGGTGTTGTGGGTTTCTGGAGAATGCATATTCCAGGTTATAGTCTGATCGTAAGCCCTCTCTATCGAGTGATCCGGAAGAAGAACGACTTTGAATGGGGCCCTGAGCAGCAGCAAGCCTTTGAACAAATTAAACAGGAGATAGTTCGTGCAGTAGCGCTTGGGCCAGTCCGGACAGGACAAGATGTGAAAAATGTACTTTACACCTCAGCTGGGGATAACGGCCGCACCTGGAGCCTCTGGCAGAAAGCACCTGGGGAGACTCGAGGTCGACCTCTAGGGTTTTGGAGCCGGGGATATAGGGGATCTGAAGCCCGTTACACTCCAACTGAAAAAGAAATATTAGCAGCATATGAAGGAATTCGAGCTGCTTCGGAAGTAGTTGGTACTGAAGCACAGCTCCTTTTGGCCCCTCGATTGCCTGTGCTGGGCTGGATGTTCAAAGGGAAGATCCCCTCTACGCATCACGCAACTGATGCTACATGGAGTAAGTGGGTTACACTGATAACGCAACGAGCTCGGATGGGAAACCCCGACCGCCCGGGAATCCTGGAAATGATAGTGGACTGGCCAGAGGGCCGAAACTTTGGAGTGTCACCAGAGGAGGTGACTCGTGCTGAAGAGGCCCCTCTGTATAATGAATTATCAGAGACTGAGAAGCAATATGCCCTGAGTACAGATGGATCCTGTCGTATTGTGGGAAAACATCGAAGGTGGAAAGCTGCTGTGTGGAGTCCTACGCGACAAGTTGCAGAAACTGCTGAAGGACAAGGTGAATCAAGTCAGTTTGCAGAGGTGAAAGCCATTCAGCTGGCTTTAGATATTGCTGAACGAAGGAAATGGCCAGTCCTTTATCTCTATACTGACTCATGGATGGTGGCAAATGCCCTGTGGGGGTGGCTACAGCAATGGAAACAGAGCAACTGGCAGCGCAGAGGTAAGCCCATCTGGGCTGCTGAATTATGGCAAGATATTGCTGGTCGGCTAGAGAACCTGGTTGTAAAAGTATGTCATGTAGATGCTCACATACCCAAGAGTCGTGCCACTGAAGAACATCGAAACAATGAGCGGGTGGACCAAGCTGCTAGAATTGAAGTGGCTCAGGTGGATCTGGATTGGGAACATAAGGGTGAGCTATTTATAGCTCGATGGGCCCATGACACATCAGGACATTTAGGAAGGGATGCAACATACAAATGGGCTCGCGATCGAGGGGTGGACTTGACTATTGATGCCATTGCACAGGTTATCCATGAATGTGAAACATGTGCCATAATCAAACAAGCTAAGCGGCTGAAGCCTTTTTGGTATAGAGGACGATGGCTGAAATATCAATACGGGGAAGCCTGGCAGGTTGATTATATCACACTACCACGAACCCGCCACGGGAAGCAGCATGTGCTTACAATGGTGGAAGCAACTACCAGATGGATGGAAACATACCCCGTGACCCATGCCACTGCCCGGAACACTATCTTGGGCCTTGAAAAGCAAATTTTATGGCGACACGGCACCCCTGAAAGAATTGAATCAGACAACGGGACTCATTTCCGAAACAACCTCATTAACACCTGGGCCAAGGAGCATGGCATTGACTGGGTGTATCACATCCCCTACCATGCACCAGCCTCCGGGAAAATTGAACGATACAACGCAATATTAAAAACTACACTGAAAGCAATGGGTGCTGGGACATTCAAGCATTGGGATACACATTTAGCAGAAGCCACTTGGCTAGTTAACACTAGAGGCTCTGCCAGTCGACCTGGCCCTGCCCAATCAAAGCCCCTGCACACTGTGGAAGGAGATAAGATTCCCGTAGTACATATAAGGAACTTGCTGGGAAAAACAGTCTGGGTTATTCCTTCCTCAGGAAAAGGTAAACCTATTCACAGGGTTGTTTTTGCTCAAGGACCTGGTTGCACTTGGTGGGTAATGCAGAAGAATGGGGAAGTCCAGTGTGTACCGCAAGGTAATTAAATTCTGGGTGAAACTAATCCATAATTTGAGTTATATGTTACAGGAATTACTATAGCAGGAACCACCTGAACCAATGGAGAACAAGCCTTACAAGAAGCAGTGCAAGTGCAGCAGTGACCCGACCTGAGCTAGCTGTGGTGCCCAATAACTCCATGCAATACAACACCTCTTCTCTCCTGAGTGACCACCATAACAGATGGAGCCCGAAGTTATGGACTACATGAACTCAATGGACATTTATGGACATTTTACAAATATTTCACCGGGGTGGTCCATAGACTAAGGGAAGGATATCTGTGTACTATATCAAAGGATGGGAAGGGTGATGATAGGGAATGAGAACATTTTGGATGGTGTGAGACCTGAACATGATGTAAATGGTATGGAATAAAGGGTGGAGAATGTGCTGGTTTTGGCTAGGATGGGGTTAACTTTCTTCATAGCAGCTAGTATGGGGCTGTGTTTTGGATTGTATGGGGCTGTGTTTTGGATTTGGGCTGGAAACAATGTTGATAAAGCAGGAATGTTTTAGTTACGGCTGAGCAGGGCTCACACAGCACCAATGCCTTTTCTGCTCCTCACACCACCCCACCGGTGAGTGGGCTGGGGGTGCACGGGAAGATGGGAGGGGACACAGCCGGGACAGCTGACCCCAACTGACCAAAGGGATATTCCATACCATATGACATCATGCTCAGTATATAAAGCCGGGGGAGGAAGAAGGAAGGTGGGGACATTCGGAGTAATGGCGTTTGTCTTCCCGAGCAACCGCTACGTGTGATAGAGCCCTGCTTCCCTGCAGATAGCTGAACACCTGCCTGCCGATGGGAAGTGGTGAATGAATTCCTTCTTTCGCTTTGCTTCTCCGCGCGGTGTTCTTTGCTCTACCTATTAAACTGTTTTTATCTCAGCCCATGAGTTTTCTCACTTTTACTCTTCTGGTTCTCTCCCCCACCCCACCTGGGGGGAGTGAGTGAGCGGCTGTGTGGTGCTTAGTTGCCAGCTGGGCTTAAACCACGACATAACCCAAAGATGACAATACATCAAAGAGTTAGTGATCCATGTGACAGATAACCTGAAGAGGCCCTGGCCTCTGCTGTGCTGTGCTACATGCAGAGCTTGGCCTTCAGGCCTGTGTTGTGCTGCGCAAACCCCTTGGCCAGAGGCCAAACTCAGAGGGCTGATTGTAACCAATGAGGCTGTAGGCAGCTCCTGCTCGGTGCCAGTGATTACACTACCTGGGTGTCCCTGCCTGTGTCTAAAGTGCACTAAGAAGCTGTCATGTGAATGGCATTTCTGCTTGACAGGAGAAATGATGAATAGAGCTGCTTTATTTTATGAAAATCCTCTGAAAGCTTGGCTGACCAAAACGGGGCAACACTTTCATGGGCAGGATCTACGTGGTGTGCTGTGCCCTGATTGGAGCAGCCTTCCCCAAAGCCTTCCCTTCCCCTGGGCTCAGCTTCACTCCCAACTTCTCTACCTCCTCCCTGCCGAGCGAGCGGCACAAGGGGAAAGGGTACCTCAGGTCCTTCTCAATGGTAATACCATCTGCAATTTCCTTGTAGAAGAGGAGTGAGCGGGACAAGGGGAAAGCAAGTGGGGATTGCGATCAGTTCATTGCACGTTTTCTCTGCTCCTCCTTCCTCCTCAGGCTCTTCCCTTGCTTCAGCGTGGGGTTCATCCCACAGGCTGCAGTTCTTCACAAACTGCTCCAGCATGGGTCCTTTCCATGGGCTGCAGTCCTTCAAGAGCGCACTGCTCCAGCATGGGTGCCCCGTGGGGCCAGAGGTCCTGCTAGAAAACCTGCTCCAGCATCGGCTTCTCTCCATGGGCCACAGTTTCTGTCAGGAGATTGGTCCAGCTCGGCTTCTCCATGGGTTGCAGCTTCCTTCAGGGCATCTCCACCTGCTGCGGCATGAGGTCCTCCATGGGCTGCAGAGTGGATATCTGCTCCATCGTGGACCTCCGTGGGCTGCAAGGGGACGACCTCTGTCACCATTGTCTTCTCCATGGCTGCAGAGGAATCTCTGCTCTGGTACTTAAAGCGCCTCCTCCCACTCCTTCTTCACGGACCTTGGTGGCTGCAGAGTTGTTTTGCTCACATTTTCTCACTCCTCTCTTGCAGCTGCTGCACACCAGTTTTCACCCCTTCTTAAATGTGTTATCACAGAGGCACTACCAATGTTGCTGCTTGGCTCAGCTTTGGCCAGCGACGGGTCCATCTTGGAGCCAACTGTTGCTGGCTCTGTCGGACATGAGGGCAGCTTCTGGCATCTCCTCACAGAAGCCAGCCCTGCAGCCCCTCCACTACCAAAACCTTGCCAGGTCAACCTAATACACTGTCGTTATGCTCGTAGTATTATGTGCAGAAAATGTTTTGTGTATAGGAACCTACGCTGCAAGACAAACTCAACCAGCTCATGGTGACAGAGGAGGCTGCAGGCAGCTCCCTCTCTCTGCAGGCAATTACACCAGCTGCACCTGCATGCAAAACACAGGAAGAAAAAAGGCCAGCCCATCAATTAAAACCAGGGGGAAAAAGAAACCATGAACATTCACAGGGTAGCCAACCCCTTTTTTCAGCTGCTCCCTAAATTAATGTTGTTTCTGCATTTCTCTGCCTTTGGAAGAGAGGGTGTTTACCATAAAGTGAGTCTAGGGACAGGTTCACTACTACATCACTTCTGATGTCCCAGCCTCAGTGTCTGTAGCCTGAGGGGAGTCTGGCTTGTCCCAGACAGACAACCTTCTGCTGTCACATGAGTGTGTCACTGTGGCACTGCTCCCTTTGCAAGGGCAGGGGCTGGTCCCAGACCCTTGAGGAGATCACTAAGACAGGTGGGATCTTCTAACACTGCAGGATTTTTTCTCTTTCACTTGGAATATGGGAATTCTTGGAGGGGCTTCAGCAATGGGGACGTTCTCTAGTTTTTATATTATCCTTCACAGACAGACTTGAGACGTGGAGAGGCTCAATGTCTGGAAAGGCCATGACAGCTCTGACTCTGCTGTGGTTTCTCTCTGTCTTACAGTGAGAAAACAGCTGTCTGAGCCACTACCAAACCCTTGAGTTCACTAAAGCTGATGGGTGTGGCCAGTGACTGATTCATTGCCTTAACTGCAGGGTCTGAAGGACTTGCCTAGAATCATGTAGAGGGGCTGAGAGCTGGTGTCGCGAGTCCTGGTTCTCTGTGGTGCGTGTGCATGAGCGTGCTCACGTACATGTTCATCTGGCTGTGCTCATGTGTGCATTTGCGTAGGCCTATGGTAATACCCGTGCAAACGTGCGTGTGCCCAAATGTTCTCTGTGTGTGTGTGTTTGGGCAATTGCATCCATGAGTGTGTATGTGTTTAACACATGCACGTGCCTTCATGCAGAAGGGCATGAGTATGTGTGACCGGTCTGCATATACGTAATTGTGTGGGCATAGGTGTGTGTAGATGTGTGCTTTTGTGTGTGTACTTCTGTGTAGAGGAGCATGCATGTATATCAGTATGCAAATGCATGTGTGCAGGAGCAAGCATATGTGTAAGCAGGTCCGAATAACTGTGCGTACATGTTGGTATGGGGGGTGGCTGAGCATGTTGGTACGCACATGGGCTCCTTTGGAAATGTGTGTGCACACACCTCTTTACAAGTGCACACGTATGAGTTGCTCTTTGGGTGCGTGTAAGCTCACGTGTGTGGTTGTGCCCGTGTGTGTGTGACTCTGTGTGTGCACTGAAGGGGAAATTCAAATTGGAACTGCTCTGCAGTGGTCATTTGTGACCAAGGAATGATGTGCCACAGAGGGCAAGAAGGCCCAAATGCAGAAGGGGTTAAAGTGGCTGGCAGTAGGGATGCCAGAGACAGAAGGACTCCCTGTAAGGGAGTGCAGTTTCCCTTGGTGAGGAGATAAGAAAGAGCTGCAGCATTGTCTTGCAGCAATCCTGCAATGTGAATGCTCAGTGGCCACCTTTGGGCAGCAGAGCTGGTGCTGGGGGATAGACCCAATGCCAGGCTGAAGTGCCCCATGCAACTGCTCACAGGACTGGTGCTGGTGCCAGTGTATATAAGGAATTGGCTCCTGACACATCTTCCAGACTTCCTGTAGAACTGCTTATGGTGGTAGGACTCTGTCCCATACATTGATCATTTAGTGTTTGGGTTCCTTGTTGTATCTAAGGAAAAGCATGTGTTTAATTTGCCTCAAGGGGTGCAATAAAAATTCCCCCCCAGCACATATATCTGTGAGTGTGCATATCTCTGTGTGCGTATAGCTGTGCATATGTGTGCACCCATGAGGGTACGCCAAAGACCTTGCTAAAGTCAAGGTACATCACAGCCAGTGCCCCTCCCCTTCCTTACAGTGCCAGTCACCTCCTCATAGAAAGCAATGAGGTTGGTGAGGCATGATTTGCCCTCAGTAAGCCCAGGTGAGCTGCTCCCAATCCCCTTCTTGCCTTTCCTGAGTTTAGGAAAGGCTTTTGAGAGTATTTGCTACGTCTTCTTTCCAGAGACTGAATAGAGGCTGTCTAGTCAGCTCCTTAAACACTCTTGGATGCATCCCAAGTGATCCCATAAACTTGTGCCTGTCCAAATAGTAGTAAGAGCTCCTTGGTTCTTCTTCTTCTCCTTTTGCTGCTAATAGGCTCACAGATACCTTTCTTGATTCCCTTCACCTCCCTTGCTAGTTTCCACTCCACCTGTGCTATATTCTTCACATTGCAGAAGACCATCTTTGTGCTCTCCTGGGACTCTGCACTCCAGGCCATTTTCCCATGGCATCTTGCCAAGCAGGTAGGTCCCTGAAGAGACTAAGATCTGCTCTTCTGAAGTCCGGGGCAGTAGTCATCCTGTTTGTCTTGGTCAGTCCTCTGAGGATCTTAAGCTCTGCAGTCTCCTGGTCACGGCAGGCAAGGCTGCCCCTGAATTTTACATCATCCAATAGTTCTTCCTCATCTGTGTGTAGCAGGTCCAAGAGAGCCTCTCTCCTAGTCTGTTCATGGATTGCCTGCATCAAAAATTTGTCTTCCATATGCCCCAGGCATGTCCTGATTTGCTTGTGCCCAGCCATTTTGGTCCTGCAGCAGACACTGTGGTGGTCAAAGTCACCCACGAGTACCAGGGCCTGTGACTGTGAGGCTTTCCCCGGGTGCCTGAAGAAGGCATCATCTGCTTCCTGTTCTTGAGCAGGAGGTGCATAGCACACTTGTAACTACACCACCACCTGTGCCATGGGGGAAGTGTGAGAGCCTCCCCTGCCATGCTGTCCCCTGGGCATACCTCTTCTACCCCTTGTGCCAAACCTCCTCTTCAGCCTATGGTAGACCTCCCCCTCCCTCCCTCCTTTAAACTCCTCCTCCCTAGTTAAGACACTCTTGCCTCCCCTTGACAATCACCTTCCACTCCTGAGCAGCAGTCCTCACTCTTCCAAGAGGGCACACTGGGGACAGAAGCCAAAGCTGCCAGTGCTGCCACACCCTCTCCTGCCATGCACGCTGTCCAAATGAGCTCTGGAAGGAGAGGGATTCTCTTCTGACTTCCGTGCCATGCTTTGCATCTCAGTCTTAGTAAATATAGGTAATTAAGGGGTTGTGAGTGAAATGGATCAAGATCCCTTCAGCAGATAGGTCCTTCCAGCCCTGTGGGACCAACTCAGATTCCAAAGACATCCTCGTGTAGAGGTTCTTTCAGCCCAAACTCACTGTGCTGGAGGGAAGGAACTCACAGAGTCATCTTTGTTCTCAGCAAAATACCCATAATCGTAGAATCATAGAATCACATAGAATTGTTTGGGTTGGAAGGGTCCTTGAAAGACCATCTAGTCCAATCCCCCTGCTGTGAGCAGGGACATCTCTCACAACCAGATCAGGTTTCTCAAAGCCCCATCTAACCTGACCTTGAACACTTCCCACGATGGGGTATCCACAATGTCTATGGGCAACCTCTTCCAGTGTCTCACCACCGTCATGGGAAAAAAATTCTTCCTTATGTCCACCCTAAATCTACCCACTTTCAGTTTAAAGCCATTGCCCCTTTTCCTGCCACTACAGGCCCTGGTAAAATGTCTTTCTCTGCCTTTCTTATAAGCCCCCTTGAAGTATTGAAAGGCCTCAAGAAGGCCTCCTCAGAGCCTTCTCCTCTCCAGGCTGAACAACCCTACCTCTCTCAGCCTTTCTTCATAGGAGAGGTGTTCCAGCCCTCTGAGCATTTTCCTGGCCCCCCTCTGGACCCGCTCTGACAGACTCTACAGGCTCCTCCCACAGTCAGTGAAGAGACATCAGCTCACACATGGGACTTAGCCCATCCTAAAGCAGACGTGCACGGCAAATCGGACGAATCATCTTTCTGGAGACACTGATTCCGCAATTGACCAATGGTGGCCTCTGAACTCCCCAGCTAGCATAAGCTCACCGCAGGGCCTGCATACCTGGTCACGTGTGCATGGCTTCCTTCATAATGTGATCAGAAGTGAACCCACAGGCTGTGCTACCAGAGCCTACAAACACCTCTATCCCATGGCTAAGGCCCATATCCATGTCCACGGTACTCAGGGATGGACAGAGAGCAGGGAAAGGGCTTTTGTGGGGGTGAATGGGCTCAAGCTGGGCATGTTACTGTCATCAGCTGCATCTCCCGCTCTCTCCGAGCGCAGATAAGTCTTCCCTCAGCCATGCTGAACCCTTGGACAAAGGACATGCAGAAGATAACTCCGTCAAGCCCAACACCTGTGCAGTATCCCTGGTCAGTGTAGACAGACTCTCTTTAGGTGTCTTGAGGCTTCTCAATTAACTCTAGGTGACTAGAGGTCTAGATTTTTGTGTGCGTGTGTGTATGTGAGTCATCTACACCAGATATTTAGTCTATCTTGAATGTCCTTTACTCGACTCCTCCAGTATGTGAGACGAGACCTGTGCCCACGCTGACATGTTTTGCTCCAGAAATGCTTGGGCCTCTCATCCTGTCACGGAAAAGCTGCCTTCAGCAGGGAATGTGCCTGGCATAAAGCAGGAAATGAGAAGACAGCAATTCAGGAAGCCAAAACACAGCCCATAGCATTAGCTGGGATGTTTTGCATTCAAGGTGAGCTTGTCAGGAAATAATCACCTCCACAAGGAATGCCTCTGGCAGCCTGGGGCAGTAAAGGGCCATGATAAAAGCCAGCCCAGCTCCTTGCTCTCTCATCCACTTCTCTTGCCTCCTTCTCCCTGGGAGTCAGGTGAGTCTGAAGCCCCGTCTCCTTCTCTGCTGTCTCTAAAAGGAGGTCTCACTTCAGTGGACCTCTCAGCTGATTCCAGGTTTGTTCTATGCCAGATCTTGGGGCTGCTTGTCAAGGGAGAGGGAAGTGGGGAGAAGGTTAGACATGGAAGGAAGCTGGGACTATACTGAGGTGGCTTCTGGACTCAGGGACTAGGCATAGCTGCATAGGAGCTAGTAGACCTTTTGGGGCCCTGGTATGACAAGGCCAAGAAGCCCTCATATGTCTCTGCACAGCCTCCACCTCCCGGCCTGCATGTTCTTTGGTTCCCTCATGGTGTGGTGACAGGCTGCTCCTCATGCATGCCCATGTTTTCCTTCCTTCCTGCCTTCTCTCCCAGGTGCACCTCAGGCCCCAAGACATGTCCTGCTACGACCAGTGCCAGCCCTGCCAGCCCTGCCAGCCCTGCGGCCCAACCCCGCTGGCCAACAGCTGCAATGAGCCCTGTGTCAGGCAGTGCCAGAACTCCACCGTCGTCATCCAGCCCTCTCCCGTGGTGGTGACGCTGCCTGGTCCCATCCTCAGCTCCTTCCCGCAGAACACCGTTGTGGGATCCTCCACCTCCGCTGCTGTTGGCAGCATCCTCAGCTGTGATGGAGTCCCCATCACCTCTGGCTGCTGTGACCTCTCCTGCATCACTAGCCGCTACTGCGGCAGGAGGTGCCCCCCCTGCTAAAGATGCTGGCAACGGCCTCAGATAAGGACCCCCAGGAACTCAGAAAATGCTGCTTGACACAGGATCAAACTCTGTGCCATTGTTTTAGGAGCAGCTGACCATCTCTGGCTTGTCCTGCAAGGGCAGACTGGAAGGGGCAGCCTGGGCCTTCTGAAAACATGGCCAATGTCTAACTTTCCTGTCTTCCAATCACCCTTTTTCTCTCTTTTCTTTGTATTCTTGTGCTCCCCTCAGAGCTTGCTGTGAGGACCCCAGAAACCAGCCTGGAGTCACCTGCTAGCCTGTCTCCTTCTGTGAGGCAGGTCAACAGGAAAAGGGGAACAGAGTCTTGGCTGCTCCTCCTCCTCCCTGCATTGGGGACCGTCACTTGGAGTGACTTCATTTCCCTCTTTCGACTCATTAAAAAATTGCTGCAACCCTGCCTGTGTCCCTTAGGTGGTCTTTCCATCTGCGCACTGACTGCTGAGGGAGAAAGACCTTGCTTTGGAGGGGCATTAGTTGGGGGCACAGGAGGACCCTTCATCACTCCTAGAGGCATTGGAGGGCGGGACAAACTGCAGCAAGTCCTCTTTCAGGGATTGCCTCTTGAGGCTGAGGAAGACATCCCTAGTTACTCCACAGCCAATGGCCATTAGTCCTTGCCTTGCTGCGTCTCTGCTCAGAAATAGCCCCCTGGCCCTGGAGCACACCATATGAACAGGAATCCTGACAACTGCTGTCTTCCAGAGAGGAACTGTGAGCATGTGGGAGGCCCCAGGGAGGTCAGCAGTCCCACAAGCCCTTGGGGAAGAGTGGTGCTCTTGCTTTGGCTGGAGCTGTGAAGATGATGTGAGAATATGCGAGAGTATGTTGCCAAAGGATGGCTGGATTTGAGAATGGGTGAATAGTTTTGGGGATGGCCCACAATCCCTACTCCACCTGCCCCTCCCCTCCATCACCCGATTTTGGGGCCATGGTCTGCATGCCTGGGCATAGGCAGCAGGGACCCTTTCCCCATGCAGCCCTATCACCCTTCAGCACAGCACCCGTACCCGCTCCAGCTGATTTGCAGGCACCAGATACATTTTTTCCACATAGTCCATCTCTGTTTTACCAAAAGCCAAGCAGAAGAGCAAAACTTAAGTCCTCCACAAATTTGCTAAACGGGTATTTCCAGAGCACTTCCTGATACAGCGGGTGCCAGCAACTGTAACACCACAGAATATTCTCAGGCATAACAGACAGCAAGCAGCTGGCATTTGTCAGTCAGCAAGCAGTTGCAAGTGAGCCAGCTGCACAGCATCAGAGCAGGTGAAAGGGAGGTAGGATTTTCCCTGAGACACAGCAGCTTGATGAGCCCCAGACCCCAAATGCAGTGGAGAAGCTGGCAGTGTCTCCCCATAACATTAAGGTAAGTGCAACCTCTGGGCAAGGGGAAGGGAAGGAAGAGAAAAGAATATTTCAGTTGCAAGGGACCTACAATGGTCTTCTAGCCCAACCGCCTGACCACTTCAGGGCTGACCAAAAGTTAAAGCATGTTATTAAGGGCTTTGTCCAAATGCCTCTTAAACACTGACAGCCATGGGACAACGACCACCTCTCTACGAAGCCTGTTCCAGTGTTTGACCACTCTCTTGGTAAAGAAGTGCTTCCTAATGACAAATTTGAACCTCCCATGATGCAGCTTTGAACCATTCCCATGTGTCCGGTCATTGGATACCAGGGAGTAGTGATCGGCACCTCCCACTCCACTTCCCCTCCTTAGGAAGCTGTAGAGAGCCATGAGGTTGCCCCTCAGCCTCCTTTTGCCAAACTAGACAAACCCAGTGTCCTTAGCTGCTCCTTATAGGACATACCTTCCAGTCCTCTCACCAGCTTTGGTGCCCTCCTCTGGATGCATTCAAGTACCTTCACGTTCTTATTAAATTGTGAGGCCCAGCACTGCACACAGTATTCAAGATGAGGCCACACCAGCACTAAATACAGCATGATAATCACCGCTCTTGACTGGCTGCTTATACTGTTTTTGACGCACCCCAGGATGCGGTTTGCCCTCTTGGGTGCCAGGACACCCTGCTGACTCCTATTGAGCCTACTGTCAACTAGCACCCACAGATCCCTTTCTGCAGGGCTGCTCTCCAGCCACTCCTCTCCCAGGTTATACTTGTGTCCGGTGTTAGTCCATCCAACATGCAATATCTGTCATTTGGTCTTATTACATTTCATGCCATTGATGATTGCCCGGTGTTCCAAACTATCTAGATCCCTCTGCAAGGCCTCTTGTCCCTCAACAGACTCAGCAGCACCTCCCACTCTGGTATCATCAGCAAAATTGCTCATGGTGACTTCAACTCCTGCTTCCAGATCAGTGATAAAATTATTGAACAGACCTGGCCCTAGAATTGAGCCCTGAGGAACACAGCTGGTGACTGGTCACCAGCCAGAAGTAGCCTCATTTACTACAACCCTTTGAGCCCTGCCCTTTAGCCAGTTCTTCACCCAGCGCACCGTGTACCTGCTCATCCAACAGTTGGACAACTTGTCCAGAAGGATGCTGTGAGGGACACTATCAAAAGCCTCACTAAAATCCAGAAAACCTACATCCACCACCTTCCCTTCATCCACTACGTGGGTGACCTTATCATAGAAGGCTATCAAATTAGTTCAACAGCACTTTCCCTTTGTGAGATCATGTTGTCTGTGCCTGATGATTGCATTGTTCTTTAAATGCCTTTCAGTAGCACCCAGTATGATCTTCTCCATAATTTTTGCAGGAACTGAGGTGAGACTAACTGGTCTGTAGCTTCCTGGGTCTTCCCTCATGCCCTTCTTGTAAACTGGAATAACGTTGGCTAGCTTCCAGTCAGCAGGGACCTCCCAGACTCCATAGACCCTTGGCAGATAATCGAGAGGGGTCCTGCTGTAACATCCACCAGCTGATGCAGTACTCGGGCATGAACCCCATCTGGCCCCATGGACTTATGAACATTCAGCTGATACAACTGATACTGGGCAGCCCAAGGTCTGCCAGTATTATTAAAGAATGAGGCAAAAAAAGCACTGAATGCCTCCGCTATTTCTCCATCCCTGTTAGTTAGGTGACCATCTTCGTCAAGTATCAGTCCAATGTTTTCTTTAGACCTCCTCTTGCTATTAACACTCTTCAAAAAGCCTTTCTTGTTGTCTGACACAATACTGGCTGATTTCAACTCTAATTGAGCTTTGGCCTTTCCTGTCATCTCCCTGCATATGCAAACGACAGCTCTGTAATCTTCCTGCGAAGCCTGACCTTCCTTCCAGAGACCGTACAATTTCTTTTTCCTCTTGAGTTCCAAGAGGAGTTTCCTGTTCAGCCGCACTGGTCATCTGCCCCACTTGCTGAACTTGAGACACAATGGAATGCCTGCTCCTGTGCTTTTAGAAGGTTGTTCTTCAAAACTGAACACCACTCGTGGATTCCCAAGCCCTCCAAAGCAGATTCCAGGGGACAACCCCAGGATGGAAGCTGGTGACTACTGGCACCAAGCGGAAGGCTCCTGCCCCACCTAAGGGCTTACTACTCCAAAACAGGTTCACTGCCCTCAAAGTTAAAGAGGAACCAGATATGCCTTGAAGCAAAGGATGTGGCCCACCTGACCCTAAACCACGCACGGCCACCAGGAAGAAGCAGTGAGTGATCCTTGTGCGTGACTCTCTGCTGCAGGGGACAGAGGCACCGATCTGCCAACCTGGCCTATCATCTAGAGAGGTTTGCTGCCTGCCAGGGGCCTGGATCCCAGATGTTGTGGAGGGACTGCTAAAGCTCACTTTTCTCTCTGACTACTACCCCCCACAGTTATTCCTTGTGGGCACAGGGGAAACCTGGACAATACCAAAAGTGATTACAGAGCTCTGCAGGAGGGTAGTCAAGGGCATGGGGCCCCAGGGGCTGTTGTCCTCAGCAGTGGTGGTGAGGGGAAAGGGTGTGAGGAGGAGGACACTGATAATGCAGGTCAACAATTGGCTGTGGAAGTGGAGCTGGCGACAGGGGTTTAGGTCCTACAACCATGGGACCGTTTGCCAATCAGCGTCTGCTCAGGAGAGGTGGGATCCACCTCACCGGGTGGGGCAAAGTTACCTTTGCAGTAGTATGGCTGACCTGGTAAGGAGGGCTTCAAGCTCAGAATGACGGGGGAGGGAGAGAGTAACCTGCAGCCCTGTGAGGGAGTGATGGACACAGTTGATGAGCAAAGGGCCTGGGGTGATGTGCCAGGAAGGGATCACCAGAACAAGAAAACAGGGCTGAAGTGGGGTCACCTCTAGCAGTTGCATGTAAGCAGGGAAGTGCCTACAAGGCCTCACTGTGGAGAAGTCCCCAAAACCCTTTCTAGGAAGTCAACACGCTGGGGTGCCTCAGTCAAGTGCCTGTACACTAATGCACGCAGTATGGGGAATAAAGACGAGGAGTTAGAGATCTGTGTGCAGTTGCAGGGCTACAGTCACGTTGGGGTCACGGAGACAGGGTGGGATGGCTCCCGTGTCCGGAGTGTTGCAATGGAGGGATACAGGCCCTTTTTGAAGGACAGGCTGGGAAGACGAGGAGTGGGACTTCCCCTTCTGTGAGGGAGCAGTTGAATTGCATGGAGCTCTGCCTGGGGATGGGTGATGTGCCAACGGAGAGCCTTTGTGTAAGCATTACAGAGAAGAAAGGTAATGGTGACATTGTGGTGGGTGTCTGCCACAGGCCGCCTGGCCAGAAAGTACCAGTGGATGAGGCCTTCTAGAGGCAGATAGGAGCAGCCTCACATTCACAGGACTTGGTCCTCATGGGGAACGTCAACCACCCCAATATCTGCTGGAGGGACAACACAGCAGGACGTAAGCAAGCCAGGAGGTTCCTGGAGTGCACGAATGACAACTTCATCACCCGAGTGATAGAGGATCTGATGTGAACAGATCTTCTGCTGGACCTCATATGCACCAAGCAGGAAGGGCTTGTTGGGGATGTGCAGATCAAAGTCAGCCTGGGCTGCAGTGACCACGAAATGGTGGAGTTCAGGATCCTGAGAAGAGCAAGGAGGCTAACTACAAGCTCACAACCCTGGACTGTAGGAGAGCACACTTCCTTCTCTTTAAATGGCTGCTTGGAAGAGTGCCCTGAGATATGGCCCTGGAGGCCAGAGGGGCCCAGGAAAGCTGTTTAATATCCAAGGGCCACCTCCTCCAAGCTCAAGAGCAGTCCATCCCAATGAGCAGAAAGTCAGGCAAGCATGCCAGGAGGCCTGCATGGATGAACAAGGAGATCCTGGCAAAACCAAAACACAAGAAGGAAGCGTACAAGAGGTGGAAGCATGGACGGGTAAAGTGGAGTACAGAGACACTCTCTAAGCATGCAGGGATGAGGTTAGGAAAGCCAAAGCGCCACTGGAACTGAATCTGGCAATGGATGTCAAAGGCAACAAGAAGGGCTTCTGCAAGGACACAGGTAACAAAAGGAAGGCTGGGGGAAATGTGGTCCCACAGCTGAATGATTGGGCCTTCTCTGCTGCTGCACAGCCTGACAACACAGGACATGGAAAGGGTGAGGCACTGAATGCTGCCTTTGCCTCAGTCTAGAAGAGCAAGATCAATCTTTAGGAAACCCAGGTCCTTGAAACCAGGGAGGAAGTCTAGAGCAAGGGAGATGTACTCTTGCAGGGAGAGGATCAGGTTGGCAACACTTAAGCAAACTAGAGATCTCCCTCAAAATTTTTACATCTTGTAGGCAATGGTAACTCAGGTGTTTTGCAAGGCAAAAGTCTTCCCCTGATTATCTGTGTGCCATGCCAAGAAGTGATTTTTCTCTTCAGGCATCATGCTGTCCACCCCATAATTTCCCAGCGGTAGAAGAGGGCTGACATAACTTTGGTTTTCAGCAGTGTTGAAAAATGGGGGAAAATAGCCTTTGCAGTCCTCGATATCCAAAGTTTGGGGACGGTTGCTTAGTTTCATGAGTAAAAGATGAGGAGTCTATGAAACCCAGCAGTGCAGTCCACCTGCACTGTACAAGTAATCAATGGAGTGACTGTGTTGGTTAGGGAGGGAAAGAGAAAGACATGGCATGTCCTCAGAGAAAGAAGCCTTTGGGTGACCATGCAAGGACTGCAGGGCCCCTTCCTGTCAACGTGTCCACAGGCAACCCCACCAGTTTGCCCCAGGTCAACACCCCTTGCCTGTACTGCACCCATCCGGCACTTGAGCTGAGGCTTCTGTGGGTACTGACGCATTCCTGCCCCTGAAATCCTGGGGCCTCTCAATCCCAGCACTCAGAAGAAGCCTCCATGAAGGAATGGGTACGGCATAAGCCAGGAAATGAAAAGGTGGCATCGGGAAAACAACCACTCAGCACATGTCATTAGCTGGGATGTTTTTCGTTCATCATGAGCACCTTAGAAAATTGCCACTTCCATAGAAGCTACCTCTGGGCCTGGGGTGGGTCAGGGCCATCATAAAAGCCAGCCCAACTCCTCACTGCCTCATTCACTTCTCTCACCTCCTCCTTGGGAACCAGATGAGTATGAAGCCCTCTCCCCATGCCCGTTTTCTGCTTTTGTGTGTTCCTCCATCCTATGCTGGGTCGTGGTAGTGCTTGAGAGGGGGAAGAAGGGTGAAAACCTGACTCAGAGAGTGTCCGGAACTTGGCTGAGGGGGCTTTCTTTAAAGAGGTAATCAGCAGCCTCGTTGAGCCTGGCAACACTTTGCAGTAGTGTGTCAGGATGAGGCCAAGAAACCCTTTTGCTTTTCTGCCCAGGTTCTACCTCCTGGCTCAGCAGGTGCCTTTCTAACACTCATGGCTAGGTGACAGACTTGTGGTGGGCTGCTGCTCACATGTCCCTGTGCTCTGATTCCTCCCAACCCTCTCTCCCAGGTGCACCTCCAGCCTCGAGACATGTCCTGCTACGACCAGTGCCTGCCATGCCGGCCCTGTGGCCCGACCCCGCTGGCCAACAGCTGCAATGAGCCCTGTGTCAGGCAGTGCCAGAACTCCACCGTCGTCATCCAGCCCTCTCCCGTGGTGGTGGCCCTGCCTGGCCCCATCCTCAGCTCCTTTCCACAGAACACCATTGTAGGATCCTCCACCTCCGCTGCTGTTGGCAGCATCCTCAGCTGTGATGGAGTGCCCATCACCTCTGGCTGCTGTGACCTCTCTGGCATTTCCAGCCGCTACTGTGGCAGAAGGTGTCCCCCCTGCTAAAGCCACTGGTGGCAGCCCAGACAAGGATCCCCAGGAATCTAGAAGCTAATACTGGACTGAGGACAGAACTGCTGGCCATTGATTTCAGAGAAGCTGAGCATTCAGTGCTGCCCTTTCAAAGGAGGGCTGCTGAGGCTCTCTGAAAACATGGCCAAAGTCTAACTACCTTGCCTTCCACTTTATCCCATCTCTTTCTTGCCCTAAGAACCCCAGAGCCAACCTGAGGCATCTGCTGGCCCCCTCCCTCCATGGGGCAGGCAGCTGGATGCCCAGTGGGATCTGCACCATGGGTGATGGGCAGACTTTCTGCAGCTGCTGGTGCTCTCCCTGCACTGGCCGCCTCCTCTACAGGTGAACTCGTTTCCCACCTCAGAGTCATTAAAGTTTTCTGCATCCCAGCTTCTGCCTCCACATAATCCTTTTCTTGGTGGACATTGTCTCATATTGTCAACAAAGAAAGGCATTGCCTTGGGTGGTGGGGCGTAAGGGGTGCAAGCGAACCTTTCATCATTCCCAGAGGAAGGGGAGGATGGGACACAGAGCAGTGGGTCCCTTCCAGTTACTGTCCCTTGGAGCTGAGGAAGACATCCTCAGCTCCTCCAAAGCCAGTGGGCATCAGGCTCTCTATTCTGGCATATCTGCTCAGATACAGCCCCTGGGCCTCAGAGCATGTCCTGCAGAAGGGAAGCGTGACCACTGCTGTCCCCTAGAGAGGAGCCAAGTGATGTTGGAGGCTCTGAGAGGTCAGCAGCTCACAAGCTTGTGCTGAAGGGACTTCCTCGTGCTTTGGACAGCCCTGTTCTGGGAAAAGAGGCTCCATCAGAAGTTGGATGGAATGGTGTTGCGTGGGAAGGAGCTGAGCATGGGGCCAGGAAGGGTCACCCCCATGGGAGGGAGCTCGATGCCAACAGTGGAATTATGGCATTGCCTGGCACAGGGCTCATTGCAGCTGTTGGCCAGCGGGGTCAGGCCACAGGGCTGGCATGGCAGGCATGGCAGGCACTGGTCATAGCAGGACATGTCTTGAGGCTGGAGGTGCACCTGGGAGAGAGGGTTGGGAGGAATCAGAGCACAGGGACATGTGAGGAGCAGCCAGCCATGAGTCTGTCACCTGGCCATGAGTGTTTCAAAGGCACCTGCTGAACCAGGAGGTAGAAACTGGGCAGAGGCAAAAGGGTTTCTTGGCCTCGTCCTGACACAGTACTCCACAGGATGCCCAGGTGGGAGTGATGTGAGGAAAAGCCTTCAAAACAGCCCCAGACCTTCTCCCACTCATCCTCCTACTCATCCCCAGAATGAGGGGGCATGGCCTGCACCCAACGGCAAGGGTAGCAAGGGCAGGTCACCTGTACAACCTCCACCCCCCAAAACAGTTCCCTGCACAGCCCAGCAGTTACACAGCTGTGCAGGGCTAAGGCGACTCACAGGCTGATGTTGAATTCAGCCTGGCCAGGCCACGCACCAGGGCCCTCACACACTCCCAGTTCCCATCAGACAGGACACCCAAAGGACAGCGGTCAGTGCCGATGCCCCAGTGGCTGCTCTGTGGTGCCTGGCCTTCCCCCAGGCATGAAGCAGCTTTCCCCAAGGCCAGCTCTTCTCCTGGCAGGGCCTGTTGCCCACCTCTGCCTCGTGGCAGAGATCCAAGATCTTGGATAGACTTGTACAGCCTGGTCCCACAGCAGAGAAAATGAGGCAGGGTCGAGAAAAGTCCATGAGGTAGGACATGAGGAGGGCTCCAAGGACCAGCAGAGTGCACTGAGGAGGACAGGTCCTCCAGATCTCAGCACATGGCCATGCACCAACTGGAGGGGTCACAGAGTAGTTCTGAGTATTTTCCAAAATTGCTGTCATCATGTGATTCCAGGAAGGAGTATTGCCAGATGGCATGTTAGTTATGTTTCTCATCTTACTTTGAACTGTGACCTCTGAGGGACGCATCCTGGAGCAGGTACTCGAAGAGACAGGCCTGCAGGAAACCCTGAAGAAGCAATGTGCAGCAGGAAAAACCAGAAAGCAAAGAGCAGCAGCAAGGAACCATTGCACAAATGGCACCAACCTACTGCATTGCCTATTGCCACACCAGAGCCATTGGGCAGAATAACCACAAAACCCAGGGAAGAGCTGAGGGCCTCTTCCCCAAGATCAGCCTTGCACAGAGATGCCCTCCCTACCCTGGGCTGTTGCACAGCCCAGGAAGCTCCCTGCACCAGGCTGTCTGGCACAGCACAGAGGTACAAGGCACTGTCAGAGACCTTGACTTCCTCCAGTGCAGGAAGCTGTATTTCCCTGTGGTGTTCAGCAATGTGGTGAGACGGCCACTCCGCTCAGATGCTGCGTGATATGAAACCAGCTGTGGGGCCTGTCTTTACTTCTGCTGATACTACAAGACGGCATGAAACCTGGAGGTCTGGTATGTGCAGGTTCTTTGGAAGGTGTCTTTCTCCTCTACCGTGACTTGGCCTTCTTGCTGGGTGATGGTGGTCTGCCCCATGGTGCCTGGAAGAAAGCAAAAGTCAGCGACTGAGCAGGGAAAGGCTCTGAGATGCAAAACAAGAGGGGATGAAAAGTGTTGGAGGAGAAGGCTCCCTGTACCTCGCTCTGCCACAAGAGTCCCATGAATAGGCCTGCCCCTGGTGACCAATCTCTCTGACACGTCCTCCTGTGCATCATCTTGGGAGTCTCTCCTTCCTTGATACCTGTGTCTTCTCTCTCTCCATCCTCAAGCCCTTAGCTGGGTTGGCCTCTCCTGTCCCCTGCATGCTTTCTAGCGCCAAGCTCCTATCAGCACATCCCAAGGCTGCAGCTCTCACAAATACAATGGTCAAGAGCAGGTCTCATGAGATCAGGCTTGTCAGAGCTGTGCCCATCGAGTCTTGAAAATTTCCAAGGCCAGCGCCTGCTCAACATATGGGGACAGTGCATTCCAGTACTTGTGAAGTTTCAGGGTCAAAAAAAAGTGAAAAGTAAAAAGAGATTCCTATATCTAAATAGAATTTCCCAGGTTCCAAATTGTCTATGTTGCCTCTCATCCTACTACAGTGCACTTTGTGAAGAGCCTGTATCCATCTTTTCCACATCCTCGGAGCACGCAGTTGTAGACACCCGTAATGTCTCCCTTGAGCTTTTTTTTCCTAAGGGCATGTTTCCTCAGGCTCTGAGTGTGTCATGTCCTCAAGCCCCCTGAATGCCTTGGGGGTGTCCGCTAGACTCACTCCCACATGTCAGTACCTTTCCTACATACCAAGGAGCCCCAAACTGAACACAGGACCCCAGGCATGCTCTCCAGAGTGCCAAATAGAGGAGAAGGAGCACTTCCCTGGGCATGCTGGCTACACTTCTGCTAAGACATCTCAGAGGGCACTAGGTCTGCTTTGCCACAAGGCCACGCTGCTGACTCACCTTCAGCCATTGGTCACCAGGCATCGCCTGCCTTCCCAGGTGCCTACAGCATGGTCCAAGCTACATCAAGAAGCTGAAAGGTGCCTGTCTTCAGAGGAACTGGTTGCTCTTGACTCAGGCCTTTGGAGAAAAATCCTCTTTTGTTGTGCCCTACCTGGATGGACGCTTCTGGTGGGTACTGCAACACAAACTCCTTCTGCACGTGATGTGTAAAGCCAGAAAGGTATTTCAGTTTTGCCTGCCTCCATATCCATCTATCACATCATCAGCTTTCTCACTGGGCTCATTCTCCATCTCACTTTCTATCAGCTACCAAATGCTCTTCCATGTATCTGAACAGTCTGCTATTGCAGGCTCAAGGTTCAGCCAATTGCTAGGTGCAAAGGCAAGGCATTTTCCCTCCTTGGGTTAATTTGACCAGGAAATAAATCACAGGAGCATCACGTCTCCTGCCAAGAGCCGTTCTCTCCAACAATGACCATCAGTGGATGCTGAGGGAAGCACAGGAGCAAGACAAGCAGGTAGGCTACTTCGGCTGAGTATCCATTCCTGGGTGCCAAGTCCCTGGGCCTGGACTTGGCTGAAAAAGTCACACCCATACATGTCTCAACAGCTTTCCTCACTGGCACACAGGCTGGGGACACTCAAACCCAGCCTAAGCATAGCCCACAGCATGATATTGCCTTCTGCTTTACAGACAGGTTTCTTCCATCCCTTCAGGTACCCACATGGAGAAGCCCTGGCTGCTTCTGCTGCCCTGGGAGCAAGGAGGACACCACCACTGAGGCAAATGTGCTGCCTGGCCAGTTGGAAGCCCATCCAAGGAATGCCTGGAGAAGGGATCCTTTGCCAGCTCAAAGACAAGGGCCGCTGCAGTTGCAGAAACCATGTTTCCTTCTCTGCTTCTGAAGGCTGAGAATATGGACTTTGAACAGCTGAGTGAGCTACTAAAGCCATCCAGGCTTCCCTGGAGACCAGCTGGACAGAAAACTCTCCTGTCAGGGGACGGCTTTCAGCTTCAGCAAACCTCAGACCTTCAAGCCCTTTCAGGTAACATAGAAATTCTCTTTCTGACTACCTATGGATAAAGTTGGAAGGTTTCAGTCATGTCTACATCATTGTCTCATGTGTGTGTTGAGCTCAAACTCCTGACTCTGCAGGATGGCTTCCAAGTACTGGAAGAGATTCTCTGGGAGGAAATGATGGAGAAGCTTGGAAGAATCCTGATGCAGATTCCGATGCCAGTGCTTGATGTCGATGCCAGTGCTGATACTGATTACAATGCCTGACAGCAGGGGAACTGTCCCGGGGCCCGTTTGCAGATGACACCAAGCTGAGAGGCGCAGCTGGTACTCTTGAGGGAAGGGATGCCCTCCAGAGGGACCTTGACAGGCTGGGGATGTGGACCCATATGAACCTCAGGAAGTCCAACAAGACCAAGACCACTCAAGGCAGAGATAACAAACTGTTCGTTATCATTAAGTTAACCTGACCTTGGTACGTACAGACCTCTGCTGTGCTGACCTGTATCTATCACTTGGCAAACTAGGCAAAGTTGCCATGAGCGTGTCCTTTTCTTGATCAAGGGTGAAGCACCGTGCTTTCCTATAAATGTCCTTTTGCTCAACAGTAGAAATGAGGAGTGGTTCATTTCCCAGACTATGCCATGAAAACTTAAAAGATGACAATGCCAGACAATCTCAGCATGGGCAGGATTTTGCACTATGTCTTAAACCCCAACTCAAGCTCCACCTCAGGCTCCATAACTCAGGGTTCCCAGCATCTGAAAGGGCATAACATCACCCGTGCTATCCCCGTTTATCTTCTTGTCTTATCTCCAACCAATGGTATTTTACTCAACACCCTGTGGAGCCAGAGTCTATCTATACCCATGCTTCACCCTCATCGTTAAAAACCGACAATTCCAAATTTCTAACAGGAATTTCCCCTGTTTGAGAACATGTCCATTGACTTTCGCTGTATCACTGTGCTCAAGAAGAGTTTGGCTCCACCTGGCCCTTCATCCTCCAGTCAAGTGCTAGAAGCATCAAAAAGCTCTCTCTTAAGCTTCTCTTTTGCAGGTTGAAGAAGGCCAGTTCTCTCAGCCTCTCCTCATGTCTCGTCTTACAGAAACACAAAATTGGTAAATTTGGAAGGGACCTCTGGAGGTCATTGGGTACAAATCCAGCCTCAGGAAGGGTGACCTAGAGCTGGTTACAAAGCACCATGTGCAGACGGATTTTGAGCACCTCCCAGGATGGAGACTCCACAACCTCTCTGGGCATCCTGTGCCAGTGCTCCCTCACCCTCCCAGTGAACAAGGGTTTCCTGGTGTTCAGAGAGAGCCTCCTTTGTTCCAGTTTGTGCCAAATGCCTCTTGTCACAAGCACACTGCTTATACACCAGTCCCTCCAGCTGCTGGCACAAGAGAGAAAGGCCTTGTAACCACCAGCCCCTTCTCCAGTTGCTGACACCAAGCCCTAAAATCCCTCTGGGCATTGGTTGTTTGCCCAGTTACTGGTACCCAGGTCTCTCTTTCACACCAGTCTCTCCAGTTATTGGCACTCAGACCTTGCAGCACTCACACATGGGAAAGGGAGTGAAGATACATGAAAGGGTGGTTAAGAAAGGATTTAATAAGAAGGCACAGGGAGCTGTAGTGATCAGGCGCAGGGCTCATACCAACAAGTGCACTGACCAGCCCCTGCTTACATGCGGCTGGCTCCTGTTTTCCTTCCTCTACTCGGTTGGCTCCCCTTGCTCCTCCCCAGTCCCCACTTGCCCTCACCTTTGAGCCTTCCCTTAAGCATGCCTTAATAAGTGCTGCCTAGTCCCACAGCACCCCCCTCAAACATCCCAAATCCTCATGTTCCTCTTGTCACTTCTTGTCACTTACAAAGCTCAGCCTCACCCACTGCCAAGCTACACCTGCAGTTTCCTAATGGCCCATCAATTAGAGGCTGCAGAGCTCTGGGCTCCCTCCTTGTCTCCCTTATCACTTCCTTAGAGATTGGTGGCATTGTGTGCTTTGGTTATCACTTTCCCTTTTACTTGTTCTTCCCTTGGAAAGGAAAAGGGACTTGATCTGACAGCCTTAGTGGACCAGCTGCTCTCACCTTCCACATTCCTTTACAGTGGCTTCTGCTGAACTTGCTCATGTGTGCGAGTCCCTCAAGACACTGCAAGGCTCCTGTCCCCAGAGAAAGCTGGGTCTTTTTAGTCTAGGCCCTGGGGGGAATCCCCAAGGTGATCTCAGTCATTGAAGTGTCTCCCAGCAACACCTGCAGCAACACTAAACCATGCTATTTGCTTTCCAGGGCGTCCAAGATGTTACAAACATGAAGGAAAAGGGAAAGATTGGCCAAAAAGCCTAACCAGTTTCAGATGGGTATAAGGCAGGTGTGAAAAAGCACTCAGGTCATGTGAAATGCCCCCATGTTCCAACATATTTCCTGTTTGCCCTCCCAGATGTCCTGCATTTCCTGCAAGATGCTGAAGCCTCTCTCACAGGTGTTTGTGTACAGCTGAGGATGAGGACAGACCTGAATTCCACCTCCAGGTGGGATCCAAACCATAGCTTTCTTAGCCATCCAGGTGGGAATGGGCCTTCTCAGCCACCTTCCAGTACCTCACAGAGACATTTTTCTCCAGGGGCAGACACTCAGCTTACTTTGTCACCACAGAATGCCTCAACGCAAACACCTGATGCCATGGCCTGCTGAGGTGACATCACGCCATTAATTAGACCATGTTGGCCTGCCACCATGGCTGCTTTTGCCAGCTTCCCCCACAGGTGCTTTCCAGGGCCAGCTCTTTGATTTTCCAAACAGACTTAGTAGAACAAGAGACGGGGGCACAGAGGGTTAAATTAGATCCCAGAAACACACAACTCAGCAATGCAGCCACCAGCAGATTTCTGCTGGGCAGAGACCCCACAGCACCTCAGGGACATGGGGACTCCTCCCAGCCCAGCACTGCTGTGTCCCCAGAGCTGGAGGAAAGACATGAAATGCAGGGGGACAGCTCAAGCGCTTGAACAGAGAATCTTGTCCAGTGCCTGGCTGATGGGTCTTGCTCACATCTTGAGGCTTTTGCTGATCCCCAGATGCAGGGCTAGGAGGACATTTTCCTTCCTTGGTCTTCTTTGGCTAGGAGGTTAAACCACAGGAAGGAGGGCCCTGGGAAAGGCCCCCAGGCACCCTCAAGATGGTACCAGACTGGGGACGGAGCACCAGCTTCTTCCTTCTAGAGGGGCTGAGCAACCCCAGCATCCCTTGCAAAATGATGGGGCCAGCCTGGGCTCTCCAAAAGCACGGCCCGTGCCTGCCTTTCCCCTCTCCCGCTCTCTCCTTTCCCTCGTGCATCCTTGATGTCTTGTGCTCCTCTGGGCTGTGAGCCCCACAAAGCCAGCCAAGAGAGGACGTGCTAGCCCTGCTCCCTCTGTGGGTCAGGCAGATGGACACCTGACAGGATCTCTGCCTCAGCTGTGGGGCATGGACTCCTGTCTGCCCCTGGTGCTCCCTGCTCTGGGGCCTCCACTCGGATCAACTTCATTTCCCTCTTTTGACCCATTAGAGTTCTGCTGCATCCCAGCCTGCTCTTCTGTCTCATGCTTTCCCCTGCAGACCCTCTCCCAAGATGCCCAGGGAGAAAGATGTTGCTCAGGGGTGGTTCTGGGAGGGGGTTGTTGGGGATGGCTGTGCAGTGACCATTAACGCAGGCTTGCTTTGAGTCCATTAGTCATGCATTGGGTGGGTGATCCTTTGCTTTCTGAATTTCTCTGCCCATCTGGTGCTGGATAGTATGACCCAACGCAGTTTAGTGACCATAGCTACTCCATAGATGATTTTGGGTCTCCCACCAAAGCATTCTCTTCTCCGCACTCAGCAAGCCCTGTGCCCTCAGCCTTCCCCCCGCAGGGAAGTGCTCCAGCCTCCTCAACATCCTGGCCACCCTCTGCTGAACGCACACCACTTGGTCCAGGCATGTCTTGCAGTACAGACCAAAACTGCACACAACATTCTAGATGCAGTCAGGTGAATTCTGAGCAGAGTGGGATCATCTCTCCAGCTGATGTTCTGGCTACCCTCCTGCTCTGATAGCCCAGGTTCTTGATGACAGTCCTTGGTGTCCGGGAACAGTCCTGGGAGTCACACCTCTTTTGATGGGGTTACTGCAAAAGCACCTATCCCTGGCTCTGCTTTTGGGCTGCGGCTTGCCAGGGGTGGAAGCAAGTGTGGAGAGGCAGGGCTGGTTGCTACCAAGACAGCTGCTGATCAGGGGTCTGGGTGGACATGTGTCATGTTGCCCAGCTGTGTCCTGCAGCAGTTCAGCAGCTCCTCTTCCTCAGCTGCAAGCTTCTCTGCAGCCTTTGCTGCTGGTCACCACACCGCTTTGGAAGGATCATGGACAGCCCTTTGGGACATTCAGCCTGCACCTGCTGCCCCTTTTCCTGCCCTGAGTCTCTCCCTGCCTCCCTCTCTTCAGAAATATTCCCAGGAAGCCCTGGGCACAGACAGGGAAGGAACAAGATGAGGAGGACATGCAATGCCTGTGGGTCTGTGTGGTGCGTTGACCCCGACCAACACTAAGCACCCACCAGCTGTTTTCTCGATCCGCTGTCCGAGTGGGATGGGGCACAAATTGGAAGAGAAAGAGTCCAAAAAATCCTGTGGGTCAAGATCAGGACAGTTGTATTGGGTCTGGCTGAGATGGACTTAATTTTCCCCATAGCAGCTCTCATAGTGCTGTGCTTTGTGTTTGTGGTTGGGAATGTGTTACTAACACACCAGTGTTTTGGCTGTTGCTGAGCAGTGCTCCACAACACCAAGGTTGTCTCTCCCACGTTCCCCCCTGACCAGTAGGCTGGGGGTGGACAAGAGCTTGGGAGGGGACATAGGCAGGACAGCTGACCCCAACTGACCAAAGGCATATTCCAAACCATGTGACATCTGCTCAGCAATAAAAGCTAAGAGAAAGGAGGAGGAGAGGGGCCATTTGCTACTTACGACGTTTGACTTCCAGAGCAACTGTTACACCTACTGAAGCCCTGCTTCCCAGGAAGTGGCTGGACATTGCCTGCTCATGTGAAGTAGAGAATATATCTTTTCTTTTCCTTTGTTTCCACGTGTGGCTTTTGCTTCTGCTTTAATAAATTGCCTTTATGTTGACCCACGAGTTTTTCCCATCTTATTTTCTCCCCTCCCTGTGCGGCTGAGGAGGGGAGTGATAGAGCAGCTTGGTGGGCACCTGGTGTCCAGCCAAGGTCAACCCACCACATGAGCCCAGGCATGGACTCCAAGGGGGACCTGGTAGTGGTGATGCCAGTCTTGATGCCGAAGCTGGTGCCAGTGCTCGGCAGGCTGGGGAACCAGCCCGGGGCCAGGCGGGGCCAGGCGGTCTCGGCGGGCGGAGCGGCAGCGCCCCCTAGCGGGCCCGGCCGGGGCTGTCCCCCTGCCCCTGACACACACGCCCGGCCCCGCCCGCGGCGGTTCCTGCCCGGCCGCAGCCCCGGCTCCTCTCCCCGGCTCTCCCAGGGCGCAGTAATACACCGCCGCTTCCCAGCGCCACCCCGGCGAGTCCCGCAGCTCTTTGGACCCTTTATGACCCCTCACAACGAGTTCGGAGCCTCGGCCTGGGAGCTGACGGTAGGAGCAGAAAACGAGTATAAAAAACTGTAACTGCATCTCATCCCAGGAACTACATCTGTATGCAGTTCCTGGGCTGAGAGACCTAGTCTGCATCTGGGAAGCCAGGTCACAAGGTGTGACGATGCCACAGGGCTCAGGCAGAACGAAACCGCTACGGCTGCACAGTCCAAGGCTCCCAGTGGCTCACTGCTGTTTGGTGGCAGTATCTATGGGTGACATTTTGCACGAGGCAGTTCTCACCTCTCACTACGTGCTCATGTCTCCAAACTACCCACCCAGTTAAATGAAGGTTACTTTTAATTTCAGCTGGTTTTCAGACCCAATTCCCCAGGCAATTCTGCTTGTCTCTGGGCAAAACTTCCATCAGTTTTGATTCAACAGCATAACAAAATTGAACAAAACCAACCCAAACTGAACAGCGAGCTTATGTCTCTGCTACAGGTAAGGGCACTTCAAGCTGCGACCGTGAACTGCAGCAGCTGAGGATTACCAACATACTCCCATTTGCCATCTCCGTTGCAGGTGGAAACAAGCAGCAGTGGTTTTGGGGAGGGCAGCTAAGAGCGTTAACCAAAAAAACGTCACTCTGTGGGGACAGACAATGCTGAGCTGTTGGAGCTTTTAGACAATTACAGATCAGGAATAATCCTCCTGTGCTGTACCACGCTTGAGAGTAAGGGGCTTGATGAGATGAGTTCAGGGGACATTAAGATTTTTCCTGTAGGATCACTTTTCCTTCCAGAAACCAGGACCCTCCACCTGGGTCTGCATTGTGACAGTTTGGCCTATATATTTTCAAGCGTACTACTCAGTCTCATACTATATCATCAAGAGAAACCCCCCACTTCCTCCAGTGATGCCAAATAGTGAATTTCAGAGCCTGGTGAGCACTTATCAGGAGCCCATAAAGGGATTCGATATGTTTATATACATATGATTCTAACACAGAAGCTAATCTGTAGGTAATCTGTACATTTAAGACATCCTCTGCTCTTTTACACCTTCCCTCATTACTTTTTCCATAAGAAGTGAAATGTTATTATAGAATTATGGGACAAAAATTTCTGAGACAGGAGTTAACTTCCAAGCTCTGAAAACCCTTCTGAAACTTTGAGGGGGAAAAAACCCCCACCATCTTTAGGATAAAAAGACGTGTAGACGTGACACTTCGGGACATGGTTTAGGGGCCATGGTGGTGTTAGGTTGATGGTTGGACTTGATGATCTTAAAGGTCTTTTCCAACCTTAATGTTTCTGTGATTCTGTGATTCTGTGAGTAGATGAACTCATTTGACTGTATGTTGGTGTGTGAGCAGTTGATGCTGATGCCGGTGCCCTCGGTAGTCTCTGCCAATGGCTCCTGCTGCACCTGGGCTCTGCCCACAGCCACTGCAGAGAAAGTAGAAGGAAAGGAAAAAGTTCACCAAAGGTCACCCAGCTCTGATTTTCCCAAAGAAATGGTTAGGAAGAGTGGCAGTGAGACAGAGCCGGACTGGAATGAATGGCAAGGTGTGCCCATGAAGAGGGGTGGAGACTGATAGTGGTGTGGATGTGTGGAGTGAGAGGAGAAGGCTGGGGGGAATTTGGAGTTGATGCATGCCAAAATGAGATGAAAGTCAGAATAATGGATGGATGGATGGATGGATGAAGAGGGGACGAGAAGACAGGAGAATGGGTGTGTTAGAGTGAAGTACGGAGGGCTGAATTGAGACCAAGTATAAATGCTGAATGCACAGAGGGATGAGTGGATGTATGGAATAATGGAGAGGTGCAGGAAAGCAAACTGCTGCCTACAGTTAGGAAGGAAGCAGGGGGAGAGATGAGAGAGGGGTCTCAGAGAGTAGGAAGAGGCATTAGAGCTGGTAGGGGCCTGGAGAGATGGGTAAAAAGAGGGGTGGATGGACAGATGAAGGCAGGACAAGCAGAGAGCAAGAGTGGGTGTTACAGTGAAAGAGGGCTGCAATGAGGGCAATACTAACTGCTGAATTCACAGAGAAGAATGGGTGCATGGAAAGGCAGGCGTACATGCAAGCAAACTTGTAATGGTAGAGATGATGGGAATGAAGGAGACTACCTGGAGGGGACTCAAGAGAGCTGGGAAAGGGGGACGAGAGATGGTAGAAAGAAAAAAGAGAGGGAAGAGTTTGTGGCAGGCCCACTGGAGAACACCCCGGGCACAGCCCGCCAGCGCCATGCAACCAGGAGCAGCGCAGCCAGCCCCGCCAGCCCTGCGCCCTGGCACTGCTGCATCCCACTGCTCCGCCGCCCCGGCCTCACTGCCCCCCCACCAGCGTCTGCTCCCTGTTCTGGCCGCGGTGCCTCTGCTCCGCTGCCTCCTCTCCCCTCTGCTGCTGCCAGCTCCACCCCGAGGCTGAGCCCTGCACTGGCGCCACTCAGGATCTCACCCGGGCTGAGAGGCTCTGCACGGGCAGAAGATTGTCTCCTGGCAAGTGGACTCTCCCCATCCTCCAGCAAGAATAAGCCTGCACAGCACCAGCTGCAGCCGGGATAGCTGCAGGGCCTCCACCCAGGAGATGGACCAGCTTCCCTGAGCTCTCTCTGAGCTCAGGGCCTAGAAACAGCAGCCACTGATTTCCTGTGGATGGGAGGGAGGAGGCTGAGAGCCTCCCTTCAGCTGCCTCTCTGCAGTCTGAGCACAATGCCTAAAAGTTGTGTTGAGGCAGAGGGGGTGTGAGGACAAATGTGCCCATGGGCGTGCAGGGGTCAGGGAGGGCAGGGGTGGTGGGGAATCACAGGGTGAGAATGCAGGTCAGAAGGGACCTCCACAAGTCATCTAGCTCAAGCCCCTGCTCAGAACAGATCCCACTAGATTAGGCCGCTCCAGGATGGAGGTTGCACAAACTCCCAGGGAAATCCATTCCAGTTCTCACTCTTTCTTTTAGCCTGTTGCTTAACTAGAACTCCCCACATTCCAGCAGCTGTTCATTGCCTCTACTCCTGTCGCAGAGCACTTCCACAGTCTAGTCCACCTTCTCTGTTTCCTTTGAACAAGTAGTTCCTGGACCTGCTGGGAACAATTTGGCTGACAGAGATCAGCATAGGCATATTCCCTGCGGTTGGGTGTCACCCCCAAACTTGCAGGACGTGCTGTCCTTCCCATTACTCGCGGCCTTCATGAAAACATTAAAGAGTATTGGTCCTACTGCTGAACCCTGAGAGACCCCACTATTGTCTGCCAGCTGGGCTTTGCACCACTGGTCACAACTCTTTGAGCCTGGTAGTCCAGCCAATTTTCCACTCACCTTATCATCGTCTTACGGAACCCATTTGTCACCGGTTTGGTCAGAAAGGAAGTATGAGAGAGGATGCCAGTCCAGGTGTGGCCCACCAGTGCTGAATAAAGGGGAGCAATCACCCCTCTTGACCTCTTGGCAACACTTTGTCTAAGGCAGCCCAGGATACCATTGGACCTCTTTTACGCAAGGGCACATCGCTGGCTTATGGCCAACTTGGTGTCTACCAGAACCCCTAGGCTTTTTTCTCCAAAGCTGCTTTCTAGCCGGGTGACCCCAAGCTGCCCTGGTGCATGGACTTGTTCTTCCCCAGGGGCAGGAATTTGCACTTCCCCTCGTCGAACTTCATGAGGTTCCTAGAAGCCCATTTCTCCAGCTTGGCGGGGTCCCTCTGGATGCTGGCCTGACCCTCCCGTGTATCAGCCACTCCTCCCAGTTTGCTGTCGTCCACAAACCTGCTGAGGGTATACTCTGTCCCATCATCCAGAACACTAATGAAGATGTTGAACAGGAGCCAGTATTGATCTATGGAGTGCACCATTAGTCACTGGCTTCCAACTAGGCTTTACACCACTGATCACCACCCTCTGGGCCTGGCCATTCAGACAGTTTTCAATCCACCTCACCGTCTGCTCATCCAGCCCTTACATCAACAGCTTCTCTATGAGAAACCTATGAGCGACAGCGTCAAAGGCCTTACCGAAGTTGAGCTAGACAAGATCTACTGCTCTCCCCTCATCTCCCAAGCCAGTCACTTCATCATCAAAGTTTATCGAGTTGATCAGGCCTGACTTCCCCTTGGTGAAGCCATACTGACTACTCCTGTTGCCTTTCTCATCCTTAACATGCCTGGATTAGGCAGGCTTTCCAGGATTAGCTGCTCCACCACCCTCCCAAGGTGAGGCTGAAAAGCTTGTACTTTCCTGGGCTCTCTTTCTTGCCCTGCTCAGGCACCTCTCCCAGTCACCATGATCAGTTGAAGATAATCATGAGTGACCTGGCAATGACAGGAGCCAGCTCCCTCAGCCCTTGTGGGTGCATCCCATCAGGGCCCATGCACTTACAGATGTGCGGTTTGCTTAAGTATTCCCTGACCTGGACTCCTTCCACCAAAGGTAGGTCTCCCTTGTTCCAGACTTTCCCCCTGGTCTGCAGTTGGGATTCCTGAAGGCCAGTCTTGCTAGTAAGGATGGAGGCAAAGAAGGCCTTCAGCACCTCAGCTTCTTCCATATCCTGTGTCACCAGGGCCTCCATCTCATTCAGCAGTGGTCCTACACTTTCCGTATTCTTCCTTTTGTCACCTGTGTCCTTACAGAAGCCCTTCTTACTGCCTTTGACACCCCTCACTGGACTTACTTCCAGCTGGATTTTATCTTTCCTAACCTCTTTGGACATTGCCTCTGTATTCCTCCCAGGTTACTTGTCCTTGTTTCCACCTTCTGTATGCTTCCTTTTTGTGTTTGAGTTTGACCAGGAGCTCCTTGTTTATTCATGTAGGCCTCCTGGCATGCTTTCTGGACTTCCTCCTCGTTGGCATGGGCTGCTCTTGAGCTTGGAGGAGGTGATCTTTGGCTATTAACCAGCTTTCCCGGGCCTCTGTTCCCTCTAGGGCCTTATCCCAGGGCACTCTTCCAAGCAGATCTTTGAAGAAGCCAAAGTGTGCTCTCCTGAATTCCAGGGTTGTGAGCTTGATATTCACCTTCCTCGCTGCCCTCAGGATCCTGAACTCCACCATCTCATGGTCATTGCAGACAAGGCTGCTCTTGCTCTTCACACCCGCAATGAGCTCTTCCTTCTTGGTGAGTATGAGGTCCAGCAGAGCACCTGTCCTCATGGGCTCCATGTTCCTTTTATTCAGTACGTATTCGGTCCAAGGTCTCAGCCTCTGCCTGACACAGCACCATGTACCCATGAGTACATTTGGCATTGGCTTGCACACAAGGCGGGTGTGTGTCCCACCCTAGACACCACTGACACTGCATTGGAAACAGATCCACTCAGGGATGGCCAGCACATGGTCGGCAGGATTCCTCAGCCTTTCTCTCTGCCTATCCTTTTGAACTCCGTAACACTGGGGAGAGCAGCTCTGTCCTGGCCTGGAGAGGTAGGAAGGGGCACTTCCAGCCATGCTGAGGCACTCCCAATGTTGTAACACTGCATTAAACTAAGGATCCCAACTGGTGTGAAACCATCCTTGTTGTGGCCTGAAGTCAGCAGTAAAACAGTGTGAGCTTTTCATCGGCGGGAAAAGGAAGGCTGAAGATACACAAGGTTGCATTTCAGTGCCTGTGCTGTGGGCAGTTCTCTGCCAGGTTTGTTCTGTTGTTGTTCAACTGCACTCAGGCTCCGTCTGGCCCTGGCTGCTGTGTGGAGCTCATGGACAGAGCAGTGGAGAGTGCTCCTGCCGTGACCTGCGCATGCCCTCGTGATGAGGGACACGCAAACACACACATGGAAGCATGCAAAACTTTACACCCAAAAACACTTGCAGAAATCCAGCATGCAGACAAGTGCAGACAAGAGGACACACGCAGAAACATGACCGACTTTGCACTCAACTGGGGATATCCTGGGGACAGCTCTGGCAGGGATTCTGAGGAGCATTCAGGGGAAGGACAAGGCCCTGTATGTGCTAATGGTGGTGTTTGGGTACCCAGGGAGACTGCACAGAGGGGAGGTGTACTGGGAGCTTTGAAGAAAACATTGTATTCAAGGAGTCAGTGATCTTGCGCAAGACATATCTGCTCTATTGGGCCTTGCACTAAAGGCTTGAGAGGCCTGTACATAAGCATGAGTAGCTGCTGCAAGGGAATCTGCTGGAGTGCCCTGTGTCAGCCTGTGCTGCATGTTGGTGGGTGTTATGGCAGAAATAACCTTTGAGTGTTCGAGAAGACGTACTTTTCTTTTTTTGTGTAACACAAAATAAAAGGCACCATGGCATGGGAGGGAAGCAGAAGCTCTCCCTGGACAGGATCTGCACAGTGTGTCTTGGGAAAATTTACCTGGGTCCATCTGATGCTGCACAAGCACAGGTTTCCCAGCATCTGAGGGGATGTAAGGTTTACTCACTAACTATATTCGTCTTTTTATTCTATCTTACAAAAACAGACGTTTTATTATGTCGTTTGCTGTCAGGTCTTTCTTTCTGAGATCTGAAAAGGATCCTGCACCACATCTTGCCCCATGCTGCCTCCCTGGTGTAGAACAGGAGCAGGCAAAACCAGCCAGCAGAATTTTCCTGGAAGCAGATTTAGGTGGGATACGGTCAAACCCAGGAGCCAGGCCGCTTCTTGGCAACAGGGTGATAAAGAGCCCCAAAGGAGTCACCCAGGCTGACATCATTTGCCTTTACAGGACTCCTCCAGCATGTGAGATGAGTCCTCTGCCCACGCTGACATGTTTTGCTCCAGAAATGCTTGGGCCTCTCATCCTGTCACAGAAAGGCTGCCTTCAGCGGGGAATGTGCCTGACATAAAGCAGGAAACGAGAAGACAGCAATTCAGGAAGCCAAAACACAGCCCATAGCATTAGCTGGGATGTTTTGCATTCAAGGTGAGCTTGTCAGAAAATAATCACCTCCACAAGGAATGCCTCTGGCAGCCTGGGGCAGTAAAGGGCCATGATAAAAGCCAGCCCAGCTCCTTGCTCTCTCATCCACTTCTCTTGCCTCCTTCTCCTTGGGAGTCAGGTGAGTCTGAAGCCCCTTCTCCTTCTGTGCTGTCTCTAAAAGGAGGTCTCACTCCAGTGGACCTCTCAGCTGATTCCAGGTTTGTTCTATGCCAGATCTTGGGGCTGCTTGTCATGGGAGAGGGAAGTGGGGAGAAGGTTAGACATGGAGGGAAGCTGGGACTGTACTGAGGTGGCTTCTGGACTCAGGGGCTAGGCAGTAGCTGCATAGGAGCTAGTAGACCTTTTGGGGCCCTGGTATGACAAGGCCAAGAAGCCCTCATACGTCTCTGCACAGCCTCCACCTCCCGGCCTGCACATTCTTTGGTTCCCTCATGGTGTGGTGACAGGCTGCTCCTCACGCATGCCCATGTTTTCCTCCCTCCCTGCCCTCTCTCCCAGGTGCACCTCAGGCCCCAAGACATGTCCTGCTACGACCAGTGCCGGCCCTGCCAGCCCTGCGGCCCAACCCCACTGGCCAACAGCTGCAATGAGCCCTGTGTCAGGCAGTGCCAGAACTCCACCGTCGTCATCCAGCCCTCTCCCGTGGTGGTGACCCTGCCTGGTCCCATCCTCAGCTCCTTCCCGCAGAACACTGTTGTGGGATCCTCTACCTCCGCTGCTGTTGGCAGCATCCTCAGCTGTGACGGAGTGCCCATCACCTCTGGCTGCTGTGACCTCTCCTGCATCACTAGCCGCTACTGCGGCAGGAGGTGCCCCCCCTGCTAAAGATAAGGACCCCCAGGAACTCAGAAAATGCTGCTTGACACAGGATCAAACTCTGTGCCATTGTTTTAGGAGCAGCTGACCATCTCTGGCTTGTCCTGCAAGGGCAGACTGGAAGGGGCAGCCTGGGCCTTCTGAAAACATGGCCAATGTCTAACTTTCCTGTCTTCCAATCACCCTTTTTCTCTCTTTTCTTTGTATTCTTGTGCTCCCCTCAGAGCTTGCTGTGAGGACCCCAGAAACCAGCCTGGAGTCACCTGCTAGCCTGTCTGCTTCTGTGAGGCAGGTCGATAGATGCCCTGTGGCAACTCTGCCACAGAAAAAGGGGAACAGAGTCTTGACTGCTCCTGCTCCTCACTCAGGGCCTCCACTTGGGCTGACCTCATTTCCCTCTTTCGACGCATTAAAAAGTTTTTGCAACCCTGCCTGTGTCCCTTAGGTGGTCTTTCCATCTGCACACTGACTGCTGAGGGAGAAAGACCTTGCTTTGGAGGGGCATTAGTTGGGGGCACAGGAGGACCCTTCATCACTCCTAGAGGCATTGGAGGGCGGGACAAACTGCAGCAAGTCCTCTTTCAGGGATTGCCTCTTGAGGCTGAGGAAGACATCCCTAGTTACTCTACTGCCCATGGCCATCAGTCCTTGCCTTGCTGCGTCTCTGCTCAGAAATAGCCCCCTGGCCCCAGAGCACATCATATGAACAGGAATCCTGACAACTGCTGTCTTCCAGAGAGGAACTGTGAGCATGTGGGAGGCCCCAGGGAGGTCAGCAGTCCCACAAGCCCTTGGGGAAGAGTGGTGCTCTTGCTTTGGCTGGATCTGTGCTGGGCAAGGAGGCTCAGAAAACTATGTTGCCAAAGGATGGCTGGATTTGAGAATGGGTGAATAGTTTTGGGGATGCCCCACAGTCCCTACTCCACCTGCCCCTCCCCTCCATCACCCGATTTTGGGGCCATGGTCTGCATGCCTGGGCATGGGCAGCAGGGACAGCTTCCCCATGCAGCCCTACCACCCTTCAGCACAGCATCTGGCATTGCCACCTGTTGATGACATGTGTAAGGCTGAGGTGTTCACAAATTAGTATTGGTATCAGCTACAGCAGGCCACACGCTGGAGTCCCCTGTCCCTTTGAACGCAACACCCCCTTGGGTGAAGGCATCCCTGGGACTGTGACTGGTGCCCAAACACACAACCCTGCTCTGTGCTGCCTTGTCTTCCCCAGGCACAGCTTTGCTGAGGCCCAGGACCTCTACAGCCCCACAAGTGCCACAACCCAACTCTGGTCCAGAAGAGTGCTGTGTGAAAGGAGATACCCCCAGCTCTGTGGAGACATTGCAGTGACACTGCACTCAGCAGGATCCATGAGCTGTCCCTGAATGGCACAGGGCATGCACCAGCCCAACCAGAGTGCACACGTTGGGGTGCCTTCCCCCAGGCACCAAGCTCCTTCAGAGCCCTGAGGCTGAAGAGGCCTTTGTGCTCCACACAGCACCATTGCTTCCCACAGACACGCCAGGGCCTTCCCACATCTGCAGACTCTGGGACCCTGTGGTGTGGGGGTTTTCCCTCACACTGACCCAACATGCGGTCAGCACTACAGGACCAGCATGGAGGACAGGGTCATTCCTGCATGGGGCGAGGATGGGGGTGCACTGCTCCCCAGGCCAGGTTCTGTGGGCGTCGATGCTGAGTCAGGTGGTAACACAGCAGCAATGAGCATTAGGACCAAGCCCACCTAGACCCAGTGCAACCATGGGTCCCAGCTCTGGCTTGCCGCCTGGCTCAGCGTCTCTATGAGAGCTCAGGCCTAGTGTAGGCCTGCCCCAGCTCTGCCCTATCTGTGCCTGTGTCTGGCCTGGGCTACTGTTGTCTTCCTGGCCTGGCCAGGCTCCTAGATAGTCCTGGTAGTCACTGGGTGGAGCCTTCACCTCATCCTCTCTTGAGTCCGGCCTTGGTCTGCACCACAGCCCCAGCTGTGACCCTGGCACTGACACCTCCCACACATCTGTTGCCTAGATTATGGCAATAATCAATAGATGCTTCTGGGGTGGAATTGTCTGCTCTCTAAGATAGAAGTCTGAGATGGACCAGCTCTCTTGTTTTTTCTAACCACAGCCTTACACCAGGGAAACATTTCTAGGCACTTACCCGGGCAACTAGGCTCCCTAGGGCCTATGTTTCCCCAAGACCGGTGAGCGTGGTGGTGAATACGCATCCACATCACCAGCCTGGAGAGCAACAGCTTGCAAGTTTCTTGGCACATCAGAAACACACAGAGTTTTTTGACTCCTGTGGATACCCTCCAAACAGTGCTCTCTTTCCTGAAGGCATCATGGCCCATTTAAAACACAATGCTATGGTTCTTGCTTTCCAGAGGAAGCAACTGCAGTATCCCCCCTCCATGGCCTGAGGATACCATGGTGTCTTTGTCATACATCACCATAACAAGGGATTAACTTTTGAACAGGTTTCAAAACTGTAGTCTAACAATCCAGTACAAAATGATCAGATGCAGATGCATTTTGTGAAATATGAAGATGGAGTTTTCCCCATGACCACAGCTACTCAAAATACATTTCAAAAGACCCAGACAGGCATCTCTTGCAGTAATTTTCATAAACGTATTCTGTAAATAAAGCTTACAGCTCAACTGTAAGGCTGAGTGTGTGCTCTTTAAGCTCAGTCCACCCCAACCCAACCAAACATGTTTTTTAAATGGACACTACACACAGTAAAGTTTAAAGACTGTATGAGTATAAATCCCCATGGCAGAGGGGGTTGGACTGGATGATCTTTTAAAGGTCCCTTCCAACCTAAACCATCCTATGATTCCATGATTCTATGAATATTTTCATTTCAACAGTAAACTTCACAGGAGTTTCATGGATCTTCCTCTTCCTAGCTGCTGTCTGTGCTGTCTCAGCCCTCCTCAGGCACTTCGAGCTGTTTCCAGAGACCCCGGTTGTTGTATGACCTGTGACAGAAGACAGGACATTCATCACAGACGTGGCTTTCAGAAAAACATTCCAGCCTTCAGGTCTTGTCAGGTGGGCCACAAGTCTGAAGGACACATTGGACTAAATCAAGAAAGCTGGACCCCTTTATGCCATCTCCTTTGTACACAAAACTTCCTTGGTTTTCCCAGCAAGAAATATGCTTGGGCTGCTCTAGTTTACCTAGGAGCATTTGTGCATTCTCCCAGTACCATGGATGCACATTATCCGGAGCTTTCTGATCAACAGAGTCCTCAGGAGTCTGCAGCGGCTTTTCCACCTCTGTCTTGTTTTCTGCTGGAAAAGAGGAGTTATTTTCCCCCGTTCCTGATCATGCTGCTTCTTGTGTACCAAGAATTTCTGAAGAGCAGCCGTACACCCCTTAGCTTTCTTGTAGGCCATCAAACCTGCTTTGTGGAGAATGTCCCTCATTTCAGCATCCAAAGAGTGGACCATATCAGCCCTCATGACTGCCCTGGGTAATGGCAGCACCTGTAGCAGCTTGAACTAATTTGTAGGCACCAGATACATCTTTTCCACATAGTCCATCCCTTCTTTAGCAAAAGCCCCATGCTGAGCAGAGGATCATGCTGCCATCCAGAGGGACCTCAAGAGGCTGCAGAAATGAGCTGACAGGACCCTCCTGCAACTCAACAAGGGGAAGGGCAAAGTCCTACTCCTGGGGATGAACAACCCCATGCATCAGTACATGGTGGGGACCGCCCAGCTGTAAAGCAGCTTTGCAGGAAATGACCTGGGTTGTCCTGCTGGACACCAAGTTGACAATGAGCCAGCAATGTGCCCTTGCCTCAAAGAAAGCCAACAGTGTTCTGGGCTGCACTGGGAGGAGTGCTGCCAGAAGGTTGAGGAAGATGATCGTTCCCCTCAACTCAGCACTGGTGAGGCCACTCCTGGAGTACTGGTTCCAGATCTAGACTCCCCAGTTCAAGGGAGCTATGAAAGTACTGGAGAGAATCCAATGAAGGGGCACTAAGATGATGAATGAACTGAAGCATCTCTCCTATGAGGAAAGGCTGAGAGATCTGGGACTCTTCAGCACAGAGAAGGGAGGGGGCGGGGCGAGGGTGGTGGGAGGAATCTTATCAGCATATATAAATACCTCAAGGGAGGGTGTGGTGGGTTGACTCTGGCTGGATGCCAAGTGCCCACCAAAGCTGCTCTATCACTCCCCCTCCTCAGCTGGACCCAGGAGAGAAAATATAATGAAAGGCTTGTGGGTCGAGATAAGTGACAGGGAGAGATCACTCACCAATTACCATCACGGGCAAACCAGACTCGACTTGGGGAAATCAGTTAAAATTTATTACCAATCATATCAGAGTAGGCTAATGAGAAATAAACCAAATCTTAAAACACCTTCCCCTCACCCCTCCCTTCCTCCGGGGCTCAACTTCACTCCCCATTTTCACTACTTCCTCCCCTCTAGTGGCACAGGGGTACAGGGAATGGGGGGTGCGGTCCGTGCATCACACGTTGTTTCTGCCGCTCCTTCCTCCTCATGCTCTTCCCCTGCTCCAGGGGTGGGGTCTCTCCCACTGGAGACAGTTCTCCACAAACTTCTCCAACATGAGTCCTTCCCATGGGCTGCAGTTCTTCATGAAATGCTCCAGCATGGGTCCTTTCCACGGAGTGCAGTCCTTCAGGAACAGAATGCTCCAGCATGGGTCCCCCATGGGGTCACAAGTCCTACCAGAAAACCTGCTCCAGTGTGGGCTCCAGTCCATGGGGTCACAGGTGCTACCAGGAGCCTGCTCCAGTGCGGGATCTCCACAGGATCACAGCCTCCTTTGGGACCATCCACCTGCTCTGGCGTGGGGTCCTCCATGGGCTGCAGGTGGATATCTGCTCCACCGTTATCCTGCATGGGCTGCAGGGGGATAGCCTGCCTCACCATGGTCTTCACCATGGGCTGCAGGGGAATCTCTGCTTGAGTGCCTGGAGCACCTTCTCCCCCTCTTTCTTCACTGACCTTGGTGGCTGCATAATTGTTTCGCTCACATATTCTCACTCCTCTCCTCCGGCTGTTTCTGTTCCCCTTTCTTAAATACCCCAGAGGCGTTACCACTGTTGCTGATTGGCTCAGCCTTGGCCAGTGGTGGGTCCATCTTGGAGCTGTCCGACATTGGCTCTATCGGACACAGGCTGAAACACAGCAGGCTCTGTCTGAAACATCAGGAAACACTTGTTTACTGGCTAGGGTGACCGCGCACTGACACGCTTTGCCCAGAGAGGTTGTGGCTTCTCCCTCCTTGGAGAGGTCCAAAAGGCATATGGACAGCTTTAGGAGGAAGAGAATTGAAACCCAGCAGTGCAGCCCACCTGACTGGGAAGCTGGCCACAATTGAACACTGGAGCAGGTTGGGAGGGATGGAGGGACACCTTCACACAGGGAAGCCCTTGCAGAGGGATCTGGACAGGCTGGATGGATGGGCCCAGGCCAATTGGATGAATTTCAACAAGGCCAAGTGCCGCGTTCTGCACTTTGGCCACAAGAACCCCAGGCAACACTACAGGTGGCCAAGAAGGCCAACGGCATCCTGGCCTGTATCAGAAATAGTGTGGCCAGCAGGAGTAGGGAGGTGATCATTCCTCTGGTGAGGCCGCACCTCGAATCCTGTGTTCAGTTTTGGGCCCCTCACTACAAGAAAGATATAGAGGTGCTGGAGCGCGTCCAGAGAAGGGCAACGAAGCTGGTGAGGGGTCTGGAGCACAAGTCTTATGAGGAGCAGCAGAGGGAACTGGGGTTGTTTAGCCTGGAGAAGAGGAGGCTGAGGGGAGACCTCATCGCTTTCTACAACTACCTGAAAGGGGGTTGCAGAGAGGTGGGTGTTGACCTCTTCTCCCAAGTGATGAGTGACAGGACAAGAGGAAATGGCCTCAAGTTGCGCCAGGGGAGATTCAGACTCGATATTAGGAAAAATTTCTTTACTGAGGGAGTGGTAACACACTGGAATAGACTGCCCTGGGTGGTGGTGAAGTCACCCTCCCTGGAGGTATTCAAGGAACATGTGGATGTGGCATTGTGGGACGTGTCTTGATGGGCATGGTGGTGTGGGGTGTGGTTTTTTGTTTTGGTTTGGGACTTTTTTTTTCTTTCTTTTTGTAATGGTTGGACTTGATGATCTTAGAGGTCTTTTCCAACCTTAGTTATTCTGTGATTCTGTGATTCTGTGACCAGCCAAGGATTGCAGGGCTGGGAGCGGCTGGGCCCCTTCCTGTCAATGCAGCCACAGGCAACCCCACCAATTTGCCTCAGGCCAACATCCCTTGCTTGCACTGCACCCATCCGGCACTTGAGCTGAGGCTTCTGCTGCCACTGACGCATTCCTGCCCCAGAAATCCTGGGGTCTCTCAATCCCAGCACTCAGAAGAAGCCTCCATGAGGGAATGGGTATGGCATTAGCCAGGAAATGAAAAGGTAGCGTCGAGGAAAACAGCCACCCATATCATGTCATTAGCTGGGATGTTTTCTGTTCATCATGAGCACCGTAGAAAATTGTCACTTCAGTCGAAGCTGCCTCTGGTCCAGGAGTAGGTCAGGGCCACCAAAAAAGCCAGCTCAATGCCTCACTCTCTCGTCCACATCTCTCGTCTCCTTCTCCTTGGAAACCACGTGAGTCTGAAGCTCTTTCCCCATGTCCTATTCTGGTCATTCAGATGTGTGGTCTTCCATCCTATGCTAGGTCATGGTGCTGCTTGTCATGAGCGGTTGAAGGCAGGTGAGGGTCTGACTCAGAGAGTGAGTTGGCTGAGCGAGCTCTTAATTGAAGAAATAGCCAGCAGCCTCATTGGGCCTGGTGACACTTTGCAGTAGCATGTCTGAATGAGGGCAAGAAACCCTTTTGCCTCACTGCCCAGTTTCTACCTCCTAGCTGAGCAGGTGCCTTTGAAACCCTCGTGGTGGGGTGATGGACTCATGGGAGATTGCTCCTCACATGTCCCTGTGCTCGGCTTCTCCTTTGCCCTCTCTCCCAAGTGCATGTCCAGCCTCAAGGCATGTCCTGCAATGACCAGTGCCTGCCATGCCAGACCTGCAGTCTGACCCCACTGGCCAACAGCTGCAATGAGCCCTGTGTCAGGCAGTGCCAGAACTCCACTCTTGTCATTGAGCCCCCTCCCGTGGTGGTGGCACTGTCTGGCCCCATCCTCAGCTCCTTCCCACGGAACACCATTGTGGGATCCTCCACCTCTGCTGCTGTTGGCAGCATCCTCAGCTGTGACAGGGTGCCCATCTCCTCTGGGTGCTGTGAGCTCTCCTGCATTACCAGCTGCTACTGCGGCAGCAGATGTCCCCCCTGCTAAAGCCACTGGTGACAGACAAGACCAGGATCCCCAGGAATCCAGACCTAGATTCTGGACTGAGGACAGAGCTCCTAGCCATCGATTTCAGCAGGCTGAGCATCCAGTGCTGCCCTTCCAAAAGAGGTGCAGCTGGGGCTCTCTGAAAACGGCCAAAGTTTAACTTCCTTGCCTCCACTCCCTCCCATCTCTTCCCTGTCTTCTGTTCTTCTGGCTCACTAGACCCTCAAAGACAACCTGGGGTATCTACTGATCCCTATCCCTCCATGGGACAGCCAGATGGATGCCCTGTGGGATCTCCACCATGGGCAATGGGCACAGACTTTGGGCAGCTGCCAGCGATCTCCCACCACCAGCAGCCTCCTCTAGGAGTGAACTCATTTCTCTCTTCAGAGTCATTAAAGTTTTCCACTTCCCAGCCTCTGCCTCCGTATACCCCTTTTATTGGTGGACATTGTCTTGTATTGCCAAGGAAGAAAGGCAGCACCTTGGCTGGCGGAGAGTGAGGTGGGGGAACAAGCAAACCTTTCACCATTCCCAGAGGAAGGGGAGGGTGGGACATAGGGCAGTGGGTCCCTTCCAGTCACCGTCTCTTGGAGCTGAGGAAAACATACTCAGCACCTCCACAGCCAGTGGGGATCAGGCCCTGTATTCCGGCATCTCTGCTCAGATACGCCCCCTTGGCCTCAGAGCACATCCTGCAGATGGGGAGCCCAACCACTGCTATCCCTCAGTGAGGAGCCCGGTGCTGCTGCTGGAGGCTCTGAGAGGTCAGCGGCTCACAAGCCTGTGAAGAAGGGAATTCCTTCTGCTTTGCATAGCCCTGTGCTGGGAAAAGAAGCTCAGTCAGAAGGTGGCCCCAAAGGATGCAGGAGTGGGGATAGAGTGAGAAAAAGCATTTACAACAGCCCAAGACCTTCTCCTCCTCATCTTCCCAACTGTTCCCAGCATGAAGGGGCATGGCCTGCACCCGAGGGCAAGCATAGCAGAGGCAGGTCCCCGATATACCATCTACCCCCCAACACAGTTCCCTGCACAGCACAGCAGTTACACACATGTGCAGAGCTAAGGTAACTCCCTGGTTGATGTTGAAATCAGCTTGGCCAGGCCACACATGAGGGCATCCAGTGGCCAAGCCCATGAGTTCTGTGAAAATAGTCACTTCAAATGTCTCAGCATTCCTCAACAGGCCAGAGTTGAGCCTCAAGGAGGAGATGGTTTTAGCCCAGGTCCCAGATGCCATCGCCAGCTCGGCGTGGTCCTCTAAAATGTCACAAACTGGAGAGTTCCCTTTGAGAGGTGCCCCACTCAGAGGGAGATGCTGGTTACAGCCCGCTGCAGTCCAGGAGAGCTCAAAGGGAGTACTCCAGGGCTGTTAGGGAATGATGGATCATCCCATTCTTCTTGCTCGCATTAACCGTCTCGGTCAGGTAACAGGAGGGCCTGGTACAGTCAGTGCCATTCCCTACCCTCATGATGTAAGAGTTCTTGGAATGGTCAAGGGATGCTTAATCGCCCAACTCATTACACAAAGGTCTGTGCCTAGCTGGAGTTTCTGAGGTCATAGAGTGGCCCAAGAGAGAGGGGAAAGGAATGCAGCACCACAAAGAGAGAGGCCTGCAGGACTATCTGATGAAGCAATATGCAGCAGGGAAATCCAGAAAGCAAAGAGCAGCAGCAAGGAACCATTGCACAAACAGCCCCAATCACGTGCATTGCCCATCACCTCACCAGAGCCATTAGGCAGAGTAACCACGTAACCCACAGTGAAAACAAGGGGACCTGAGAGTCTTTCACCACCTTCTCCTCCCTCTCAGGCCACTGACACTGACCCCTCCGGGAGGAGGATCTTGGCCTGCAGCACTCTGGGTGTACAGGGGAAGCAGAACTGCCAGGGGAGAGCTGAGGGCCCCATCCCCAATCTCAGCCTTGCACAGACAGATGCCCTCCCTCCCCTGGGTGTTTGCACAGCCAGGGAAGCTCCCTGCACCAGGCTGTCATGCACAGCACAGAGGTACAAGGCACTGTCAGAGACCTCGACTTCCTCCACCTCCACAAGGACAAGGACAAGCTACTCCTACTGTATGAGAAAGGTTGGGGGGGTCATCAGGGAACAGGATGAGGGATCACTGGGTCACCCCCTACTCCCAGGGAGCACATGGGGCACCCATTGGACTGCTGCACTGGGAGAGGTGGGGAAAGGGCAGCTCTGCACCCCCGAGCTGAAAGAGTGTGTGAAGGGGCAAGAAATTTGCAGGTGGGGACCCCTATTCCCACTCCCTTTCTGCATTAAGACCAGTGTGATTCCATGCACCACTCATGGCAGACATAACAAACTGTTCATTATCGTTAAGTTAATCTGACCTGAGCAGGCACAGACCTACAGCTGCAGGAGGCTGTATTTCCCTGTGGTGTTCAGCAACGTGGTGAAGACGGACGCTCCACCTGGGGCCGGCTACTGCCTGATATGAGATATGCTGTGGGGCTTGGCCTTTCTTCTACTGGTACCAGAACAAGCCATAAAATTAGAGCTCTCATAGGCACAGGTGGTCTCGAAGGTGTCTCTCTCCTCTACTGTGACTTGTCCTTCTTGGTGGGTGATGGCGGTCTGCCCCATGGTGCCTGGAAGAAAGCAAGGGTCAGCAACTATTCAGGGAAAGGCTCCAAGATGCAAAACAAGAGGGAATGCAAAGTGTCAGAGGAGAAGGCTCCCTCTGCCTTTCTCTGCAGCCAGAGCCCCATGGATGGGAACAGCAAGGTGGTGGGTGTCTTTGGGCAGGAGGTCTGAGACCTCAGCTCAGTATGGATCTCACAGCACAATTGTGCCAATTACCTCCCACAAGGTTAACACCAGAGGAGAGCTATGCTTTCACCCAGGTCTTCCATCTCCACTCTCGTGCTGCCCAGTCTCTCAGGGGAACAGCCTGTAGTGCCTGGCCCTCCTGTGACTGGTCCAGGACACCTCCTGCAGGGTGAGGGACCGTGGGAACGCCTGTGACATGTTTCACCCTGCGCCCCATTCCCTGTCATCTAGCATGACTCCAAGGCCATGGAAGGGAGGGAAGAGGAAGCCCTGGCAGTGCAGAAATGCACTGGAGGAATGGAAAGCCAGGGCATGTTGCATGACATGTGCCAGCCAGACGAGGGACTGGGACACCCTAAGAATGTGCGTGTGATGAGAGAGCTTTCATGTCCCTGCATCAACTTTCAAAAGCCCTGTGTATTCAGGTTGCCAGGTCAGAAAATGTGTCCTGCCGAGATAGAAAAGAGCTTCTGCAATGATTTGTCTGTGGAACACTGGGCCCAGACTGACCAGCGAAGAGAAGCAGAGAGAGGTGGATGGTTGGCAAGAGAAAAGGGAGGCAAGGGGTCTAAGACGATGAGGAGAGGAGGTGTTTCTTCTCAGTCTCATTTTCTCCTTCCCATCAGTAACAGCACCTTGAGAAAACAGATGCAAAACGACCCCTGTGATCTGATGTTTCCCAACATTTGTCCATAATTCAAGGCAGCTGCCTGCAGAGATCTGTTGAGTGGGTGAGGATCTCATGGGGAGAAGAGGAATCGTGCTTCCAGACAAAGCCAATCCTTACCCAGTGGCTGCCTCCGGAAAACAGCAATGACGAGAAACCCAAGGTGCATGCTGAGACCGATCCTCCTGCATGTGTGAGAGAGACTCAAAAAACCCACGCGTCCCCACCAAGAGCCCTGAGAGAGCAGAGCTGCTGGAAATGACTCTGCAAGGGGAACAAAGACTGAAATGGGGAGGACAAAATGCTCGATCCTAGCACACCTGAAACACCCGTGATGTGGTCCTCCCTCCTCCAGCAGTGACACATACTGCTCCTGCAGCTACAGCTTCTGCTTTTCCAAGGTGAAGGGTACAAGGGGAATAGGCCTGCACCTGGGGACCAACGCCTCTGACACATCCTCCTGTGCAACATCTTGGGAGTCTCTCTTTCCTTGATGCCTGTGCCTCCTCTCTCACCAACATCCATCCTATGGTGGAGTTGGCCTGGCCTAGCTCCTGCGCAGTGTCTAGTCCCAAACTCCTGTCAGCACGCCCCCAAGCCCTGCAGATGCTAACTGTACCACTCAGCCCCCTCAGGCACTGTGGTCTTTCTTCCCCTAGCCAAAAGAAGCTATCTTACGAATCAACAAATGAAGCTACCTGCCACACTGCCCATCCTATTTTATAAATCAGCTTCCGAAAGGCTCATTGGCAAAAAAACCCAAACAACAAAAAACAACAAAGAGCCTTTCCACTTGACCATACCCCTTCCATTTTCATTTTCCTCACAACCAGTTGGATATGCACTTGTCCTGTCCTTACTTCTACGTTCAACTAACAAACCAACCAAACTATTTTTACTCTTACTGTAGCATAATTTAGGTTGGACAGGCTGGTCAGGGTTGTGTCCAGTCAAGGCTGGAAAACTTCCGAGGCCAGAGCCCACACAACATCTCTGGAAGCTGTATTCCACTACTCGAGAATATTCTGCGTCCAAAAAAGGTGTAAAGTATAAAGAGTTTTTTATATCTAAATAGACTTTCCCAGGTTCAAAATTGTGTCCTTTGCCTCTTCTCCTACCACTGTGCACCTTAAAAAGAGCCTGGATCCATCTTTTCCACATCCCCAGAGCACGTAGTTGTAGACACCCATAAGGTCTCCCTTGAGCCTTCTTTTCCTAAGGCCCCATTCCCTCAGGCTCTCAGTGCATCATGTCCCCAAGCCCCCTGAGTGCCTTGGGGGCTTCTCCTGGACTTGCTCCCACATGTCAGTACCTTTCCTACATACCAAGGAGCCCCAAACTGAACACACCACCCCAGGCATGCTCTCAGGAGTGCCAAATAGAGGAGAAGGAGCATTTTCCTGGTGTAGAATCATAGAATTGTAGAATCGTTTAGTTTGAAAATGACCTTTAAGATCACCAACTCCAACCGTTAACCTAACACTGCCAAGTCCACCACTAAACCATGTCCCAAAGCACCTCACCCACAGGTCTTTTAAATACCTCCAGGGATGGTGACTCCACCACCTCCCTGGGCAGCCCGTTCCGAAGCTTGACAACCCTTTCAGAGAAGAAATTTTTCCTAATACCCAATCTAAACATCCCCTGGCACAACTTGAGGCCATGTCCTCTTGTCCTATCACTTGTCACTTGGGAGAAGAGACCAACACCCACCTTTCAGGTAGTGGTAGAGAGTGATAAAGTCTCCCCTGAGCCTCCTCTTCTCCAGGCTAAACAACCTCAGTATTCGAGGTGCGGCCTCACCAGTGCCAAGTACAAAGGGACAATCACTTCCCTAGTCCTGCTGGCCACACTGTTTCTGCTACAAGCCAGGATGCCACTGGCCTTCTTGGCCACCTGGGCACACTGCTGGCTCGTATTCATCCAGCTGTTGACCAACACCCCCCAGGTCCTTTTCTGCCAGGCAGCTTTCCAGCCACTCTTCCCCAAGCCTGCAGCATTGCATGGGGTTGTTGTGACCCAAGTGTAGGACTCAGCACTTGGCCTTGTTAAACCTCATACAATTGGCCTCAGCCCATCCATCCAGCCTGTCCAGATCCCTCTGGAGAGCCTTTCTAGCTCAATCAGATCAACACTCCCACCCTGCTTGGTGTCGCATGCAAACTTATAGAGGGTGCACTTGATCCCCTCCTCCAGATGAAGACATCTTTGATGAAGACATCTTTGATAAAGACATTAAACAAAACTGGTCTAGCATAAAAGTCTGCAAGCTACACTTTTGCTAAGACATCTCAGAGGGCAGTAGGTCTGCTTTGCCACAAGCGCGCACCGCTGACTCACCTTCAGCCATTGGCCACCAGGCATCCCCTGCCTTCCCAGGTGTCTGACCTATAAACTCTGCCTCCAGCACGGTCCGAGCTACATCAAGAAGCTGAAAGGTGCCTGTCTCCAGAGGAACTGGTTGCTCTTGACTCAGGCCTTTGGAGAAAAATCCTCTTTTGTTGTGCCCTACCTGGATGGTCACTTCTGGTGGGAACTGCAACACAAACTCCTTCCGCACGTGATCTGTAAAGCCAGAAAGGTATTTCAATTTTGTCTGCCTCCATATCCATCTATCTATCACGTCATCAGCTTTCTCACTGGGCTCATTCTCCATCTCACTTTCTATCAGCTACCAAATGCTCTTCCATGTATCTGAACAGTCTGCTATTGCAGGTTCAGCCAATTGCTAGGTGCAAGGCAAGAAAGGTATTTTCCCTCCTTGGGCTAATTTGACCAGGAAATAAATCACAAGAGCAATCATGTCTCCTGCCAACTATGTTGGTCAGTGGATGCTGAGGGAAGCACAGGAGCAAGACAAGCAGGTAGGCTACTTTGGCTGAGTATGCACTTCTGGGTCCCAAGTCCCTGGGCCCGGACTTGGCTGAAAAAGTCACACCCATACATGTCTCAACAGCTTTCCTCACTGGCACACAGGCTGTGGAAGCACAGAAGGCAGCCCAGATGATGTTGCCCTCTGCGTTACAGTCAGCCTTCCTCCATGCCTTCAGGTACCCACATGGAGAAGCCCTGGCGGCCTCTACTGCCCTGGCCTCTAGGACACCACCAATGAGGCAAGCATGCTGCCTGGCCAGTTGGAAGCCCATCCAAGGAATGCCTGGAGAAGGGATCCTTTGCCAGTTCAAGACAGGGGCCTCTGCCATTGCAGAAACCAGGTTTCCCTCTCTGCTTCTGAAGCCAAACAACTCGGACTTTGAACAGCTGAGTGAGCTACTAGAGCCATCCAGGCTTCCCCGGGGTGCAGGTGGACAGAGGACTCTCCTCTCAGGGCCCTAAATGGGCCTTTACAAAGGGGGTCCAAGCTTTCATCCTATGTCTAGTACTTCGCTTGCACACCAAAGGCTCTGCATTTGGTGTGGAGGGAAATCCCCTACAAAAGCCTCATGATCTGGAACCTATGGAGAAAGCCTGAAGGTTTTAGTCCCCTCTACATCTTTTCCTCATGTCTGTGTTGAGCTCAAACTCCTGACATTGTGGGATGACCTTCTAGAACCCGAACAGCCCCCCTGAGGGCTAATGATGGAGGAGCTTGGGAGAAGTCTGATGCCTATGCTGATGCCGATGCAGGTGCCTAGATGCTGATGCCGATGCTTATGACAGGCAGTGGGGAAAGCCCCCCTGGGACGGTGGTCAGGTGGGGCTGGGCAGGGCGAGGTGGCTCCGGCAGGCAGAGCGGCAGCGCCCCCTGTTGGGCCTGGTCAGGGCTGTCATAGAGTCATGGAATCACAGAATCATAGAATCATAAAATGGTTTGGTTTGGAAGGGACTTAAAGATCATCCAGTCCAACCCCCCGGCCATGGGCAGGGACATCTCTCACTACATCAGCTTGTCCCAAGCCCCGTCCAACCTGACCTTGAACACTTCCAATGCTGGGGCATCCACAACTTCTTTGGACAACTTCTTCCAGTGTCCTGACAACCTAATCATAAAGCATTTCTTACTTATGAACAATCTACATCTACTCTCTTTCAGTTTAAACCATTACCCCTTGTCCTGTCACTACAGGCCCTGGTAAAATGTCTCTCTCCGTCTTTCTTTTAAGCTCCCTTGAAATAATATTTCTTTGTCTTTTGAAGAGAGGGTATTTATCTGAAGGCAACTTCATCAGGCCAGCTTCCTGAACAGAGATGTCCCAGCCTCAGCATTTGCAGCTGCAGGCCATCTGGCTCACCCCAGACACACAGCCCTTTGCTGTTATGTGAGCATGTCAGGGCAGCACCTCTCTCTCCCTGCAATGAAGCTGGAACTGGTCACCAGACATCTGCAAACATCCTATGGCAATCAACAGATCAGATCTTGTAAAACTCTGGGACTATTTTGACTTCTAAAGTGGGGAACCCCTGGAGCTGCAGCAATAGGGATTGTCTCTAGTTTTGACTTTGTCTCTCATGCACACCCTTTGCACGACAACAGGCTGAATGTTCAAACAAGACTGTGGCTTGGACCCCAATACACTTTCTGCCTTTCCTGTAATGAGAACAGAGTTGATTGAACTACTTCTGTCCAACCCACAAAAGCCCAAAAGCCCTCTGCTGTCATTCAATCCAACAGGGATGGCTGGTGCCTGATTGACCTTCTTAGCAGTGGGCTTTCAAGGACTTGCCTCAAGTTGTCAGGGGCACAGAGGCAGAGAGCTGGCTGGTGGAGTCCTGGTTCTCAGAGTGTGTGGAGAGAGGCTGTGTTTCCTCATGTGCATATGCATCTGCCTGTGCCTGTGGGCGTATTTGTTGCTGTGTGTTTGCATTTGTATGTTCATTTGCAAATGCACATGTGAGGGTGAGTGTCTGCCAATGTGTGTGTGAACAAGTGCATTTCTGTGTGTCTCTGTGCATGTGTTTGTGTAGACGCACGATTTTGCAGATGTGTGGTGTGAGTGTATGTGTGTGGGCATATGCGTGTGCAGATGGCCACATACATAGCTGTGTGTGTACACGAGCCTGCATATATATCTATATGCAAGCATGAGTGTGCAAGTGCATATTAGCACATGCCAACACTTACCTGATGAGAATTCTGGGGCGTGACTGTGTATGAGCACACGCAGGGGTTCCTGTGGAACTGGGTGTGCATGCTCGTGTGTTTTTATGTGTGCTGACGTGTGAGTGAAGGGAGGATGGAGCTCCTGGCCAGTTTCTTTCAGAGAGATTGAGCATCTCTGGTTCTTTGCAATGTAAGGCTGGAAGGGATCAGCGTGAAAGCATGGCCCATGTCGGCCTTTCTCTCCTTCTGCTCTCTCCTTGCCCTCTCCTCTCCTTGTTGGCTTCTGATCCCCTTTGGTCTACCCAGACCAGTCTAGGGAAGACCTGCAGGACACCTCCCTCCTCAGTGCAAGCCGAGGGACACCCTGCAGGAGCTCTGCTACAGCCAAAGGGCACCAAATCTCAGCTGTCCCTGGTGCTCTCTTCACAGTGGCACTCCACTCGCAGTAACTTCGTTTTCGTCTGTTGTGGCATGAAAGGTCTGCTGCATGCCAGCCTCTTTCTCAGTATCTTCCTTCCCTGTGTGGACACTCTCCCAAGTGCTCAGTGAGCAAGGTGTTAGTCTGGGGTGATGAGAGTGGAGGCAAAAGGGGACTCTTCACGGATCCAGGAGGAAGGGGAGTGTGGGACACCCACAGAGGGGTTGTAGAGCATCTTCCCACTGTGGAAGGGCCCTACTGAACTGCTGCAGCAAAGTGCTGGACTTGCTGAAACACCTCTGCCCAAGGGTTGGTTTGGCAACACAGACTCAACCCACTCTCCGACCCAGCATTTCTTCAAACTCCTCACAAGCAAAGCCCAAGAGGGGAGGGAGGAAAAGCTACCGAGAGGGGAGGCAACTAGTTCAACACCGACATGTGAACTGAAACGCAGATATGCTCATACAAAATCTCCTCTTGCTGTCAGCTGCTATTCAGGGGTGGGGTTTTTGGCTTTTGAAGAGAATGCATTTACCTGCAGATAAACCTGGGAGCAACTTCATTACTTCAACCCCATTTCTGTGTGCAGACCTCAGCATTGGCAGCCTGCAGGAAGCTGGGCTGGTAGCAGACACACAGTCCTCTGCTGAGGCATTCCTTCTTGCATAGGTTTTCCTATAAATGTCCTTTTGCTCAACAGCAGAAATAAGGAGTGGTTCATTTCCCAGACTATGCCATGAAAACTTAAAAGATGACAATGCCAGACAATCTCAGCATGGGCAGGATTTTGCACTATGTCTTAAACCCCAACTCAAGCTCCACCTCAGGCTCCATAACTCAGGGTTCCCAGCATCTGAAAGGGCATAACATCACCCGTGCTATCCCCGTTTATCTTCTTGTCTTATCTCCAACCAATGGTATTTTACTCAACACCCTGTGGAGCCAGAGTCTGTCTACACCCATGCTTCACCCTCATCGTTAAAAAACGACAATTCCAAATTTCTAACAGGAATTTCCCCTGTTCAAGAACATGTCCATTGACTTTCGCTGTATCACTGTGCTCAAGAAGAGTTTGGCTCCACCTGGCCCTTCATCCTCCAGTCAAGTGCTAGAAGCATCAAAAAGCTTTCTCTTAAGCTTCTCTTTTGCAGGTTGAAGAAGGCCAGTTCTCTCAGCCTCTCCTCATGTCTCGTCTTACAGAAACACAAAATTGGTAAATTTGGAAGGGACCTCTGGAGGTCATTGGGTCCAAATCCAGCCTCATGGCTGGGTTGGACGGGTGACCTAGAGTGCGTTGCTAAGGACCATGTGCAGACGGATTTTGAGTACCTCCCAGGATGGAGACTCCACAACCTCTCTGGGCATCCTGTGCCAGTGCTCCCTCACCCTCACAGTGAACAAGGGTTTCCTGGTGTTCAGAGAGAGCCTCCTTTGTTCCAGTTTGTGCCAAATGCCTCTTGTCACAAGGACACTGCTTATACACCAGTCCCTCCAGCTGCTGGCACAAGAGAGAAAGGCCTTGTAACCACCAGCCCCTTCTCCAGTTGCTGGCACCAAGCCCTAAAATCCCTCTGGGCATTGGTTGTTTGCCCAGTTACTGGCACCCAGGTCTCTCTTTCACACCAGTCTCTCCAGTTACTGGCACTCAGACCTTGCAGCACTCACACATGGGAAAGGGAGTGAAGATACACAGAAGGATGGTTAAGAAAGGATTTAATAAGAAGGCACAGGGAGCTGTAGTGATCAGGTGCAGGGCTCATACCAACAAGTGCACTGACCAGCCCCTGCTTACATGCGGCTGGCTCCTGTTTTCCTTCCTCTACTCTGTTGCCTCCCCTTGCTCCTCCCCAGTCCCCTCTTGCCCTCACCTTTGAGCCTTCCCTTAAGCATGCCTTAATAAGTGCTGCCTAGTCCCACAGCATCCCCCTCAAACATCCCAAATCCTCATGTTCCTCTTGTCACTTCTTGTCACTTGCAAAGCTCAGCCTCACCCACTGCCAAGCTACACCTGCAGTTTCCTAATGGCCCATCAATTAGAGGCTGCAGAGCTCTGGGCTCCCTCCTTGTCTCCCTTATCACTTCCTTAGAGATTGGTGGCATTGTGTGCTTTGGTTATCACTTTCCCTTTTACTTGTTCTTCCCTTGGAAAGGAAAAGGGACTTGATCTGACAGCCTTAGTGGACCAGCTGCTCTCACCTTCCACATTCCTTTACAGTGGCTTCTGCTGAACTTGCTCATGTGTGCGAGTCCCTCAAGACACTGCAAGGCTCCTGTCCCCAGAGAAAGCTGGGTCTTTTTAGTCTAGGCCCTGGGGGGAATCCCCAAGGTGCTCTCAGTCATTGCAGTGTCTCCCTGCAACACCTGCAGCAACACTAAACCATGGTATTCAATTTCCAGGGCGCCCGAGATGTTACCTATGTGAAGGAAAAGGGAAAGATTGGCCAAAATCCCAGCCAGTTTCAGAGAAAAACAAAAGCAGTCAGATCACATAAAATGTCATTCTGGAATGAACTGGTTTGCATCCTCAGTTTCCAACATATTTACTGTTTGTTTTCCCAGCTATCCTTTGTTTCTTGCAAGATGTTGAATCCACCCTCACAGATATTTATGTAGAGCTGAGGAGGAGGAGGACAGACCTGAATTCCACCTCCAGGTGGGATCCGAACCATAGCTTTCTTAGCCATCCAGGTGGGAATGGGCCTTCTCAGCCACCTTCCAGTACCTCACAGAGACATTTTTCTCCAGGGGCAGACACTCAGCTTTCTTAGTCACCTCAGAAGGCCTCAGTGCAAACACCTGATGCCATGGCCTACTGAAATGATGTCATCTCATTAATTAGAGCATGCTGGTCTGCAACCATGACTGCTTTTGTCAGCTTCCACCACAGGTGCTCTTGAGGGCCAGCTCTTTGCTTTCCAAAATATAACAAGACTTGCTGTGTTGGGTTGACTCTCGCCAGATGCCAGGTGCACACCAAAGCCACTCTATCACTCCCCCTCCTCAGCTTGACCCAGGAGAGAAAATACAACAAAAGGCTCGTGGGTTGAGATAAGGGTAGGGAGAACACTCAACAGTTACTGTCCCAGGCAAAACAGACTCGACTTGGGGAAATTAGTTTAATTTAGTACCAATCAAATCAGAGGAAGCTAATGAGAAATAAAACCAAATCTTAAAACACCTTCGCCCCACCCCTCCCTTCTTCGCGGGCTCAACTTCACTCCCCATTTTCTCTACCTCCTCCGCCCGAGTGGCACAGGGGAAGGGGGAATGGGGGAATGGGGGTTGTGGTCAGTTCATTACACTTTGTCTCTGCTGCTCCTTTCTCTTCAGGGGGAGGACTCCTCCTGCTCTTCCCCTTGTCCAGTGTGGGGTCCCTCCCATGGGAGACAGTTCTCCATGAACTTCTCCAACATGAGTCCTTCCCACGGGCTGCAGTTCTTCATGAAATGCTCCAGCATGGGTCCTTTCCATGGAGTGCAGTCCTTCAGGAACAGACTGCGCCAGAGTGGGTCCCCCACGGGGTCACAATCCTACCCAGAAAACCTGCTCCAGCTTGGGCTCCTCTCTCTAGCATGGGGGCCTCCATGGGCTGCAGGTGGATATCTGCTCCACCATTAACCTCCATGGGCTGCAGGGGGACAGCCTGCCTCACCATGGTCTCCACCCAGGGTTGCAGGGGCATCTCTGCTTGGGCGCCTGGAGCACCTCCTCCCCCTCCTTCTTCACTGACATTGGTGTCTCAGAGTGGTTTCACTCACATATTGAAGAATCATGAATCACTAGGGTTGGAAAAGACCTGCAAGATCGTCAAGTCCAGCCATCAACCCAACACCAGCATGCCCACTAAAGCATGGCTTGCAATGCCTCGTCCCACACATTCCTTAAACACCTCCAGGGATGGTGACTCCACCACTTCCCTGGGCAGCCTGTTCCAGTGCTTCACCACTCTCTCCGTAAAGAAATTTTTCCCAATGTTCAGCTTAAACCTCCCCTGGTGCAACTTGAGGCCATTTCCTCTTGTCCTGTCGCTAGTCACTTGGGAGAAGAGACCAACACCCACCTCTCTGCAACCCCCTTTCAGGTAATTGTAGAGAGCGGTATGATCCCCCCTCAGCCTCCTCTTCTCCAGACTGAACAACCCCTGTTCCCTCAACCGCTCCTCATAAGACTTGTGCTCCAGACCCCTCACCAGCTTTGTTGCCCTTCTCTGGACACACTCCAGCACCTCAATGTCCTACTTGTAGTGAGGGGCCCAAAACTGAACACAGTATTCAAGGTGCGGCCTCACCAGCGCCAAGTACAGGGGCACTATCACTTCCCTAGTCCTGCTGGCCGCACTGTTTCTGATACAGGCCAGGAATTTCTGATACAGGCCATATTCTCACTCGTCTCCTCTGGCTGCCATTGCACAGGGCTTTTTTTCCCCTTCTTAAATATGTTATCACAGAGTTGCTACCACCGTCGCTGATGAGCTCAACCTTGGCCAGTGGTGGGTCAATATTGGAGCATTGGCTCTATCAGACATGGGGGAAGCTTCTAACAGCTTCTCACAGAAGCCACCCCTGTAGCCCCTCAGCTACCAAAACCTTGCTGTGCAAACCCAATACACCTGTGCACAGAAGGAAAAATTAAATCCCAGAAACGCATCCACCAGCAGTTTTCTGTTGGGCATAGAAATCACAGGGACTCAGGGACACAGGAACTCCCCCCATCCAAGCACTCGTCAGTCCCCAGAGCTGGAGGAGAGACATGAAATGCAGGGGGACAGCTCAAGCGCTTGAACAGAGACTCTTGTCCAGTGCCTGGCTGATGCGTCTTGCTCATGTGTTGTGGCTTTCACCGATCCCCTGATGTAGGGCTGGGAGGGCATTCTGCTGCCTTGGTCTTCTTTGGCTAGGAGGTTAAACCACAGGAGCAGGCATGTCTCCTACCAAGAGCCCCCTTCTCCAACAGTGGTCATTGGTGGATGCTGAGGGAAGAGGAAGAGCTGGACAAGCCGCTGGCATACTTCTCCTGAATACTCACTGTTGTGTCCCATTCAGTTTCAGTGGCTCGGGGTGTTCCTAAGTCTGCTGTGTCAATGCACCTCGTGGCAAGGAAGGGCAACAGCATCCTGGTTGCAGTAGGAAGAGCATTAAAGTTGCTCAGCCAAAGGAAAGACACCAAACTGTGACCCTTACTGTGTGCCAGGTTTGCAAGGGCCTAGCAGAGGTTTTTCAGCACTGGGAGGTTCTTGTTTGGGCAGTAACATCACAGTTGGGCTTTTCCTGGCCCTCCAAGTCAGAAGGTGCTTGAGCATCCTCTCAGGCAGGCATAACCTGGTGTAGAAGCGCTGCCTCTCAGCTCCAGGTCACATTGCCAAAGGGGCCTGGGGCACCTCATAATTCCTTTAGGAGCCTGAAGGAAGAGATCAAGCAGTCTGCTGTCAGGCAGTGGAAGGCTGCAGGCTGCTTTCCTGCTTTTTGCTCCTCCTGGAGATCACAACCAGCCCAACCAGCCCCCAGCAAGGGAGGAGTGTCCATGGTGAACTTCTCCTGCCATCCAGTGCCCAGCCAGAGACAGGGGCCTGCACCCACCTCTCACGGGGCTGGAGACAGGCCCCTTTGCAGCCACTCATGTGCTCCTTGCCCCTCGGTAGTGTCTGAAAGGAGGCAGAAGCAGGAGCAGCCAAAGGCACCAGCAAAGAGGTTTCTGAGTCCCTATCCCCACAGGGGCTTTCTCTCCCTTCTCCCCAGGCCACGGATGAGGCCCTTCAAGGGAAACTTCTCTGGGAACAGCACCTGCTGTAATCAGCCCACCCAGAGTCAGGCACACCACCTCACTCTGGCAGGAGGATATCCAGCCCAATCCTCTTCATCGCAGACATCTACTGCCCACCCATTCAGGCATCCTGGTCAGCCCCTTTGTCTGGGGATGACACCCTCCATAAGCGGGAGAAGAGAGGATTGCCTTATAAACTCAGGATTGTTTCTACCTACAGTGGCATCAGAACTCCTTCTGGGATGCAGTGGAAAAAGTATTTTAGGATGGTGCCAGACATGGGATGCTTAGGAGAAGCAGCAGAGACAGGGAAAGGGAAGGATGAAGGCAGTTTGGCCTGGAGCAAGCATGGGAAGACAGATGGAGGCAGGAATGAGAGCAGCTAATCCCCTGTGAACATGGGACTGATCCATGTGATCTCCTGGCCATGCCTGTTGCCCTGCCTTGTTTGTCCACCTGCCAGTAGTTCCCTGGAAACACAGTTATGGAGTCCAGCTGTGAGAGGGAGCAGGGCTGATCCTTCACTCTGTGCCTCTGAAGCCTCTGACCATGGGCTTTGAACAGCTGTGTCAGCTACTCAGGCCACACAGAGTTCCCTGGGGACTGGCTGGAGCCCACAGTCCCTTCCCAGAGGCCTCCTTCCAGCTCTCACTCACCTCAGACCTCCAGCCCCTTGGGGCAACTTAGCAAATCTGTTTCTGACTCACTCATCCAGTAAGAACCTGGCATCCCTTGAGGCTGCAGTCAGCATGTCCAGTCCAGGCTTTTACACTGTCTCCTGGGCCTTGACTCCAAAGGGTCTGAGTCCTGTAAAAGAATCTCATTATCTCAACACTAAGCCACTGTGGGGAGTGCTTGAAAGTGCCCATGACCTCGACCCACCAACCTCCTGCCAGTGTGGAGCTTGAACTCCTCACTCCGTAGCATGACTTTGTAACACTAGCAAGATTATTTTGAAAGCTCCATGAAATTCTGTAGCTGGAGGAGGCAGATTTTAATTGCATCTCTGAGCTTTAACAAAGTAACAAACTGTGAAACCCGTTCTGGTTTTTCTTTTCTAAGGCAAGTTTTGCATTAGCAACTTTCAATTGGAGTCCCTGTGTGGAGGAAAGCACCTGCTCAGGGTTCCCTTGGCTATCCTAGGGGGGAAAGTCAGAAGCCTGAGAAGAGGCCCTGTATGTTCCATGCCAGCAGTGGCCAGTCCCTGCGGCAGGACTGAGGGCTGTCCAGCTGCCGGTGGCCAGGAGGATCTCTGCCGCCCGGCTCCCTGCACAGAGCAGAAAGTTGCTGGTCCTCACGGGGAGCCAGCGGGGCCAGCGGCTGCAATCGCTCCTTCCTGGGCAACACCGGACACCACCACCACTCTCGCCATGATTGCTCCCCTGCTGCCGCTGCCACCAGTGTCACGGGGAATTTCTGTCTGCGTCCCGGTGGGAGTGCAGGGGTGATCAGGGGGCGAGGGGAGGGACAAGGTTTCTGCCCAGTGGGAGGCTGTGGAGCTGCATCATGGAGACCTCCAGAGGCTGCGGTACACAGGAGCTGTGGGGCCCTCCATGCCAATGCCAATGCCAAAGCCAAAGGTGGTGCCGGTGCGGATGCCAGTACTGGGCAAGCAGGGCCTGAAATTGACAGCAGTGGAGCGTGAGCTTTGGAGCTGCAGGAAAAGAGGGTTCAGGAGGCAGGGGCTGATTTTCAGTGCTTCTTCCCGGAAAGATCTCTAGCAGTTTTGGGCCACCACCACTCAGCTGCACTCAGGTTCCTTCTGACGCTGGGAATGTGCTGCTCTGTGGTGCTCATGAACAGAGCAGTGGAGAGTGTCCCTGCCACGAGCAGCACATGCCCTCATGATGAGGGACACACAAGGACATACACACACAGGCTCATTCACATCAGTGTGGAATTACACCCAAATTTGTGCTCCCAGGTGAATTCACAAGAACCAGGCTACACACAGGAGCACACAGGACAGGAACACATATAGGAACACAACCAACCATGGACTCAGCTGAAGACAACTGGGGACAACTGCGGCAGGCCTAGACCATTCTGGGGAAGGAGAAGCACCCAGGCAAGCAGTGGCATTTTTTGTATACTCACAGACTGCACATAGTGGGGATGAGTCAAAAACAGCCACAATTTTTTTCTGAGGGCAGTGATAGGCAGGGTGGGATCAAAATCAGCAGCACAACCCAAAACCCACAAACATGGGGAGGCAACAACAAGTGACCACTGAGGTGAGCTGAGGAGGGAGAAGGTTCCAGTATGTGCTCGTGAACGGGAGCCTTTGGGCATCCAGCTGAGGATGGCTGGAGCTTCTTCCTGAGAACGACTCTCCCAATAACCCCACCAAAGTGACCCAGGCTGATGTCACTTGCCTGCTCTGGACCCGTCCAGCACTTGAGCTGACTCTTCCGCCAGCACTGCTGCATTCGTGCCCTAGAAATCCTGGGGCCTTTCATCCCAGAGCTCAGAAGAAGCCTTCACTGGGGATGGGCATGGCACAAATGTGGAAATGAAAAGGCAGCAGTGTTGGAAACCAAAGCACAGCCCATATCATTAGCCATGAAGGTTTGCATTCAAGATGAGCTTGTCAGAAAATTGTTACCTCTGCAAAGGGTGCCTCTGGTCCTGCGGCAATGAAGGGCAGATATAAAAGCCAGCCCGAGTCCCTGCTCTCTCATCCCCTGCTCTTGCCTCCTTCTCCTTGGGAACAGGTGAGTCTGAAGCCCCTTCTCCTCCTCTGCCAAAGTGAGGTCTCTGCTTGACGGACATCTCAGCTAATATTGGTTCTGTAGTATGTTGGGACATGGAGGCCCTTGTCATGACAGAGGGAAGTGGGGAGAAGGTCTGCTTAGAGAGAGGCTGGGATGTGGCTGTGGTGGCTTTTGCTTTTTGAACTAGGAAAGAGTCTCCCTGGGCCAGGCTACTCTTTGTAGGACCCTGGCAGGATGAGCCGATGAAGACCATGTGTCTCCTGGCACAGCCTCTGGCTCCCCACTCAATAGCGGCCTTGGCTGCTTTGTGATGGGATAACCAGGCTGCTCCTCACCTATGCTTGTGCTCTGCTTTCTCCCTGTCCTCTCTCTCAGGCGCACGTCTGACTTTGAGACATGTCCTGCTACGACCAGTGCCTGCCATGCCGACCCTGCGGCCCGACCCCGCTGGCCAACAGCTGCAATGAGCCCTGTGTCAGGCAGTGCCAGAACTCCACTGTTGTCATCCAGCCCTCCCCCGTGGTGGTGACCCTGCCTGGACCCATCCTCAGCTCCTTCCCGCAGAACACCGTTGTGGGATCCTCCACCTCTGCTGCTGTTGGCAGCATCCTCAGCTGTGATGGAGTGCCCATCACCTCTGGCTGCTGTGACCTCTCTGGCATTTCCAGCCGCTACAGTGGCAGAAGGTGTCTCCCCTGCTAAAGCTACTGGGCATAGCTCTTGGGAAGGCATCCCAGGAACTACAGACATGGTGCTGGACAAAGGATGAACCTTCAGGCCATTGCTTTCACAGCAACTGAGCATCCTTAACTCGTCCTGCAATCGATGTCAGGAATGTGTGAGCCTAGGCTCTCCAAAAACTTGGCCCATGTCTCACCATATGTTTTTCCACCTACCTCTTCCTTTCTCTTCTTGTTCTTTTCCTCTGCTCCCCTGGGCTGCAAGGCTCTCCAAAGCCAGCCTTCACTCTGAGTGAAAGACAGATGCCCTGCATGGACTTCAACATGGCAAAGGGGTGCAGTCTGTTGCTTGCTCCTCGTGATCCCTTCAACGAGAGCCTCTGCTTGGAGTAACTTCGTTTCCCTCTTTAGACTCATTAAAGATTTCTGCATCCCAGCCTGGGCCCCCGAGTGGTCCTTTCCTCTATGTGTGCCCTCCCAGCCTGCTCAGGGAAAATGGCTTTGCTCTTGGCAGGGCATAGGATGGGGGTATTGAGACACTTTATAACTCCCAGAAGAGTGGGAGGTTGGGACACCCTGCAAAGGGTCCTCCTTGGGGCACAATCCCTTGGCAGTATGCCAAAAACCCCTAGCTAGCCCAGAGCAAGTGGCATTCAGCCCTTGCCTTGCAGTGTCTCTGCCCAGATATACCCCCACAGGTCCTGCAAACAGGGAGCACAACCTCTGCTGTCCTTGAGTGAGAGGCTAGGACTCTGTGCACAGCCACGGAGTCAAGCCACCCTCTGCAGGCTCTAGGGAACAGGGTGCCTCTTGTTCTGGTCAGTGCTATGCTGGGGAAGGAAGAGGACAGAAGATGTCCCCAAAGGATGGCAGACGTGCAGATGGATGGGTGGAATAGCCTCAGGGATGGCCCATGGCCTCACCTCCACCTTCTCCTCCCCACCATTGATTGATCTAGGGCCATGGACAGCCCACATGGGCACGGGCTGAAGGGATAGGTCCCCTGTGCAGCCCTACCACCACTCCTGCAGCACTTGGCAGGGCCCAGGGTTTGGCAAGTATGCAGGGCTGACATTGTTCACAAGTCAGTATTGGGATTAACCACACCAGGCCACACACTGGGGCCCCTGGGAACCCAACAACCCCATGGGCCAGGGCAGTCCGAGGACAGTAACCAGTGCCCACAGGCCCATCACTGCTCTGTGGTGCTGGGGTGGTGCATTCCTTCCCCCCTCCGCCCTTTTCCCTGGGCCGCTCTCAGGAATTCCAGCTAGGCCTTGGCCTTTGCACAATGAGTTGGGAGGTTAAGCGTCCCTTGACGGTACCAGGAGCTCTTGCATGGCTAAGGTGGGGAGTAGCACTGACCATACCAGGCATTCCTGTTACCCAGCTCAAGGTGGGTAACGAGAGCGGGAATAATCAGTCATCCCCTGACAGCCCTGCAACATCCCTTACCTGGACCGTAGCCCACGTGGAACAGTACCAGTGTTACCAGAATTCCAGTAACTTTCCCATAACTTGCTGATGACTGAAGCCAATCATCTTACGAACCTATAAACAGCGGTCCCAGGTGAGACCCTTTCAGCTCTCCTGGACCGCAGAGGGCTGCGATCAGCATCTCCCTCTGAGTGGGACGCCTCTCAGAGTCTCACAAGCTCTCCAGTTTGTGAAATTTGGAGGACCGCTGCCGAAAGATGGCAACGGGACCTGGGCTGAAACCCACTCCTCCTCAAGGATCAACCCTCGTCCATCGAGAAATACTGAGACATTTGAAGCGAATATTTCACAGAACTCGAGGGGAATTTTTAACAGGCATACCTTTATACCTTTATCTCTATATATACCTATATCTATATCTTTGTGTCTGTGTGTGTGTGAATCAATTTACGTACTCAACGGCAAGTATATTACTTTCATTCCAAATCTGTAATCAAACCACTGTTTTGATTGTAGTAAATTCTATCAATTCACTTTGCAATCGTTAAACTAATCTATGATTGAGTGCTGCTAAGATTTTATGACTTACCTTAAACTGTGAATAAACCGTAGATTGCTACTAAAATACACGTAATCCTTTAGACACGCCCAGTGGTATCTGTGAGGTGTCTATGGCAGGCAAATTTTGTTCGCGAGGGTCCCTCTTGCTTTGACTGATGCTCTCGGGCACTGGTTTGATCAAAAGTACCTCAGAGACCTCAGCCAGGAAGAGCCTGATGAACAGAACACATCCATCCATCCATCCATCCATCCATCCATCCATCCATCCACAAAGGGGCCTGTGGAAATTGCTCTTTCCCCAGCTGGGAATTAGAGGTCCTTTTCTTCTGGAGGCTCAGGCTGTGAAGTCCTTCGTTGACATCCCCTCCTCTTGCCTGACTGCCCAACAGTGAAGCAGGGCGACAGAGGTGTCGAGGCACTGATCCTGTCTCCCTTGCAAACAAGATTGATGAGGGCTCTGTGAGCCAAGCTCTGCAGGCCTCAGTGCCACAAAACTTCTGTCCCCTGCGCATCCCTGCAGCAAATCCACAGTTTTCTGCCTACCCTCCACAGTTTACAGATGGTGTCCCTACAGAAAGGTGGCTCTCCAGGGTGCCACAGCTTGCTGAGCTCAAAAACAGGGGCTCAGGCACACAGGGCCCAGCAGATCAGGCAAAGTTCCCAGCACTTTCCTCCTGCTTGAGACGTGGGCCAGAGCCACTGATCCCCTCCATCTCTTTGGCCACTGGACACGTTCTTGCCATGCCCAGAGAACAAAGCCTCACCTCCTCCCACACAAGACCTGCACCACTGCCACTGCAGTGAATTGCCAATATCTGGGTAATCCAGTTCCTCACCCTGCCTGGGACTCCCAGAGCCCTCCACGCTCTCCCTGCCCCACGGGCAGCCCCAGGGCACAAACACCAGTCCTGCCCTGGGAACGCAGTGGCACATGCAGACACCAGCCCAACCACAGAGCATGCGCTGGGGCATCCCCCACTGGCACCCAGCTGCCCAGTGCCCCCAGCACCTCTGAGCCAGGCCGGGCTATAGGTCTGCTTGCGGCACGCTTGTCCAGGCACAGGTGCGGTGGGTTGGCAGAAACCACTTGGCTCTTAGCAGAGGATCTGCTAAGCACCCTGACCCTGCCCAAACAAAACCCCTACATACTGTGGGAGGAGAGAAGGTCCCCATAGAGCACATAGGGAAGCGGCTGGGACCAGGAAGAAGGGAGGGGTGGGGGGAAGGTGTTTTTAGATTTATTCTTGCTTCTCATTATCCTACTCTGATTTGATTGGCAATGAATTAAATTCATTTCCCCAAGTCGAGGCTGGTTTGCCCGTGACGGTAATTGATGAGTGATCTCCCTGTCCTTTTCTCGACCCACGATTTTTTTGTAGTATTTTCTCCTCATCCTGTTGATGGTGAGGGAGTGATAGGGCAGCTTGGTGGGCACCTGGCATTCAGCAAGGTCACCTGCTCAGAACAGATCCCATTAGATCAGGTTGCTCCAGGTCACATTCAGTCCATCCTTGAATACCTCCCAGGATGGAGATTGCACAGCCTCCATGGGGAACACCTTCCTTTTCTCATTATTTCTTTTAGCCTATTGCTTAATCAGAACTCACCATTTTCTACCTCCTGGGCGCTTCCAGAGACTAGGTCCACCTTCTCTGTCTCCTCTGAAAAAGCAGTTGTAGAAAGCAAGAAGGTCTCCCCTGAGACATCTCTTCTTCAAGATGGGCAGGTCCTGTTCTCTCAGCCTGTCCTCGCATGTCGTGTTTGTGAGCCCGCTAATCGACTTGGTAGCCTTTGTTGGTCTTGCTTCAGTATGTCAATATCCTTCTTGGACCAGGGAGCCCCGGCCTGGACACAGTACTCCAGCTGTGGTCTCACAAGGGCTGGAGGGGCAGGGACATTTTCCTGGACCTGCTGGCCACACTTTGACTACACACTAATAAGCATCTGCCAGCTGGGCTTTGCACCAAAAGATCACAACTCTCTGAGCCTGGTAGTCCAGCTAATTTGCCAATCACCTTATCACTGAACCCATTTGTCACTAATAGGGTCATAAAGGAAGTATGAGAAAGGCTGTGAAAGGTCTTGCCAAATTCTAGGTACACACCTCTCCTGCCCTTCCCTTGTGCGCCGTGCCTGTTACTTCATGAGAAAGCAATGAGCTTGGCCCTTGACTACACTGGAGCCTCAGCTCAGAAGCAGCTCCATGGAGAGGGGAATAGGCCCTGGTTGAGCTCTCCCAGAAGAGCTCCCTGGCACTGACTTCACTAAGGTCACTAAAGGGAAGGGGTAAATCCCTCAGCTGCTCTGCCTGCAAGTTGGTCCTAAGCTCAGGCTGACAAACGTTCAAGAGGGGAGATGGGATTTACCCACTGTGCACAGCCCTTCTTGGAAAGAGGGTCTCTTCTGGATGTGAATGGGGGAGAGCAGCTGGCTTTGGGGAATATGGCCTGGAATCCCACATCTCCTCCCTCCCAGAGACAGGTGCTGGGCACTCAGACTGAAATTCCAATGGAGAGCATGAAGGTCCTTGTGAGCTGAAGTCCAAAGCAGTCGTCAGTTCTTTGGCTTTCCTGTGCAAGCCATAGGGTCTGTTGTTCCACCCACAGAACAGTGAGACCAGGCTTCATGCTCCTTTCATTCAGTACCTGTTTGATCCAAGGTCTCAGCCCCTGCCTGACACAGCATCACACTGGTCAACCGCGCAAGTACATTTGGCATTGACATGGACATGAGAGAGGGCTGTGCCCCACCCCAGGCACCACCACCACTGCACTGGAACCAGATCCACTCAGGGATGGCCAGCACATGGTCAGCAGGATTCCTCAGCCTTTCTCCTTGCCCATAAAACAAACCCCATCCTTTTGAACTCTCTAGCACTGGAGAGAGCAGCTGTGTCCTGGCCCGGAGAGGCAGGGAGGGGGCACTTCCAGCCATGCTGAGGCACTCCCACTATTGTTACACTGAACTAAACAAAGGATCCAAGCTGGAGTTAAGCTGTTCTTGTTGTGGCTTGAGATTGGCAGCAGCAGAGCATGAGCTTTGGAGGGGCAGGAGAAGTGGGGCTTGGGAGACGGGGGCTGCATTTCAGTGCCTCTTCCCTAGACAGACCTCTAACAGGCTGGTACCACTACCACTCAGCTGCACTCAGGCTCCTTCTGACCCTGGGAATCTGCTGCTCTGTGGTGCTCATGGAGAGAGCACTGGAGAGTGTCCCTGCCATGAGCAGCACATGCCCTCATGAAGAGGGACACACAAGGAGGCACACACACACACACAAGCTCATGCACACCAGCATGGAATTATACACAAATTTGTCCTCCCACGTGCACCCACACAAACCTGGCTGCTTACAAGCACAAGAAAAGAACACACATAGGAACACAACGGACCATGGACTCTGCTGAGGACCCTTGGGGACTGGGCAGTGTTAGGCAGGATGGGGTCAAAACAGAGGAGCACGATGCACACACCTAGGGAGGCAACAACAAGTGACCACTGAGGTGAGCTGAGGAGGGAGAAGGATCCAGTATGTCCTCATGAACGGGAGCCTTTGGGCATCCAGCTGAGGATGGCTGGAGCTTCTTCCTGAGAACAGCACTTCAAACGGTCCGATGACAGTGACCCAGGCTGACGTCACTTGCCTGCTCTGGACCCGTCCAGCACTTGAGCGGAGTCTTCCGCCAGCGCTGCTGCATTCGTGCCCTAGAAATCCTGGGGCCTTTCATCCCAGAGCTCAGAAGAAGCCTTCACTGGGGATGGGCATGGCGCAAATGTGGAAATGAAAAGGCAGCAGTGTTGGAAACCAAAGCACAGCCCATATCATTAGCCGTGATGGTTTGCATTCAAGATGAGCTTGTCAGAAAATTGTTACCTCTGCAAAGGGTGCCTCTGGTCCTGCGGCAATGAAGGGCAGGTATAAAAGCCAGCCCGAGTCCCTGCTCTCTCATCCCCTGCTCTTGCCTCCTTCTCCTTGGGAACAGGTGAGTCTGAAGGCCCTTCTTCTCCTCTTCCAAAGTGAGATCTCTGCTCGACGGACATCTCAGCCAATATTGGCTCTGTCCTATCCTGTGCTGGGGCTTGGAGCATCTTGCCACTGGAGAAATAAGCAGGGAGGAGGGGTGTTTAGAGAGAGGCTGGGATGTGGTTGAGGGGGCTTTTTTTGGTTTACAAATTACAAGAGAGCCTCCCTGGGCCAGACTGCTCCTTGTAGGATGATGAAGACCCTGTGTCTCCTGGCACAGCCTCCAGCTGCCCATTCAGCAGTGGCCTTGGTTCCTTTGTGACAGGGAACCACGCTGCTCCTCACCCACCCTTGTGCTCTGTTTCCTCCCTGCTTCTCCCCTCCAGCCCCAAGACATGTCCTGCTACAACCCGTGCCTGCCATGCCGGCCCTGTGGCCCGACCCCACTGGCCAACAGCTGCAATGAGCCCTGTGTCAGGCAGTGCCAGAACTCCACCGTCGTCATCGAGCCCCCTCCCGTGGTGGTGACCCTGCCTGGACCCATCCTCAGCTCCTTCCCGCAGAACACCGTTGTGGGATCCTCCACCTCCGCTGCTGTTGGCAGCATCCTCAGCTGTGATGGAGTGCCCATCACCTCTGGCTGCTGTGATCTCTCTGGCATTTCCAGATGCTACGGTGGCAGAAGGTGCCTCCTCTGACACATATCCTGCGAAAGACCCAGGGAGACACCTCGAGGAACTCAGAACATGCTATTGGGCAGAAGATTGACATTTTGGATGTGTTTGCAGTATAGCTGAACAGCTTTGCCGTTCTTTCTCCCTTGTTTCCTTTGGTTCTCCTTGACAACAAGGTTCTCTGAAGGCCAGCCTGGTGGGGACCATCTGTCTCCTCTCCCTCTATGGGGCAGGCAGGCAGGCAGACATCATGCAGGAACTTCTCCACAGCCAAGGACCGCAGACTCTTGCTTCCCCCAGGGCTCCCTGCATTGCTCTCCTCCACTCGGAGTAATTTTCTTCCCCTCTTTTGACTCATTAAAGTTCTGCTGCATTCTAGCCTGGCCTCCGTGTGGTCCTTCCCTGTGTGGACACTTCCCAAGCTGACAAAGGAGAAAGCTGTTGCTCAGGGTTGGAAAGGGGTGCGGGCACAAGGAGACCCTTCTCCATTTACAGAGGAATGGGAGGTTGGGACACTCTGCAGCGGCTCCTCCTTTAAGCAAGATCCTTGGGAGCTAGGGAAGACATCCTTGGCTACTCTGCTGCCAGGGACCATCAGGCCTTGTCTTACTGTGGCTCTGCCCACAAATGACCAGAAAGGCAGGAGGCCCTGAGGGTTCATCAGCCTTATGATCTCTAGAGGAAGGGCATTGCTCTTGCTATGGCTAGAGCTTCGCTCGGGTGGCAGGGCGTGGGTGTGAGGCTCTGGAAGGTGATTTCCTTTGCAGAATGGCAAGAGTGGTAAAGCAGGGAACGGCCTTTGGGATGGTCCGTAGCTGCTACTCCACCTTCTTGTTCCCTCCACCATCCCATCTGGGGCCCACAGCCAGCAGCCATGGGCCAGAGTAGCAGGGAAAAGTCGCCTACGCTGCTGAATGTGTTGAGGCTGGAAATTGGAGCTGAGCATGCGGGAGCTGAGGGCAGTCAGCACAGACATGGGGACAGTGAAACAGTGTGTTTCTGAGGGAGAGCAAATTGCTCTGATACAGAGCACGCAGGAGAACATGAAGATCAGCAAGGACGAGGGTACTGGATGTACGTCCCAAGAGAGCTGCGGGAGGGTGCAGAGCTCTTGACTGCTTCATTGGTCCCCCCAGAGAGTTTGTGCTCAGGAATTGGCTGCTGTTCTGGGGGAAGAGGATTGTTTTTCAGAGGATTTTTCTCATCCCTTCTCATGGGTGGAAATGTCTCTTGGCAGCTACTACAGTCTCATAGCCTATTTCCTGCATGAAAATCCAGATGTCTTGACAAAAGTGTACAAGTGGAAGGATTGAAATCGCCACACCCATGTCCTCCATCAAGAGGGAATTAGGGCTCATGAAGCATATCTCAGAATGACTGAAGGCCAAAAGCTTTATAAGGGCGTTTCACTTGCATGTCTCTTTTCCCTAGTCATTCTATTAATAACCCTCAACAAAAGCAGCACAGTTGGACTTCTTAACCCTACTGCACTAAACTTTGTAATAAGCAGAAGGTACTCAGGTCCTTCTCAATGGTAATACCATCTGTAGTTTCCTTGTAGAAGAGGGAGGGATGGCATTTCTTCTGACAGATGAGTAGCCCTTTGGCCAAAGCACTGGTTCTTGGCATGACCTCTAGTTTGGCTGCCCAGCTGAAGAGATCTTAGAAAGCTAGGAAAAGGGCACGGGCTCTATGCCAATTTTACACTTCAAACTAAAGGGTATTGTTGCTAGAGCATGTTTGCTTTTCATGGTGATTTAAATCCGCTGTGCAGAAGGCAGGCACTGAGCTGTCTCAACCCATGCTTCCCATTTCACTGCTGTGGCCGGTTTCCATGGCCCAGGTGTCTTCACCTGCATGGCAGCCCCCTCAAAAGGGTCACTAAGCAGAGCAGTGGCTGTTCTTTAAATCGTTGTTACTCCCATGCTCAGCCCCTTGATTTACACCTTAAGAAACAAGGATGCAAAAGCTGCTCTGAGCAGGTTCAAGAGCTGGTATTTGTTCACATGAAGGAAACTACTGGCAGGGTGCCATGATCCTAACCTGTGCTGGTTTTGGCTGGGATGGGGTTAACTTTCTTCATAGCAGCTAGTATGGGGCTGTGTTTTGGATTGTATGGGGCTGTGTTTTGGATTTGGGCTGGAAACAATGTTGATAAAGCAGGAATGTTTTAGTTACGGCTGAGCAGGGCTCACACAGCACCAATGCCTTTTCTGCTCCTCACACCACCCCACCGGTGAGTGGGCTGGGGGTGCACGGGAAGTTGGGAGGGGACACAGCCGGGACAGCTGACCGCAACTGACCAAAGGGATATTCCATACCATATGACATCATGCTCAGTATATAAAGCCGGGGGAGGAAGAAGGAAGGTGGGGACATTCGGAGTAATGGCGTTTGTCTTCCCGAGCAACCGCTACGCGTGATAGAGCCCTGCTTCCCTGCAGATAGCTGAACACCTGCCTGCCGATGGGAAGTGGTGAATGAATTCCTTCTTTCGCTTTGCTTCTCCGCGCGGTGTTCTTTGCTCTACCTATTAAACTGTTTTTATCTCAGCCCACGAGTTTTCTCACTTTTACTCTTCTGGTTCTCTCCCCCACCCCACCTGGGGGGAGTGAGTGAGCGGCTGTGTGGTGCTTAGTTGCCAGCTGGGCTTAAACCACGACAGTCCTTTTTGGCGCCCAACGTGGGGCACGAAGGGTTCGAGATAATAACAGATTCAACAGAACTTCTATCCTTTAAAAGTTATAGGTCAACATTAGTCTGTTTAATTTGCACCATGGTCTTCTTTTTGCTGTATCTGTTAAAGATTGGCCTGCGCTTTTTCAGTATGCTGTGCTCTGCAGTTATTAGTGACATTTTGCCTGGAAGATTTGTTTTTAAAACGTTGACCTTGAGCTGGGTAATCTGGTGTTTGGTCTCTGTGCTGAAGCCATTACTGTATTTTGGGTACCATCTCGTGGAGATACTTAACAATTATACTCCTTCTTCTGAGAGTTTTTTTGTGGAAGAAATACAGAACAGCACCCTTGCTTCCTTCTTCTGTGATGTTGTCTCCCACATGACAATGACCTCTCAGTACCTTGAACATCCTTGGGCAGTTAAAAGACTTCTATTGATATTCCTTAGACATATTGCTTCAGTTTTCTCTAAGGTCAACAAGCAATTTAGGAATATGACCCAGGTTCCACGAGAGTATGGTCATGGGTGGCACGGCATGTGGGAGAATATGGGCAGGTATCTAAAGAACTTCTCACCTCCAATGATCTGGACTTTCACCCCTGAACAATTACAGGATCCTGATGAAGTGGTAGAATGTTTGAAAAAAAAATGCCATGGCTACTCCAGAGAGGCACAACTTACCGCGCTGTGCTGGGCCCTGGCCAACATCTACCAAACACTGCTTGATACTATGCAGCACCCTCAGGGAGAAGAGAGGGGAAATAAATCAGGCACTGTATCCGTCGCCCCTGTAACTAAAAAGAAACAGTGGAAGCCGAAATCAGCTCGTTTAGTAAGGGATGAAGAAGCTTCTCCTAAGAGGGAAAAAGAATAAGAAGAGGCAGCCTCTTCTGCAGCAGAGCAGCCACAGGAACAGGACCAAGATACTGAGAAAATCAATGAAACGGAAACCACCCGCTCCCTATCCCTAAGTGAGCTACGAGATATGCGAAAAGATTTCAGCCGTCAACCAGGTGAGCTAATTCTCAGCTGGTTACTTCGATGCTGGGATATTGGGGCCAGTAGTCAGGAATTGGAGGGTAAGGAAGCCCGGCAGCTGGGATCGCTTGCTAAGGACAAGGCCATTGACAAAGGTATTGGAAAAAAGGCAGGAGTCCTCAGTCTTTGGCAGCGACTCCTCTCAAGTGTGAAGGACAGGTATCCTTTCAAGGAAGAACTCGCAAACTCTCGAAGGAAATGGACCAACATTGAGGGGGGCATCCAGTATCTAAGGGAATTAGCCGTGTTGGAGGTAATCTATAATGACCAGGCATGCAAAGACCCGGATGAAATCCAATGCACACGGTCCATGTGGCGCAAGTTTGTGAGAAATGCAGCAACGTCTTACACCCACACCCTGGCGATAATGAACTGGACAGACATTGAGGCACCAACTATAGATGAACTGGCCAGGCAACTCCGAGAATACGAAGATAACCTTGCTCCCTCCATGTGTGCTTGTGTCTCGGCTGTGGACAGACACAGACTGACTCAAAACATGTTTGAGCAAGCTGGGAAGGGTAGGTTTTCCTCATCCACTCCAACCAAAGCCTCGGCTATTAAGAGTCAGCTTTTCCCTGTTCAGGCGAAAGGTTACCGGTGGCGCACACCACGTGCAACCCTGTGGTTCTTCCTGCGTGACCAGGGGGAGGACATGAGGAAGTGGGATGGTCAACCTACCTGGAGACTAGAAGCTCGGGTGCAGGAATTGCAAGGAAAAACAACAGCTAAAAAGCATCTGTCCAGAAAAATGACTGCTCCAGTGTCTGTTGGACAAAGTAGAAGGGCTGACGGTACTTTTGATCCTGATGAAGGGACTTCTGTTATGCATGTACAAAAAACAAGTAATGAAGACTCAGACCAGGAATAGAGGGGCCCTGCCTTCGGCCAGGCGGAGGAAAGGGACAACCGAGTTTACTGGACTGTGTGGATTCGATGGCCTGGCACATCAGCCCCACAGGAGTATAAAGCTCTAGTGGATACCGGTGCACAGTGTACTCTAATTCCATCAGATTACAAGGGGGCGGAATCCATCTGTATTTCTGGAGTGACAGGGGGATCCCAAGAACTGTCTGTGTTGGAGGCTGAATTAAGCCTAACTGGGAATGAGTGGCAAAAGCACCCTATTGTGACTGGTCCAGAGGCTCCATGCATCCTTGGCATAGACTATCTCAAGAGAGGGTACTTCAGAGACCCAAAAGGGTATCGATGGGCTTTTGGTATAGCTGCTTTGAATACAGAGGAAATTAAACAGCTGTCTAGCTTGCCTGGTCTCTCAGAGGATCCTTCTGTGGTGGGGTTGCTGCAAGTTAAAGAACAGCAGGTGCCAATTGCTACCATGACAGTGCATCAGCAACAATATCGCACCAATCGAGACTCCCTGGTTCCCATCCACAACTTGATCCGTCAACTGGAAAGTCAAGGAGTGATCAGTAAGACTCATTCACCCTTTAATAGTCCCATATGGCCTGTGCAAAAATCTAACGGAGAGTGGCGGTTAACAGTGGACTATCGAGGCCTGAATGAAGTCACAACGCCACTGAGTGCTGCCGTACCAGACATGCTAGAACTTCAGTATGAACTGGAGTCAAAGGCTGCCAAATGGTATGCAACAATAGATATCGCCAATGCGTTTTTCTCGATCCCTCTGGCAGCAGAGTGCAGGCCACAGTTTGCTTTCACATGGAGGGGTATCCAGTACATCTGGAATCGACTGCCCCAGGGGTGGAAACATAGTCCTACCATTTGTCATGGGTTGATACAGAGTGCACTGGAACAAGGCGAAGCTCCCGAACACCTGCAGTATATTGATGACATCATTGTGTGGGGCAACACAGCGGAGGAAGTGTTTGAGAAGGGGAGAAGAATAATCCAGATTCTCCTGAAAGCTGGTTTTGCTATAAAACGAAGTAAGGTCAAAGGGCCTGCACAGGAAATTCCGTTTTTAGGAATAAAATGGCAGGATGGGCGTCGTCATATCCCAATGGATGTGATCAATAAAATAACAGCCATGTCTCCACCAACTAACAAAAAGGAAACACAAGCTTTCTTAGGTGTTGTGGGTTTCTGGAGAATGCATATTCCAGGTTATAGTCTGATCGTAAGCCCTCTCTATCGAGTGATCCGGAAGAAGAACGACTTTGAATGGGGCCCTGAGCAGCAGCAAGCCTTTGAACAAATTAAACAGGAGATAGTTCGTGCAGTAGCGCTTGGGCCAGTCCGGACAGGACAAGATGTGAAAAATGTACTTTACACCTCAGCTGGGGATAACGGCCGCACCTGGAGCCTCTGGCAGAAAGCACCTGGGGAGACTCGAGGTCGACCTCTAGGGTTTTGGAGCCGGGGATATAGGGGATCTGAAGCCCGTTACACTCCAACTGAAAAAGAAATATTAGCAGCATATGAAGGAATTCGAGCTGCTTCGGAAGTAGTTGGTACTGAAGCACAGCTCCTTTTGGCCCCTCGATTGCCTGTGCTGGGCTGGATGTTCAAAGGGAAGATCCCCTCTACGCATCACGCAACTGATGCTACATGGAGTAAGTGGGTTACACTGATAACGCAACGAGCTCGGATGGGAAACCCCGACCGCCCGGGAATCCTGGAAATGATAGTGGACTGGCCAGAGGGCCGAAACTTTGGAGTGTCACCAGAGGAGGTGACTCGTGCTGAAGAGGCCCCTCTGTATAATGAATTATCAGAGACTGAGAAGCAATATGCCCTGAGTACAGATGGATCCTGTCGTATTGTGGGAAAACATCGAAGGTGGAAAGCTGCTGTGTGGAGTCCTACGCGACAAGTTGCAGAAACTGCTGAAGGACAAGGTGAATCAAGTCAGTTTGCAGAGGTGAAAGCCATTCAGCTGGCTTTAGATATTGCTGAACGAAGGAAATGGCCAGTCCTTTATCTCTATACTGACTCATGGATGGTGGCAAATGCCCTGTGGGGGTGGCTACAGCAATGGAAACAGAGCAACTGGCAGCGCAGAGGTAAGCCCATCTGGGCTGCTGAATTATGGCAAGATATTGCTGGTCGGCTAGAGAACCTGGTTGTAAAAGTATGTCATGTAGATGCTCACATACCCAAGAGTCGTGCCACTGAAGAACATCGAAACAATGAGCGGGTGGACCAAGCTGCTAGAATTGAAGTGGCTCAGGTGGATCTGGATTGGGAACATAAGGGTGAGCTATTTATAGCTCGATGGGCCCATGACACATCAGGACATTTAGGAAGGGATGCAACATACAAATGGGCTCGCGATCGAGGGGTGGACTTGACTATTGATGCCATTGCACAGGTTATCCATGAATGTGAAACATGTGCCATAATCAAACAAGCTAAGCGGCTGAAGCCTTTTTGGTATAGAGGACGATGGCTGAAATATCAATACGGGGAAGCCTGGCAGGTTGATTATATCACACTACCACGAACCCGCCACGGGAAGCAGCATGTGCTTACAATGGTGGAAGCAACTACCAGATGGATGGAAACATACCCCGTGACCCATGCCACTGCCCGGAACACTATCTTGGGCCTTGAAAAGCAAATTTTATGGCGACACGGCACCCCTGAAAGAATTGAATCAGACAACGGGACTCATTTCCGAAACAACCTCATTAACACCTGGGCCAAGGAGCATGGCATTGACTGGGTGTATCACATCCCCTACCATGCACCAGCCTCCGGGAAAATTGAACGATACAACGCAATATTAAAAACTACACTGAAAGCAATGGGTGCTGGGACATTCAAGCATTGGGATACACATTTAGCAGAAGCCACTTGGCTAGTTAACACTAGAGGCTCTGCCAGTCGACCTGGCCCTGCCCAATCAAAGCCCCTGCACACTGTGGAAGGAGATAAGATTCCCGTAGTACATATAAGGAACTTGCTGGGAAAAACAGTCTGGGTTATTCCTTCCTCAGGAAAAGGTAAACCTATTCACAGGGTTGTTTTTGCTCAAGGACCTGGTTGCACTTGGTGGGTAATGCAGAAGAATGGGGAAGTCCAGTGTGTACCGCAAGGTAATTAAATTCTGGGTGAAACTAATCCATAATTTGAGTTATATGTTACAGGAATTACTATAGCAGGAACCACCTGAACCAATGGAGAACAAGCCTTACAAGAAGCAGTGCAAGTGCAGCAGTGACCCGACCTGAGCTAGCTGTGGTGCCCAATAACTCCATGCAATACAACACCTCTTCTCTCCTGAGTGACCACCATAACAGATGGAGCCCGAAGTTATGGACTACATGAACTCAATGGACATTTATGGACATTTTACAAATATTTCACCGGGGTGGTCCATAGACTAAGGGAAGGATATCTGTGTACTATATCAAAGGATGGGAAGGGTGATGATAGGGAATGAGAACATTTTGGATGGTGTGAGACCTGAACATGATGTAAATGGTATGGAATAAAGGGTGGAGAATGTGCTGGTTTTGGCTAGGATGGGGTTAACTTTCTTCATAGCAGCTAGTATGGGGCTGTGTTTTGGATTGTATGGGGCTGTGTTTTGGATTTGGGCTGGAAACAATGTTGATAAAGCAGGAATGTTTTAGTTACGGCTGAGCAGGGCTCACACAGCACCAATGCCTTTTCTGCTCCTCACACCACCCCACCGGTGAGTGGGCTGGGGGTGCACGGGAAGATGGGAGGGGACACAGCCGGGACAGCTGACCCCAACTGACCAAAGGGATATTCCATACCATATGACATCATGCTCAGTATATAAAGCCGGGGGAGGAAGAAGGAAGGTGGGGACATTCGGAGTAATGGCGTTTGTCTTCCCGAGCAACCGCTACGTGTGATAGAGCCCTGCTTCCCTGCAGATAGCTGAACACCTGCCTGCCGATGGGAAGTGGTGAATGAATTCCTTCTTTCGCTTTGCTTCTCCGCGCGGTGTTCTTTGCTCTACCTATTAAACTGTTTTTATCTCAGCCCATGAGTTTTCTCACTTTTACTCTTCTGGTTCTCTCCCCCACCCCACCTGGGGGGAGTGAGTGAGCGGCTGTGTGGTGCTTAGTTGCCAGCTGGGCTTAAACCACGACATAACCCAAAGATGACAATACATCAAAGAGTTAGTGATCCATGTGACAGATAACCTGAAGAGGCCCTGGCCTCTGCTGTGCTGTGCTACATGCAGAGCTTGGCCTTCAGGCCTGTGTTGTGCTGCGCAAACCCCTTGGCCAGAGGCCAAACTCAGAGGGCTGATTGTAACCAATGAGGCTGTAGGCAGCTCCTGCTCGGTGCCAGTGATTACACTACCTGGGTGTCCCTGCCTGTGTCTAAAGTGCACTAAGAAGCTGTCATGTGAATGGCATTTCTGCTTGACAGGAGAAATGATGAATAGAGCTGCTTTATTTTATGAAAATCCTCTGAAAGCTTGGCTGACCAAAACGGGGCAACACTTTCATGGGCAGGATCTACGTGGTGTGCTGTGCCCTGATTGGAGCAGCCTTCCCCAAAGCCTTCCCTTCCCCTGGGCTCAGCTTCACTCCCAACTTCTCTACCTCCTCCCTGCCGAGCGAGCGGCACAAGGGGAAAGGGTACCTCAGGTCCTTCTCAATGGTAATACCATCTGCAATTTCCTTGTAGAAGAGGAGCGAGCGGGACAAGGGGAAAGCAAGTGGGGATTGCGGTCAGTTCATTGCACGTTTTCTCTGCTCCTCCTTCCTCCTCAGGCTCTTCCCTTGCTTCAGCGTGGGGTTCATCCCACAGGCTGCAGTTCTTCACAAACTGCTCCAGCATGGGTCCTTTCCATGGGCTGCAGTCCTTCAAGAGCGCACTGCTCCAGCATGGGTGCCCCGTGGGGCCAGAGGTCCTGCTAGAAAACCTGCTCCAGCATCGGCTTCTCTCCATGGGCCACAGTTTCTGTCAGGAGATTGGTCCAGCTCGGCTTCTCCATGGGTTGCAGCTTCCTTCAGGGCATCTCCACCTGCTGCAGCATGAGGTCCTCCATGGGCTGCAGAGTGGATATCTGCTCCATCGTGGACCTCCGTGGGCTGCAAGGGGACGACCTCTGTCACCATTGTCTTCTCCATGGCTGCAGAGGAATCTCTGCTCTGGTACTTAAAGCGCCTCCTCCCACTCCTTCTTCACGGACCTTGGTGGCTGCAGAGTTGTTTTGCTCACATTTTCTCACTCCTCTCTTGCAGCTGCTGCACACCAGTTTTCACCCCTTCTTAAATGTGTTATCACAGAGGCACTACCAATGTTGCTGCTTGGCTCAGCTTTGGCCAGCGACGGGTCCATCTTGGAGCCAACTGTTGCTGGCTCTGTCGGACATGAGGGCAGCTTCTGGCATCTCCTCACAGAAGCCAGCCCTGCAGCCCCTCCACTACCAAAACCTTGCCAGGTCAACCTAATACACTGTCGTTATGCTCGTAGTATTATGTGCAGAAAATGTTTTGTGTATAGGAACCTACGCTGCAAGACAAACTCAACCAGCTCATGGTGACAGAGGAGGCTGCAGGCAGCTCCCTCTCTCTGCAGGCAATTACACCAGCTGCACCTGCATGCAAAACACAGGAAGAAAAAAGGCCAGCCCATCAATTAAAACCAGGGGGAAAAAGAAACCATGAACATTCACAGGGTAGCCAACCCCTTTTTTCAGCTGCTCCCTAAATTAATGTTGTTTCTGCATTTCTCTGCCTTTGGAAGAGAGGGTGTTTACCATAAAGTGAGTCTAGGGACAGGTTCACTACTACATCACTTCTGATGTCCCAGCCTCAGTGTCTGTAGCCTGAGGGGAGTCTGGCTTGTCCCAGACAGACAACCTTCTGCTGCCACATGAGTGTGTCACTGTGGCACTGCTCCCTTTGCAAGGGCAGGGGCTGGTCCCAGACCCTTGAGGAGATCACTAAGACAGGTGGGATCTTCTAACACTGCAGGATTTTTTCTCTTTCACTTGGAATATGGGAATTCTTGGAGGGGCTTCAGCAATGGGGACGTTCTCTAGTTTTTATATTATCCTTCACAGACAGACTTGAGACGTGGAGAGGCTCAATGTCTGGAAAGGCCATGACAGCTCTGACTCTGCTGTGGTTTCTCTCTGTCTTACAGTGCGAAAACAGCTGTCTGAGCCACTACCAAACCCTTGAGTTCACTAAAGCTGATGGGTGTGGCCAGTGACTGATTCATTGCCTTAACTGCAGGGTCTGAAGGACTTGCCTAGAATCATGTAGAGGGGCTGAGAGCTGGTGTCGCGAGTCCTGGTTCTCTGTGGTGCGTGTGCATGAGCGTGCTCACGTACATGTTCATCTGGCTGTGCTCATGTGTGCATTTGCGTAGGCCTATGGTAATACCCGTGCAAACGTGAGTGTGCCCAAATGTTCTCTGTGTGTGTGTGTTTGGGCAATTGCATCCATGAGTGTGTATGTGTTTAACACATGCACGTGCCTTCATGCAGGAGGGCATGAGTATGTGTGACCGGTCTGCATATACGTAATTGTGTGGGCATAGGTGTGTGTAGATGTGTGCTTTTGTGTGTGTACTTCTGTGTAGAGGAGCATGCATGTATATCAGTATGCAAATGCATGTGTGCAGGAGCAAGCATATGTGTAAGCAGGTCCGAATAACTGTGCGTACATGTTGGTATGGGGGGTGGCTGAGCATGTTGGTACGCACATGGGCTCCTTTGGAAATGTGTGTGCACACATCTCTTTACAAGTACACACGTATGAGTTGCTCTTTGGGTGCGTGTAAGCTCACGTGTGTGGTTGTGCCCGTGTGTGTGTGACTCTGTGTGTGCACTGAAGGGGAAATTCAAATTGGAACTGCTCTGCAGTGGTCATTTGTGACCAAGGAATGATGTGCCACAGAGGGCAAGAAGGCCCAAATGCAGAAGGGGTTAAAGTGGCTGGCAGTAGGGATGCCAGAGACAGAAGGACTCCCTGTAAGGGAGTGCAGTTTCCCTTGGTGAGGAGATAAGAAAGAGCTGCAGCATTGTCTTGCAGCAATCCTGCAATGTGAATGCTCAGTGGCCACCTTTGGGCAGCAGAGCTGGTGCTGGGGGATAGACCCAATGCCAGGCTGAGGTGCCCCATGCAACTGCTCACAGGACTGGTGCTGGTGCCAGTGTATATAAGGAATTGGCTCCTGACACATCTTCCAGACTTCCTGTAGAACTGCTTATGGTGGTAGGACTCTGTCCCATACATTGATCATTTAGTGTTTGGGTTCCTTGTTGTATCTAAGGAAAAGCATGTGTTTAATTTGCCTCAAGGGGTGCAATAAAAATTCCCCCCCAGCACATATATCTGTGAGTGTGCATATCTCTGTGTGCGTATAGCTGTGCATATGTGTGCACCCATGAGGGTACGCCAAAGACCTTGCTAAAGTCAAGGTACATCACAGCCAGTGCCCCTCCCCTTCCTTACAGTGCCAGTCACCTCCTCATAGAAAGCAATGAGGTTGGTGAGGCATGATTTGCCCTCAGTAAGCCCAGGTGAGCTGCTCCCAATCCCCTTCTTGCCTTTCCTGAGTTTAGGAAAGGCTTTTGAGAGTATTTGCTACGTCTTCTTTCCAGAGACTGAATAGAGGCTGTCTAGTCAGCTCCTTAAACACTCTTGGATGCATCCCAAGTGATCCCATAAACTTGTGCCTGTCCAAATAGTAGTAAGAGCTCCTTGGTTCTTCTTCTTCTCCTTTTGCTGCTAATAGGCTCACAGATACCTTTCTTGATTCCCTTCACCTCCCTTGCTAGTTTCCACTCCACCTGTGCTATATTCTTCACATTGCAGAAGACCATCTTTGTGCTCTCCTGGGACTCTGCACTCCAGGCCATTTTCCCATGGCATCTTGCCAAGCAGGTAGGTCCCTGAAGAGACTAAGATCTGCTCTTCTGAAGTCCGGGGCAGTAGTCATCCTGTTTGTCTTGGTCAGTCCTCTGAGGATCTTAAGCTCTGCAGTCTCCTGGTCACGGCAGGCAAGGCTGCCCCTGAATTTTACATCATCCAATAGTTCTTCCTCATCTGTGTGTAGCAGGTCCAAGAGAGCCTCTCTCCTAGTCTGTTCATGGATTGCCTGCATCAAAAATTTGTCTTCCATATGCCCCAGGCATGTCCTGATTTGCTTGTGCCCAGCCATTTTGGTCCTGCAGCAGACACTGTGGTGGTCAAAGTCACCCACGAGTACCAGGGCCTGTGACTGTGAGGCTTTCCCCGGGTGCCTGAAGAAGGCATCATCTGCTTCCTGTTCTTGAGCAGGAGGTGCATAGCACACTTGTAACTACACCACCACCTGTGCCATGGGGGAAGTGTGAGAGCCTCCCCTGCCATGCTGTCCCCTGGGCGTACCTCTTCTACCCCTTGTGCCAAACCTCCTCTTCAGCCTATGGTAGACCTCCCCCTCCCTCCCTCCTTTAAACTCCTCCTCCCTAGTTAAGACACTCTTGCCTCCCCTTGACAATCACCTTCCACTCCTGAGCAGCAGTCCTCACTCTTCCAAGAGGGCACACTGGGGACAGAAGCCAAAGCTGCCAGTGCTGCCACACCCTCTCCTGCCATGCACGCTGTCCAAATGAGCTCTGGAAGGAGAGGGATTCTCTTCTGACTTCCGTGCCATGCTTTGCATCTCAGTCTTAGTAAATATAGGTAATTAAGGGGTTGTGAGTGAAATGGATCAAGATCCCTTCAGCAGATAGGTCCTTCCAGCCCTGTGGGACCAACTCAGATTCCAAAGACATCCTCGTGTAGAGGTTCTTTCAGCCCAAACTCACTGTGCTGGAGGGAAGGAACTCACAGAGTCATCTTTGTTCTCAGCAAAATACCCATAATCGTAGAATCATAGAATCACATAGAATTGTTTGGGTTGGAAGGGTCCTTGAAAGACCATCTAGTCCAATCCCCCTGCTGTGAGCAGGGACATCTCTCACAACCAGATCAGGTTTCTCAAAGCCCCATCTAACCTGACCTTGAACACTTCCCACGATGGGGTATCCACAATGTCTATGGGCAACATCTTCCAGTGTCTCACCACCGTCATGGGAAAAAAATTCTTCCTTATGTCCACCCTAAATCTACCCACTTTCAGTTTAAAGCCATTGCCCCTTTTCCTGCCACTACAGGCCCTGGTAAAATGTCTTTCTCTGCCTTTCTTATAAGCCCCCTTGAAGTATTGAAAGGCCTCAAGAAGGCCTCCTCAGAGCCTTCTCCTCTCCAGGCTGAACAACCCTACCTCTCTCAGCCTTTCTTCATAGGAGAGGTGTTCCAGCCCTCTGAGCATTTTCCTGGCCCCCCTCTGGACCCGCTCTGACAGACTCTACAGGCTCCTCCCACAGTCAGTGAAGGGACATCAGCTCACACATGGGACTTAGCCCATCCTAAAGCAGACGTGCACGGCAAATCGGACGAATCATCTTTCTGGAGGCACTGATTCCGCAATTGAGCAATGGTGGCCTCTGAACTCCCCAGCTAGCATAAGCTCACTGCAGGGCCTGCACACCTGGTCACGTGTGCATGGCTTCCTTCATAATGTGATCAGAAGTGAACCCACAGGCTGTGCTACCAGAGCCTACAAACACCTCTATCCCATGGCTAAGGCCCATATCCATGTCCACGGTACTCAGGGATGGACAGAGAGCAGGGAAAGGGCTTTTGTGGGGGTGAATGGGCTCAAGCTGGGCATGTTACTGTCATCAGCTGCATCTCCCGCTCTCTCCGAGCGCAGATAAGTCTTCCCTCAGCCATGCTGAACCCTTGGACAAAGGACATGCAGAAGATAACTCCGTCAAGCCCAACACCTGTGCAGTATCCCTGGTCAGTGTAGACAGACTCTCTTTAGGTGTCTTGAGGCTTCTCAATTAACTCTAGGTGACTAGAGGTCTAGATTTTTGTGTGCGTGTGTGTATGTGAGTCATCTACACCAGATATTTAGTCTATCTTGAATGTCCTTTACTGGACTCCTCCAGCATGTGAGACGAGACCTGTGCCCACGCTGACATGTTTTGCTCCAGAAAGGCTTGGGCCTCTCATCCTGTCACGGAAAAGCTGCCTTCAGCAGGGAATGTGCCTGGCATAAAGCAGGAAATGAGAAGACAGCAATTCAGGAAGCCAAAACACAGCCCATAGCATTAGCTGGGATGTTTTGCATTCAAGGTGAGCTTGTCAGGAAATAATCACCTCCACAAGGGATGCCTCTGGCAGCCTGGGGCAGTAAAGGGCCATGATAAAAGCCAGCCCAGCTCCTTGCTCTCTCATCCACTTCTCTTGCCTCCTTCTCCTTGGGAGTCAGGTGAGTCTGAAGCCCCGTCTCCTTCTCTGCTGTCTCTAAAAGGAGGTCTCACTTCAGTGGACCTCTCAGCTGATTCCAGGTTTGTTCTATGCCAGATCTTGGGGCTGCTTGTCAAGGGAGAGGGAAGTGGGGAGAAGGTTAGACATGGAAGGAAGCTGGGACTATACTGAGGTGGCTTCTGGACTCAGGGACTAGGCAGTAGCTGCATAGGAGCTAGTAGACCTTTTGGGGCCCTGGTATGACAAGGCCAAGAAGCCCTCATATGTCTCTGCACAGCCTCCACCTCCCGGCCTGCATGTTCTTTGGTTCCCTCATGGTGTGGTGACAGGCTGCTCCTCATGCATGCCCATGTTTTCCTTCCTTCCTGCCTTCTCTCCCAGGTGCACCTCAGGCCCCAAGACATGTCCTGCTACGACCAGTGCCAGCCCTGCCAGCCCTGCCAGCCCTGCGGCCCAACCCCGCTGGCCAACAGCTGCAATGAGCCCTGTGTCAGGCAGTGCCAGAACTCCACCGTCGTCATCCAGCCCTCTCCCGTGGTGGTGACCCTGCCTGGTCCCATCCTCAGCTCCTTCCCGCAGAACACCGTTGTGGGATCCTCCACCTCCGCTGCTGTTGGCAGCATCCTCAGCTGTGATGGAGTGCCCATCACCTCTGGCTGCTGTGACCTCTCCTGCATCACTAGCCGCTACTGCGGCAGGAGGTGCCCCCCCTGCTAAAGATGCTGGCAACGGCCTCAGATAAGGACCCCCAGGAACTCAGAAAATGCTGCTTGACACAGGATCAAACTCTGTGCCATTGTTTTAGGAGCAGCTGACCATCTCTGGCTTGTCCTGCAAGGGCAGACTGGAAGGGGCAGCCTGGGCCTTCTGAAAACATGGCCAATGTCTAACTTTCCTGTCTTCCAATCACCCTTTTTCTCTCTTTTCTTTGTATTCTTGTGCTCCCCTCAGAGCTTGCTGTGAGGACCCCAGAAACCAGCCTGGAGTCACCTGCTAGCCTGTCTCCTTCTGTGAGGCAGGTCAACAGGAAAAGGGGAACAGAGTCTTGGCTGCTCCTCCTCCTCCCTGCATTGGGGACCGTCACTTGGAGTGACTTCATTTCCCTCTTTCGACTCATTAAAAAATTGCTGCAACCCTGCCTGTGTCCCTTAGGTGGTCTTTCCATCTGCGCACTGACTGCTGAGGGAGAAAGACCTTGCTTTGGAGGGGCATTAGTTGGGGGCACAGGAGGACCCTTCATCACTCCTAGAGGCATTGGAGGGCGGGACAAACTGCAGCAAGTCCTCTTTCAGGGATTGCCTCTTGAGGCTGAGGAAGACATCCCTAGTTACTCCACAGCCAATGGCCATTAGTCCTTGCCTTGCTGCGTCTCTGCTCAGAAATAGCCCCCTGGCCCTGGAGCACACCATATGAACAGGAATCCTGACAACTGCTGTCTTCCAGAGAGGAACTGTGAGCATGTGGGAGGCCCCAGGGAGGTCAGCAGTCCCACAAGCCCTTGGGGAAGAGTGGTGCTCTTGCTTTGGCTGGAGCTGTGAAGATGATGTGAGAATATGCGAGAGTATGTTGCCAAAGGATGGCTGGATTTGAGAATGGGTGAATAGTTTTGGGGATGGCCCACAGTCCCTACTCCACCTGCCCCTCTCCTCCATCACCCGATTTTGGGGCCATGGTCTGCATGCCTGGGCATAGGCAGCAGGGACCCTTTCCCCATGCAGCCCTATCACCCTTCAGCACAGCACCCGTACCCGCTCCAGCTGATTTGCAGGCACCAGATACATTTTTTCCACATAGTCCATCTCTGTTTTACCAAAAGCCAAGCAGAAGAGCAAAACTTAAGTCCTCCACAAATTTGCTAAACGGGTATTTCCAGAGCACTTCCTGATACAGCGGTTGCCAGCAACTGTAACACCACAGAATATTCTCAGGCATAACAGACAGCAAGCAGCTGGCATTTGTCAGTCAGCAAGCAGTTGCAAGTGAGCCTGCTGCACAGCATCAGAGCAGGTGAAAGGGAGGTAGGATTATCCCTGAGACACAGCAGCTTGATGAGCCCCAGACCCCAAATGCAGTGGAGAAGCTGGCAGTGTCTCCCCATAACATTAAGGTAAGTGCAACCTCTGGGCAAGGGGAAGGGAAGGAAGAGAAAAGAATATTTCAGTTGCAAGGGACCTACAATGGTCTTCTAGCCCAACCGCCTGACCACTTCAGGGCTGACCAAAAGTTAAAGCATGTTATTAAGGGCTTTGTCCAAATGCCTCTTAAACACTGACAGCCATGGGACAACGACCACCTCTCTACGAAGCCTGTTCCAGTGTTTGACCACTCTCTTGGTAAAGAAGTGCTTCCTAATGACAAATTTGAACCTCCCATGATGCAGCTTTGAACCATTCCCATGTGTCCGGTCATTGGATACCAGGGAGTAGTGATCGGCACCTCCCACTCCACTTCCCCTCCTTAGGAAGCTGTAGAGAGCCATGAGGTTGTCCCTCAGCCTCCTTTTGCCAAACTAGACAAACCCAGTGTCCTTAGCTGCTCCTTATAGGACATACCTTCCAGTCCTCTCACCAGCTTTGGTGCCCTCCTCTGGATGCATTCAAGTACCTTCACGTTCTTATTAAATTGTGAGGCCCAGCACTGCACACAGTATTCAAGATGAGGCCACACCAGCACTAAATACAGCATGATAATCACCGCTCTTGACTGGCTGCTTATACTGTTTTTGACGCACCCCAGGATGCGGTTTGCCCTCTTGGGTGCCAGGACACCCTGCTGACTCCTATTGAGCCTACTGTCAACTAGCACCCACAGATCCCTTTCTGCAGGGCTGCTCTCCAGCCACTCCTCTCCCAGGTTATACTTGTGTCCGGTGTTAGTCCATCCAACATGCAATATCTGTCATTTGGTCTTATTACATTTCATGCCATTGATGATTGCCCGGTGTTCCAAACTATCTAGATCCCTCTGCAAGGCCTCTTGTCCCTCAACAGATTCAGCAGCACCTCCCACTCTGGTATCATCAGCAAAATTGCTCATGGTGACTTCAACTCCTGCTTCCAGATCAGTGATAAAATTATTGAACAGACCTGGCCCTAGAATTGAGCCCTGAGGAACACAGCTGGTGACTGGTCACCAGCCAGAAGTAGCCTCATTTACTACAACCCTTTGAGCCCTGCCCTTTAGCCAGTTCTTCACCCAGCGCACCGTGTACCTGCTCATCCAACAGTTGGACAACTTGTCCAGAAGGATGCTGTGAGGGACACTATCAAAAGCCTCACTAAAATCCAGAAAACCTACATCCACCACCTTCCCTTCATCCACTACGTGGGTGACCTTATCATAGAAGGCTATCAAATTAGTTCAACAGCACTTTCCCTTTGTGAGATCATGTTGTCTGTGCCTGATGATTGCATTGTTCTTTAAATGCCTTTCAGTAGCACCCAGTATGATCTTCTCCATAATTTTTGCAGGAACTGAGGTGAGACTAACTGGTCTGTAGCTTCCTGGGTCTTCCCTCATGCCCTTCTTGTAAACTGGAATAACGTTGGCTAGCTTCCAGTCAGCAGGGACCTCCCAGACTCCATAGACCCTTGGCAGATAATCGAGAGGGGTCCTGCTGTAACATCCACCAGCTGATGCAGTACTCGGGCATGAACCCCATCTGGCCCCATGGACTTATGAACATTCAGCTGATACAACTGATACTGGGCAGCCCAAGGTCTGCCAGTATTATTAAAGAATGAGGCAAAAAAAGCACTGAATGCCTCCGCTATTTCTCCATCCCTGTTAGTTAGGTGACCATCTTCGTCAAGTATCAGTCCAATGTTTTCTTTAGACCTCCTCTTGCTATTAACACTCTTCAAAAAGCCTTTCTTGTTGTCTGACACAATACTGGCTGATTTCAACTCTAATTGAGCTTTGGCCTTTCCTGTCATCTCCCTGCATATGCAAACGACAGCTCTGTAATCTTCCTGCGAAGCCTGACCTTCCTTCCAGAGACCGTACAATTTCTTTTTCCTCTTGAGTTCCAAGAGGAGTTTCCTGTTCAGCCGCACTGGTCATCTGCCCCACTTGCTGAACTTGAGACACAATGGAATGCCTGCTCCTGTGCTTTTAGAAGGTTGTTCTTCAAAACTGAACACCACTCGTGGATTCCCAAGCCCTCCAAAGCAGATTCCAGGGGACAACCCCAGGATGGAAGCTGGTGACTACTGGCACCAAGCGGAAGGCTCCTGCCCCACCTAAGGGCTTACTACTCCAAAACAGGTTCACTGCCCTCAAAGTTAAAGAGGAACCAGATATGCCTTGAAGCAAAGGATGTGGCCCACCTGACCCTAAACCACGCACGGCCACCAGGAAGAAGCAGTGAGTGATCCTTGTGCGTGACTCTCTGCTGCAGGGGACAGAGGCACCGATCTGCCAACCTGGCCTATCATCTAGAGAGGTTTGCTGCCTGCCAGGGGCCTGGATCCCAGATGTTGTGGAGGGACTGCTAAAGCTCACTTTTCTCGCTGACTACTACCCCCCACAGTTATTCCTTGTGGGCACAGGGGAAACCTGGACAATACCAAAAGTGATTACAGAGCTCTGCAGGAGGGTAGTCAAGGGCATGGGGCCCCAGGGGCTGTTGTCCTCAGCAGTGGTGGTGAGGGGAAAGGGTGTGAGGAGGAGGACACTGATAATGCAGGTCAACAATTGGCTGTGGAAGTGGAGCTGGCGACAGGGGTTTAGGTCCTACAACCATGGGACCGTTTGCCAATCAGCATCTGCTCAGGAGAGGTGGGATCCACCTCACCGGGTGGGGCAAAGTTACCTTTGCAGTAGTATGGCTGACCTGGTAAGGAGGGCTTCAAGCTCAGAATGACGGGGGAGGGAGAGAGTAACCTGCAGCCCTGTGAGGGAGTGATGGACACAGTTGATGAGCAAAGGGCCTGGGGTGATGTGCCAGGAAGGGATCACCAGAACAAGAAAACAGGGCTGAAGTGGGGTCACCTCTAGCAGTTGCATGTAAGCAGGGAAGTGCCTACAAGGCCTCACTGTGGAGAAGTCCCCAAAACCCTTTCTAGGAAGTCAACACGCTGGGGTGCCTCAGTCAAGTGCCTGTACACTAATGCACGCAGTATGGGGAATAAAGACGAGGAGTTAGAGATCTGTGTGCAGTTGCAGGGCTACAGTCACGTTGGGGTCACGGAGACAGGGTGGGATGGCTCCCGTGTCCGGAGTGTTGCAATGGAGGGATACAGGCCCTTTTTGAAGGACAGGCTGGGAAGACGAGGAGTGGGACTTCCCCTTCTGTGAGGGAGCAGTTGAATTGCATGGAGCTCTGCCTGGGGATGGGTGATGTGCCAACGGAGAGCCTTTGTGTAAGCATTACAGAGAAGAAAGGTAATGGTGACATTGTGGTGGGTGTCTGCCACAGGCCGCCTGGCCAGAAAGTACCAGTGGATGAGGCCTTCTAGAGGCAGATAGGAGCAGCCTCACATTCACAGGACTTGGTCCTCATGGGGAACGTCAACCACCCCAATATCTGCTGGAGGGACAACACAGCAGGACGTAAGCAAGCCAGGAGGTTCCTGGAGTGCACGAATGACAACTTCATCACCCGAGTGATAGAGGATCTGATGTGAACAGATCTTCTGCTGGACCTCATATGCACCAAGCAGGAAGGGCTTGTTGGGGATGTGCAGATCAAAGTCAGCCTGGGCTGCAGTGACCACGAAATGGTGGAGTTCAGGATCCTGAGAAGAGCAAGGAGGCTAACTACAAGCTCACAACCCTGGACTGTAGGAGAGCACACTTCCTTCTCTTTAAATGGCTGCTTGGAAGAGTGCCCTGAGATATGGCCCTGGAGGCCAGAGGGGCCCAGGAAAGCTGTTTAATATCCAAGGGCCACCTCCTCCAAGCTCAAGAGCAGTCCATCCCAATGAGCAGAAAGTCAGGCAAGCATGCCAGGAGGCCTGCATGGATGAACAAGGAGATCCTGGCAAAACCAAAACACAAGAAGGAAGCGTACAAGAGGTGGAAGCATGGACGGGTAAAGTGGAGTACAGAGACACTCTCTAAGCATGCAGGGATGAGGTTAGGAAAGCCAAAGCGCCACTGGAACTGAATCTGGCAATGGATGTCAAAGGCAACAAGAAGGGCTTCTGCAAGGACACAGGTAACAAAAGGAAGGCTGGGGGAAATGTGGTCCCACAGCTGAATGATTGGGCCTTCTCTGCTGCTGCACAGCCTGACAACACAGGACATGGAAAGGGTGAGGCACTGAATGCTGCCTTTGCCTCAGTCTAGAAGAGCAAGATCAATCTTTAGGAAACCCAGGTCCTTGAAACCAGGGAGGAAGTCTAGAGCAAGGGAGATGTACTCTTGCAGGGAGAGGATCAGGTTGGCAACACTTAAGCAAACTAGAGATCTCCCTCAAAATTTTTACATCTTGTAGGCAATGGTAACTCAGGTGTTTTGCAAGGCAAAAGTCTTCCCCTGATTATCTGTGTGCCATGCCAAGAAGTGATTTTTCTCTTCAGGCATCATGCTGTCCACCCCATAATTTCCCAGCGGTAGAAGAGGGCTGACATAACTTTGGTTTTCAGCAGTGTTGAAAAATGGGGGAAAATAGCCTTTGCAGTCCTCGATATCCAAAGTTTGGGGACGGTTGCTTAGTTTCATGAGTAAAAGATGAGGAGTCTATGAAACCCAGCAGTGCAGTCCACCTGCACTGTACAAGTAATCAATGGAGTGACTGTGTTGGTTAGGGAGGGAAAGAGAAAGACATGGCATGTCCTCAGAGAAAGAAGCCTTTGGGTGACCATGCAAGGACTGCAGGGCCCCTTCCTGTCAACGTGTCCACAGGCAACCCCACCAGTTTGCCCCAGGTCAACACCCCTTGCCTGTACTGCACCCATCCGGCACTTGAGCTGAGGCTTCTGTGGGTACTGACGCATTCCTGCCCCTGAAATCCTGGGGCCTCTCAATCCCAGCACTCAGAAGAAGCCTCCATGAAGGAATGGGTACGGCATAAGCCAGGAAATGAAAAGGTGGCATCGGGAAAACAACCACTCAGCACATGTCATTAGCTGGGATGTTTTTCGTTCATCATGAGCACCTTAGAAAATTGCCACTTCCATAGAAGCTACCTCTGGGCCTGGGGTGGGTCAGGGCCATCATAAAAGCCAGCCCAACTCCTCACTGCCTCATTCACTTCTCTCACCTCCTCCTTGGGAACCAGATGAGTATGAAGCCCTCTCCCCATGCCCGTTTTCTGCTTTTGTGTGTTCCTCCATCCTATGCTGGGTCGTGGTAGTGCTTGAGAGGGGGAAGAAGGGTGAAAACCTGACTCAGAGAGTGTCCGGAACTTGGCTGAGGGGGCTTTCTTTAAAGAGGTAATCAGCAGCCTCGTTGAGCCTGGCAACACTTTGCAGTAGTGTGTCAGGATGAGGCCAAGAAACCCTTTTGCTTTTCTGCCCAGGTTCTACCTCCTGGCTCAGCAGGTGCCTTTCTAACACTCATGGCTAGGTGACAGACTTGTGGTGGGCTGCTGCTCACATGTCCCTGTGCTCTGATTCCTCCCAACCCTCTCTCCCAGGTGCACCTCCAGCCTCGAGACATGTCCTGCTACGACCAGTGCCTGCCATGCCGGCCCTGTGGCCCGACCCCACTGGCCAACAGCTGCAATGAGCCCTGTGTCAGGCAGTGCCAGAACTCCACCGTTGTCATCCAGCCCTCTCCCGTGGTGGTGGCCCTGCCTGGCCCCATCCTCAGCTCCTTTCCACAGAACACCATTGTAGGATCCTCCACCTCCGCTGCTGTTGGCAGCATCCTCAGCTGTGATGGAGTGCCCATCACCTCTGGCTGCTGTGACCTCTCTGGCATTTCCAGCCGCTACTGTGGCAGAAGGTGTCCCCCCTGCTAAAGCCACTGGTGGCAGCCCAGACAAGGATCCCCAGGAATCTAGAAGCTAATACTGGACTGAGGACAGAACTGCTGGCCATTGATTTCAGAGAAGCTGAGCATTCAGTGCTGCCCTTTCAAAGGAGGGCTGCTGAGGCTCTCTGAAAACATGGCCAAAGTCTAACTACCTTGCCTTCCACTTTATCCCATCTCTTTCTTGCCCTAAGAACCCCAGAGCCAACCTGAGGCATCTGCTGGCCCCCTCCCTCCATGGGGCAGGCAGCTGGATGCCCAGTGGGATCTGCACCATGGGTGATGGGCAGACTTTCTGCAGCTGCTGGTGCTCTCCCTGCACTGGCCGCCTCCTCTACAGGTGAACTCGTTTCCCACCTCAGAGTCATTAAAGTTTTCTGCATCCCAGCTTCTGCCTCCACATAATCCTTTTCTTGGTGGACATTGTCTCATATTGTCAACAAAGAAAGGCATTGCCTTGGGTGGTGGGGCGTAAGGGGTGCAAGCGAACCTTTCATCATTCCCAGAGGAAGGGGAGGATGGGACACAGAGCAGTGGGTCCCTTCCAGTTACTGTCCCTTGGAGCTGAGGAAGACATCCTCAGCTCCTCCAAAGCCAGTGGGCATCAGGCTCTCTATTCTGGCATATCTGCTCAGATACAGCCCCTGGGCCTCAGAGCATGTCCTGCAGAAGGGAAGCGTGACCACTGCTGTCCCCTAGAGAGGAGCCAAGTGATGTTGGAGGCTCTGAGAGGTCAGCAGCTCACAAGCTTGTGCTGAAGGGACTTCCTCGTGCTTTGGACAGCCCTGTTCTGGGAAAAGAGGCTCCATCAGAAGTTGGATGGAATGGTGTTGCGTGGGAAGGAGCTGAGCATGGGGCCAGGAAGGGTCACCACCATGGGAGGGAGCTCGATGCCAACAGTGGAATTATGGCATTGCCTGGCACAGGGCTCATTGCAGCTGTTGGCCAGCGGGGTCAGGCCACAGGGCTGGCATGGCAGGCATGGCAGGCACTGGTCATAGCAGGACATGTCTTGAGGCTGGAGGTGCACCTGGGAGAGAGGGTTGGGAGGAATCAGAGCACAGGGACATGTGAGGAGCAGCCAGCCATGAGTCTGTCACCTGGCCATGAGTGTTTCAAAGGCACCTGCTGAGCCAGGAGGTAGAAACTGGGCAGAGGCAAAAGGGTTTCTTGGCCTCGTCCTGACACAGTACTCCACAGGATGCCCAGGTGGGAGTGATGTGAGGAAAAGCCTTCAAAACAGCCCCAGACCTTCTCCCCCTCATCCTCCTACTCATCCCCAGAATGAGGGGGCATGGCCTGCACCCAACGGCAAGGGTAGCAAGGGCAGGTCACCTGTACAACCTCCACCCCCCAAAACAGTTCCCTGCACAGCCCAGCAGTTACACAGCTGTGCAGGGCTAAGGCGACTCACAGGCTGATGTTGAATTCAGCCTGGCCAGGCCACGCACCAGGGCCCTCACACACTCCCAGTTCCCATCAGACAGGACACCCAAAGGACAGCGGTCAGTGCCGATGCCCCAGTGGCTGCTCTGTGGTGCCTGGCCTTCCCCCAGGCATGAAGCAGCTTTCCCCAAGGCCAGCTCTTCTCCTGGCAGGGCCTGTTGCCCACCTCTGCCTCGTGGCAGAGATCCAAGATCTTGGATAGACTTGTACAGCCTGGTCCCACAGCAGAGAAAATGAGGCAGGGTCGAGAAAAGTCCATGAGGTAGGACATGAGGAGGGCTCCAAGGACCAGCAGAGTGCACTGAGGAGGACAGGTCCTCCAGATCTCAGCACATGGCCATGCACCAACTGGAGGGGTCACAGAGTAGTTCTGAGTATTTTCCAAAATTGCTGTCATCATGTGATTCCAGGAAGGAGTATTGCCAGATGGCATGTTAGTTACGTTTCTCATCTTACTTTGAACTGTGACCTCTGAGGGACTCATCCTGGAGCAGGTACTCGAAGAGACAGGCCTGCAGGAAACCCTGAAGAAGCAATGTGCAGCAGGGAAAAACAGAAAGCAAAGAGCAGCAGCAAGGAACCATTGCACAAATGGCACCAACCTACTGCATTGCCTATTGCCACACCAGAGCCATTGGGCAGAATAACCACAAAACCCAGGGAAGAGCTGAGGGCCTCTTCCCCAAGATCAGCCTTGCACAGAGATGCCCTCCCTACCCTGGGCTGTTGCACAGCCCAGGAAGCTCCCTGCACCAGGCTGTCTGGCACAGCACAGAGGTACAAGGCACTGTCAGAGACCTTGACTTCCTCCAGTGCAGGAAGCTGTATTTCCCTGTGGTGTTCAGCAATGTGGTGAGACGGCCACTCCGCTCAGATGCTGCGTGATATGAAACCAGCTGTGGGGCCTGTCTTTACTTCTGCTGATACTACAAGACGGCATGAAACCTGGAGGTCTGGTATGTGCAGGTTCTTTGGAAGGTGTCTTTCTCCTCTACCGTGACTTGGCCTTCTTGCTGGGTGATGGTGGTCTGCCCCATGGTGCCTGGAAGAAAGCAAAAGTCAGCGACTGAGCAGGGAAAGGCTCTGAGATGCAAAACAAGAGGGGATGAAAAGTGTTGGAGGAGAAGGCTCCCTGTACCTCGCTCTGCCACAAGAGTCCCATGAATAGGCCTGCCCCTGGTGACCAATCTCTCTGACACGTCCTCCTGTGCATCATCTTGGGAGTCTCTCCTTCCTTGATACCTGTGTCTTCTCTCTCTCCATCCTCAAGCCCTTAGCTGGGTTGGCCTCTCCTGTCCCCTGCATGCTTTCTAGCGCCAAGCTCCTATCAGCACATCCCAAGGCTGCAGCTCTCACAAATACAATGGTCAAGAGCAGGTCTCATGAGATCAGGCTTGTCAGAGCTGTGCCCATCGAGTCTTGAAAATTTCCAAGGCCAGCGCCTGCTCAACATATGGGGACAGTGCATTCCAGTACTTGTGAAGTTTCAGGGTCAAAAAAAAGTGAAAAGTAAAAAGAGATTCCTATATCTAAATAGAATTTCCCAGGTTCCAAATTGTCTATGTTGCCTCTCATCCTACTACAGTGCACTTTGTGAAGAGCCTGTATCCATCTTTTCCACATCCTCGGAGCACGCAGTTGTAGACACCCGTAATGTCTCCCTTGAGCCTTCTTTTCCTAAGGGCATGTTTCCTCAGGCTCTGAGTGTGTCATGTCCTCAAGCCCCCTGAATGCCTTGGGGGTGTCCGCTAGACTCACTCCCACATGTCAGTACCTTTCCTACATACCAAGGAGCCCCAAACTGAACACAGGACCCCAGGCATGCTCTCCAGAGTGCCAAATAGAGGAGAAGGAGCACTTCCCTGGGCATGCTGGCTACACTTCTGCTAAGACATCTCAGAGGGCACTAGGTCTGCTTTGCCACAAGGCCACGCTGCTGACTCACCTTCAGCCATTGGTCACCAGGCATCGCCTGCCTTCCCAGGTGCCTACAGCATGGTCCAAGCTACATCAAGAAGCTGAAAGGTGCCTGTCTTCAGAGGAACTGGTTGCTCTTGACTCAGGCCTTTGGAGAAAAATCCTCTTTTGTTGTGCCCTACCTGGATGGACGCTTCTGGTGGGTACTGCAACACAAACTCCTTCTGCACGTGATGTGTAAAGCCAGAAAGGCATTTCAGTTTTGCCTGCCTCCATATCCATCTATCACATCATCAGCTTTCTCACTGGGCTCATTCTCCATCTCACTTTCTATCAGCTACCAAAGGCTGATCCATTTATCTGAACAGTCTGCTATTGCAGGCTCAAGGTTCAGCCAATTGCTAGGTGCAAAGGCAAGGCATTTTCCCTCCTTGGGTTAATTTGACCAGGAAATAAATCACAGGAGCATCACGTCTCCTGCCAAGAGCCGTTCTCTCCAACAATGACCATCAGTGGATGCTGAGGGAAGCACAGGAGCAAGACAAGCAGGTCGTCTACTTCGGCTGAGTATCCATTCCTGGGTGCCAAGTCCCTGGGCCTGGACTTGGCTGAAAAAGTCACACCCATACATGTCTCAACAGCTTTCCTCACTGGCACACAGGCTGGGGACACTCAAACCCAGCCTAAGCATAGCCCACAGCATGATATTGCCTTCTGCTTTACAGACAGGTTTCTTCCATCCCTTCAGGTACCCACATGGAGAAGCCCTGGCTGCTTCTGCTGCCCTGGGAGCAAGGAGGACACCACCACTGAGGCAAATGTGCTGCCTGGCCAGTTGGAAGCCCATCCAAGGAATGCCTGGAGAAGGGATCCTTTGCCAGCTCAAAGACAAGGGCCGCTGCAGTTGCAGAAACCATGTTTCCTTCTCTGCTTCTGAAGGCTGAGAATATGGACTTTGAACAGCTGAGTGAGCTACTAAAGCCATCCAGGCTTCCCTGGAGACCAGCTGGACAGAAAACTCTCCTGTCAGGGGACGGCTTTCAGCTTCAGCAAACCTCAGACCTTCAAGCCCTTTCAGGTAACATAGAAATTCTCTTTCTGACTACCTATGGATAAAGTTGGAAGGTTTCAGTCATGTCTACATCATTGTCTCATGTGTGTGTTGAGCTCAAACTCCTGACTCTGCAGGATGGCTTCCAAGTACTGGAAGAGATGCTCTGGGAGGAAATGATGGAGAAGCTTGGAAGAATCCTGATGCAGATTCCGATGCCAGTGCTTGATGTCGATGCCAGTGCTGATACTGATTACAATGCCTGACAGCAGGGGAACTGTCCCGGGGCCCGTTTGCAGATGACACCAAGCTGAGAGGCGCAGCTGGTACTCTTGAGGGAAGGGATGCCCTCCAGAGGGACCTTGACAGGCTGGGGGTGTGGACCCATATGAACCTCAGGAAGTCCAACAAGACCAAGACCACTCAAGGCAGAGATAACAAACTGTTCGTTATCATTAAGTTAACCTGACCTTGGTAGGTACAGACCTCTGCTGTGCTGACCTGTATCTATCACTTGGCAAACTAGGCAAAGTTGCCATGAGCGTGTCCTTTTCTTGATCAAGGGTGAAGCACCGTACTTTCCTATAAATGTCCTTTTGCTCAACAGTAGAAATGAGGAGTGGTTCATTTCCCAGACTATGCCATGAAAACTTAAAAGATGACAATGCCAGACAATCTCAGCATGGGCAGGATTTTGCACTATGTCTTAAACCCCAACTCAAGCTCCACCTCAGGCTCCATAACTCAGGGTTCCCAGCATCTGAAAGGGCATAACATCACCCGTGCTATCCCCGTTTATCTTCTTGTCTTATCTCCAACCAATGGTATTTTACTCAACACCCTGTGGAGCCAGAGTCTATCTATACCCATGCTTCACCCTCATCGTTAAAAACCGACAATTCCAAATTTCTAACAGGAATTTCCCCTGTTTGAGAACATGTCCATTGACTTTCGCTGTATCACTGTGCTCAAGAAGAGTTTGGCTCCACCTGGCCCTTCATCCTCCACTCAAGTGCTAGAAGCATCAAAAAGCTCTCTCTTAAGCTTCTCTTTTGCAGGTTGAAGAAGGCCAGTTCTCTCAGCCTCTCCTCATGTCTCGTCTTACAGAAACACAAAATTGGTAAATTTGGAAGGGACCTCTGGAGGTCATTGGGTACAAATCCAGCCTCAGGAAGGGTGACCTAGAGCTGGTTACAAAGCACCATGTGCAGACGGATTTTGAGCACCTCCCAGGATGGAGACTCCACAACCTCTCTGGGCATCCTGTGCCAGTGCTCCCTCACCCTCCCAGTGAACAAGGGTTTCCTGGTGTTCAGAGAGAGCCTCCTTTGTTCCAGTTTGTGCCAAATGCCTCTTGTCACAAGCACACTGCTTATACACCAGTCCCTCCAGCTGCTGGCACAAGAGAGAAAGGCCTTGTAACCACCAGCCCCTTCTCCAGTTGCTGACACCAAGCCCTAAAATCCCTCTGGGCATTGGTTGTTTGCCCAGTTACTGGTACCCAGGTCTCTCTTTCACACCAGTCTCTCCAGTTATTGGCACTCAGACCTTGCAGCACTCACACATGGGAAAGGGAGTGAAGATACATGAAAGGGTGGTTAAGAAAGGATTTAATAAGAAGGCACAGGGAGCTGTAGTGATCAGGTGCAGGGCTCATACCAACAAGTGCACTGACCAGCCCCTGCTTACATGCGGCTGGCTCCTGTTTTCCTTCCTCTACTCGGTTGCCTCCCCTTGCTCCTCCCCAGTCCCCACTTGCCCTCACCTTTGAGCCTTCCCTTAAGCATGCCTTAATAAGTGCTGCCTAGTCCCACAGCACCCCCCTCAAACATCCCAAATCCTCATGTTCCTCTTGTCACTTCTTGTCACTTACAAAGCTCAGCCTCACCCACTGCCAAGCTACACCTGCAGTTTCCTAATGGCCCATCAATTAGAGGCTGCAGAGCTCTGGGCTCCCTCCTTGTCTCCCTTATCACTTCCTTAGAGATTGGTGGCATTGTGTGCTTTGGTTATCACTTTCCCTTTTACTTGTTCTTCCCTTGGAAAGGAAAAGGGACTTGATCTGACAGCCTTAGTGGACCAGCTGCTCTCACCTTCCACATTCCTTTACAGTGGCTTCTGCTGAACTTGCTCATGTGTGCGAGTCCCTCAAGACACTGCAAGGCTCCTGTCCCCAGAGAAAGCTGGGTCTTTTTAGTCTAGGCCCTGGGGGGAATCCCCAAGGTGATCTCAGTCATTGAAGTGTCTCCCAGCAACACCTGCAGCAACACTAAACCATGCTATTTGCTTTCCAGGGCGTCCAAGATGTTACAAACATGAAGGAAAAGGGAAAGATTGGCCAAAAAGCCTAACCAGTTTCAGATGGGTATAAGGCAGGTGTGAAAAAGCACTCAGGTCATGTGAAATGCCCCCATGTTCCAACATATTTCCTGTTTGCCCTCCCAGATGTCCTGCATTTCCTGCAAGATGCTGAAGCCTCTCTCACAGGTGTTTGTGTACAGCTGAGGATGAGGACAGACCTGAATTCCACCTCCAGGTGGGATCCAAACCATAGCTTTCTTAGCCATCCAGGTGGGAATGGGCCTTCTCAGCCACCTTCCAGTACCTCACAGAGACATTTTTCTCCAGGGGCAGACACTCAGCTTACTTTGTCACCACAGAATGCCTCAACGCAAACACCTGATGCCATGGCCTGCTGAGGTGACATCACGCCATTAATTAGACCATGTTGGCCTGCCACCATGGCTGCTTTTGCCAGCTTCCCCCACAGGTGCTTTCCAGGGCCAGCTCTTTGATTTTCCAAACAGACTTAGTAGAACAAGAGACGGGGGCACAGAGGGTTAAATTAGATCCCAGAAACACACAACTCAGCAATGCAGCCACCAGCAGATTTCTGCTGGGCAGAGACCCCACAGCACCTCAGGGACATGGGGACTCCTCCCAGCCCAGCACTGCTGTGTCCCCAGAGCTGGAGGAAAGACATGAAATGCAGGGGGACAGCTCAAGCGCTTGAACAGAGAATCTTGTCCAGTGCCTGGCTGATGGGTCTTGCTCACATCTTGAGGCTTTTGCTGATCCCCAGATGCAGGGCTAGGAGGACATTTTCCTTCCTTGGTCTTCTTTGGCTAGGAGGTTAAACCACAGGAAGGAGGGCCCTGGGAAAGGCCCCCAGGCACCCTCAAGATGGTACCAGACTGGGGACGGAGCACCAGCTTCTTCCTTCTAGAGGGGCTGAGCAACCCCAGCATCCCTTGCAAAATGATGGGGCCAGCCTGGGCTCTCCAAAAGCACGGCCCGTGCCTGCCTTTCCCCTCTCCCGCTCTCTCCTTTCCCTCGTGCATCCTTGATGTCTTGTGCTCCTCTGGGCTGTGAGCCCCACAAAGCCAGCCAAGAGAGGATGTGCTAGCCCTGCTCCCTCTGTGGGTCAGGCAGATGGACACCTGACAGTATCTCTGCCTCAGCTGTGGGGCATGGACTCCTGTCTGCCCCTGGTGCTCCCTGCTCTGGGGCCTCCACTCGGATCAACTTCATTTCCCTCTTTTGACCCATTAGAGTTCTGCTGCATCCCAGCCTGCTCTTCTGTCTCATCCTTTCCCCTGCAGACCCTCTCCCAAGATGCCCAGGGAGAAAGATGTTGCTCAGGGGTGGTTCTGGGAGGGGGTTGTTGGGGATGGCTGTGCAGTGACCATTAACGCAGGCTTGCTTTGAGTCCATTAGTCATGCATTGGGTGGGTGATCCTTTGCTTTCTGAATTTCTCTGCCCATCTGGTGCTGGATAGTATGACCCAACGCAGTTTAGTGACCATAGCTACTCCATAGATGATTTTGGGTCTCCCACCAAAGCATTCTCTTCTCCGCACTCAGCAAGCCCTGTGCCCTCAGCCTTCCCCCCGCAGGGAAGTGCTCCAGCCTCCTCAACATCCTGGCCACCCTCTGCTGAACGCACACCACTTGGTCCAGGCATGTCTTGCAGTACAGACCAAAACTGCACACAACATTCTAGATGCAGTCAGGTGAATTCTGAGCAGAGTGGGATCATCTCTCCAGCTGATGTTCTGGCTACCCTCCTGCTCTGATAGCCCAGGTTCTTGATGACAGTCCTTGGTGTCCGGGAACAGTCCTGGGAGTCACACCTCTTTTGATGGGGTTACTGCAAAAGCACCTATCCCTGGCTCTGCTTTTGGGCTGCGGCTTGCCAGGGGTGGGAGCAAGTGTGGAGAGGCAGGGCTGGTTGCTACCAAGACAGCTGCTGATCAGGGGTCTGGGTGGACATGTGTCATGTTGCCCAGCTGTGTCCTGCAGCAGTTCAGCAGCTCCTCTTCCTCAGCTGCAAGCTTCTCTGCAGCCTTTGCTGCTGGTCACCACACAGCTTTGGAAGGATCCTGGACAGCCCTTTGGGACATTCAGCCTGCACCTGCTGCCCCTTTTCCTGCCCTGAGTCTCTCCCTGCCTCCCTCTCTTCAGAAATATTCCCAGGAAGCCCTGGGCACAGACAGGGAAGGAACAAGATGAGGAGGACATGCAATGCCTGTGGGTCTGTGTGGTGCGTTGACCCCGACCAACACTAAGCACCCACCAGCTGTTTTCTCGATCCGCTGTCCGAGTGGGATGGGGCACAAATTGGAAGAGAAAGAGTCCAAAAAAACCTGTGGATCAAGATCAGGACAGTTGTATTGGGTCTGGCTGAGATGGACTTAATTTTCCCCATAGCAGCTCTCATAGTGCTGTGCTTTGTGTTTGTGGTTGGGAATGTGTTACTAACACACCAGTGTTTTGGCTGTTGCTGAGCAGTGCTCCACAACACCAAGGTTGTCTCTCCCACGTTCCCCCCTGACCAGTAGGCTGGGGGTGGACAAGAGCTTGGGAGGGGACATAGGCAGGACAGCTGACCCCAACTGACCAAAGGCATATTCCAAACCATGTGACATCTGCTCAGCAATAAAAGCTAAGAGAAAGGAGGAGGAGAGGGGCCATTTGCTACTTACGACGTTTGACTTCCAGAGCAACTGTTACACCTACTGAAGCCCTGCTTCCCAGGAAGTGGCTGGACATTGCCTGCTCATGTGAAGTAGAGAATATATCTTTTCTTTTCCTTTGTTTCCACGTGTGGCTTTTGCTTCTGCTTTAATAAATTGCCTTTATGTTGACCCATGAGTTTTTCCCATCTTATTTTCTCCCCTCCCTGTGCGGCTGAGGAGGGGAGTGATAGAGCAGCTTGGTGGGCACCTGGTGTCCAGCCAAGGTCAACCCACCACATGAGCCCAGGCATGGACTCCAAGGGGGACCTGGTAGTGGTGATGCCAGTCTTGATGCCGAAGCTGGTGCCAGTGCTCGGCAGGCTGGGGAACCAGCCCGGGGCCAGGCGGGGCCAGGCGGTCTCGGCGGGCGGAGCGGCAGCGCCCCCTAGCGGGCCCGGCCGGGGCTGTCCCCCTGCCCCTGACACACACGCCCGGCCCCGCCCGCGGCGGTTCCTGCCCGGCCGCAGCCCCGGCTCCTCTCCCCGGCTCTCCCAGGGCGCAGTAATACACCGCCGCTTCCCAGCGCCACCCCGGCGAGTCCCGCAGCTCTTTGGACCCTTTATGACCCCTCACAACGAGTTCGGAGCCTCGGCCTGGGAGCTGACGGTAGGAGCAGAAAACGAGTATAAAAAACTGTAACTGCATCTCATCCCAGGAACTACATCTGTATGCAGTTCCTGGGCTGAGAGACCTAGTCTGCATCTGGGAAGCCAGGTCACAAGGTGTGACGATGCCACAGGGCTCAGGCAGAACGAAACCGCTACGGCTGCACAGTCCAAGGCTCCCAGTGGCTCACTGCTGTTTGGTGGCAGTATCTATGGGTGACATTTTGCACGAGGCAGTTCTCACCTCTCACTACGTGCTCATGCCTCCAAACTACCCACCCAGTTAAATGAAGGTTACTTTTAATTTCAGCTGGTTTTCAGACCCAATTCCCCAGGCAATTCTGCTTGTCTCTGGGCAAAACTTCCATCAGTTTTGATTCAACAGCATAACAAAATTGAACAAAACCAACCCAAACTGAACAGCGAGCTTATGTCTCTGCTACAGGTAAGGGCACTTCAAGCTGCGACCGTGAACTGCAGCAGCTGAGGATTACCAACATACTCCCATTTGCCATCTCCGTTGCAGGTGGAAACAAGCAGCAGTGGTTTTGGGGAGGGCAGCTAAGAGCGTTAACCAAAAAAACGTCACTCTGTGGGGACAGACAATGCTGAGCTGTTGGAGCTTTTAGACAATTACAGATCAGGAATAATCCTCCTGTGCTGTACCACGCTTGAGAGTAAGGGGCTTGATGAGATGAGTTCAGGGGACATTAAGATTTTTCCTGTAGGATCACTTTTCCTTCCAGAAACCAGGACCCTCCACCTGGGTCTGCATTGTGACAGGTTGGCCTATATATTTTCAAGCGTACTACTCAGTCTCATACTATATCATCAAGAGAAACCCCCCACTTCCTCCAGTGATGCCAAATAGTGAATTTCAGAGCCTGGTGAGCACTTATCAGGAGCCCATAAAGGGATTCGATATGTTTATATACATATGATTCTAACACAGAAGCTAATCTGTAGGTAATCTGTACATTTAAGACATCCTCTGCTCTTTTACACCTTCCCTCATTACTTTTTCCATAAGAAGTGAAATGTTATTATAGAATTATGGGACAAAAATTTCTGAGACAGGAGTTAACTTCCAAGCTCTGAAAACCCTTCTGAAACTTTGAGGGGGAAAAAACCCCCACCATCTTTAGGATAAAAAGACGTGTAGACGTGACACTTCGGGACATGGTTTAGGGGCCATGGTGGTGTTAGGTTGATGGTTGGACTTGATGATCTTAAAGGTCTTTTCCAACCTTAATGTTTCTGTGATTCTGTGATTCTGTGAGTAGATGAACTCATTTGACTGTATGTTGGTGTGTGAGCAGTTGATGCTGATGCCGGTGCCCTCGGTAGTCTCTGCCAACGGCTCCTGCTGCACCTGGGCTCTGCCCACAGCCACTGCAGAGAAAGTAGAAGGAAAGGAAAAAGTTCACCAAAGGTCACCCAGCTCTGATTTTCCCAAAGAAATGGTTAGGAAGAGTGGCAGTGAGACAGAGCCGGACTGGAATGAATGGCAAGGTGTGCCCATGAAGAGGGGTGGAGACTGATAGTGGTGTGGATGTGTGGAGTGAGAGGAGAAGGCTGGGGGGAATTTGGAGTTGATGCATGCCAAAATGAGATGAAAGTCAGAATAATGGATGGATGGATGGATGGATGAAGAGGGGACGAGAAGACAGGAGAATGGGTGTGTTACAGTGAAGTACGGAGGGCTGAATTGAGACCAAGTATAAATGCTGAATGCACAGAGGGATGAGTGGATGTATGGAATAATGGAGAGGTGCAGGAAAGCAAACTGCTGCCTACAGTTAGGAAGGAAGCAGGGGGAGAGATGAGAGAGGGGTCTCAGAGAGTAGGAAGAGGCATTAGAGCTGGTAGGGGCCTGGAGAGATGGGTAAAAAGAGGGGTGGATGGACGGATGAAGGCAGGACAAGCAGAGAGCAAGAGTGGGTGTTACAGTGAAAGAGGGCTGCAATGAGGGCAATACTAACTGCTGAATTCACAGAGAAGAATGGGTGCATGGAAAGGCAGGCGTACATGCAAGCAAACTTGTAATGGTAGAGATGATGGGAATGAAGGAGACTACCTGGAGGGGACTCAAGAGAGCTGGGAAAGGGGGACGAGAGATGGTAGAAAGAAAAAAGAGAGGGAAGAGTTTGTGGCAGGCCCACTGGAGAACACCCCGGGCACAGCCCGCCAGCGCCATGCAACCAGGAGCAGCGCAGCCAGCCCCGCCAGCCCTGCGCCCTGGCACTGCTGCATCCCACTGCTCCGCCGCCCCGGCCTCACTGCCCCCCCACCAGCGTCTGCTCCCTGTTCTGGCCGCGGTGCCTCTGCTCCGCTGCCTCCTCTCCCCTCTGCTGCTGCCAGCTCCACCCCGAGGCTGAGCCCTGCACTGGCGCCACTCAGGATCTCACCCGGGCTGAGAGGCTCTGCACGTGCAGAAGATTGTCTCCTGGCAAGTGGACTCTCCCCATCCTCCAGCAAGAATAAGCCTGCACAGCGCCAGCTGCAGCCGGGATAGCTGCAGGGCCTCCACCCAGGAGATGGACCAGCTTCCCTGAGCTCTCTCTGAGCTCAGGGCCTAGAAACAGCAGCCACTGATTTCCTGTGGATGGGAGGGAGGAGGCTGAGAGCCTCCCTTCAGCTGCCTCTCTGCAGTCTGAGCACAATGCCTAAAAGTTGTGTTGAGGCAGAGGGGGTGTGAGGACAAATGTGCCCATGGGCGTGCAGGGGTCAGGGAGGGCAGGGGTGGTGGGGAATCACAGGGTGAGAATGCAGGTCAGAAGGGACCTCCACAAGTCATCTAGCTCAAGCCCCTGCTCAGAACAGATCCCACTAGATTAGGCCGCTCCAGGATGGAGGTTGCACAAACTCCCAGGGAAATCCATTCCAGTTCTCACTCTTTCTTTTAGCCTGTTGCTTAACTAGAACTCCCCACATTCCAGCAGCTGTTCATTGCCTCTACTCCTGTCGCAGAGCACTTCCACAGTCTAGTCCACCTTCTCTGTTTCCTTTGAACAAGTAGTTCCTGGACCTGCTGGGAACAATTTGGCTGACAGAGATCAGCATAGGCATATTCCCTGCGGTTGGGTGTCACCCCCAAACTTGCAGGACGTGCTGTCCTTCCCATTACTCGCGGCCTTCATGAAAACATTAAAGAGTATTGGTCCTACTGCTGAACCCTGAGAGACCCCACTATTGTCTGCCAGCTGGGCTTTGCACCACTGGTCACAACTCTTTGAGCCTGGTAGTCCAGCCAATTTTCCACTCACCTTATCATCGTCTTACGGAACCCATTTGTCACCGGTTTGGTCAGAAAGGAAGTATGAGAGAGGATGCCAGTCCAGGTGTGGCCCACCAGTGCTGAATAAAGGGGAGCAATCACCCCTCTTGACCTCTTGGCAACACTTTGTCTAAGGCAGCCCAGGATACCATTGGACCTCTTTTACGCAAGGGCACATCGCTGGCTTATGGCCAACTTGGTGTCTACCAGAACCCCTAGGCTTTTTTCTCCAAAGCTGCTTTCTAGCCGGGTGACCCCAAGCTGCCCTGGTGCATGGACTTGTTCTTCCCCAGGGGCAGGAATTTGCACTTCCCCTCGTCGAACTTCATGAGGTTCCTAGAAGCCCATTTCTCCAGCTTGGCGGGGTCCCTCTGGATGCTGGCCTGACCCTCCCGTGTATCAGCCACTCCTCCCAGTTTGCTGTCGTCCACAAACCTGCTGAGGGTATACTCTGTCCCATCATCCAGAACACTAATGAAGATGTTGAACAGGAGCCAGTATTGATCTATGGAGTGCACCATTAGTCACTGGCTTCCAACTAGGCTTTACACCACTGATCACCACCCTCTGGGCCTGGCCATTCAGACAGTTTTCAATCCACCTCACCGTCTGCTCATCCAGCCCTTACATCAACAGCTTCTCTATGAGAAACCTATGAGCGACAGCGTCAAAGGCCTTACCGAAGTTGAGCTAGACAAGATCCACTGCTCTCCCCTCATCTCCCAAGCCAGTCACTTCATCATCAAAGTTTATCGAGTTGATCAGGCCTGACTTCCCCTTGGTGAAGCCATACTGACTACTCCTGTTGCCTTTCTCATCCTTAACATGCCTGGATTAGGCAGGCTTTCCAGGATTAGCTGCTCCACCACCCTCCCAAGGTGAGGCTGAAAAGCTTGTACTTTCCTGGGCTCTCTTTCTTGCCCTGCTCAGGCACCTCTCCCAGTCACCATGATCAGTTGAAGATAATCATGAGTGACCTGGCAATGACAGGAGCCAGCTCCCTCAGCCCTTGTGGGTGCATCCCATCAGGGCCCATGCACTTACAGATGTGCGGTTTGCTTAAGTATTCCCTGACCTGAACTCCTTCCACCAAAGGTAGGTCTCCCTTGTTCCAGACTTTCCCCCTGGTCTGCAGTTGGGATTCCTGAAGGCCAGTCTTGCTAGTAAGGATGGAGGCAAAGAAGGCCTTCAGCACCTCAGCTTCTTCCATATCCTGTGTCACCAGGGCCTCCATCTCATTCAGCAGTGGTCCTACACTTTCCGTATTCTTCCTTTTGTCACCTGTGTCCTTACAGAAGCCCTTCTTACTCCCTTTGACACCCCTCACTGGACTTACTTCCAGCTGGGCTTTATCTTTCCTAACCTCTTTGGACATTGCCTCTGTATTCCTCCCAGGTTACTTGTCCTTGTTTCCACCTTCTGTATGCTTCCTTTTTGTGTTTGAGTTTGACCAGGAGCTCCTTGTTTATTCACGTAGGCCTCCTGGCATGCTTTCTGGACTTCCTCCTCGTTGGCATGGGCTGCTCTTGAGCTTGGAGGAGGTGATCTTTGGCTATTAACCAGCTTTCCCGGGCCTCTGTTCCCTCTAGGGCCTTATCCCAGGGCACTCTTCCAAGCAGATCTTTGAAGAAGCCAAAGTGTGCTCTCCTGAATTCCAGGGTTGTGAGCTTGATATTCACCTTCCTCGCTGCCCTCAGGATCCTGAACTCCACCATCTCATGGTCATTGCAGACAAGGCTGCTCTTGCTCTTCACACCCGCAATGAGCTCTTCCTTCTTGGTGAGTATGAGGTCCAGCAGAGCACCTGTCCTCATGGGCTCCATGTTCCTTTTATTCAGTACATATTCGGTCCAAGGTCTCAGCCTCTGCCTGACACAGCACCATGTACCCATGAGTACATTTGGCATTGGCTTGCACACAAGGCGGGTGTGTGTCCCACCCTAGACACCACTGACACTGCATTGGAAACAGATCCACTCAGGGATGGCCAGCACATGGTCGGCAGGATTCCTCAGCCTTTCTCTCTGCCTATCCTTTTGAACTCCGTAACACTGGGGAGAGCAGCTCTGTCCTGGCCTGGAGAGGTAGGAAGGGGCACTTCCAGCCATGCTGAGGCACTCCCAATGTTGTTACACTGCATTAAACTAAGGATCCAACTGGTGTGAAACCATCCTTGTTGTGGCCTGAAGTCAGCAGTAAAACAGTGTGAGCTTTTCATCGGCAGGAAAAGGAAGGCTGAAGATACACACAAGGTTGCATTTCAGTGCCTGTGCTGTGGGCAGTTCTCTGCCAGGTTTGTTCTGTTGTTGTTCAACTGCACTCAGGCTCCGTCTGGCCCTGGCTGCTGTGTGGAGCTCATGGACAGAGCAGTGGAGAGTGCTCCTGCCGTGACCTGCGCATGCCCTCGTGATGAGGGACACACAAACACACACATGGAAGCATGCAAAACTTTACACCCAAAAACACTTGCAGAAATCCAGCATGCAGACAAGTGCAGACAAGAGGACACACGCAGAAACATGACCGACTTTGCACTCAACTGGGGATATCCTGGGGACAGCTCTGGCAGGGATTCTGAGGAGCATTCAGGGGAAGGACAAGGCCCTGTATGTGCTAATGGTGGTGTTTGGGTACCCAGGGAGACTGCACAGAGGGGAGGTGTACTGGGAGCTTTGAAGAAAACATTGTATTCAAGGAGTCAGTGATCTTGCGCAAGACATATCTGCTCTATTGGGCCTTGCACTAAAGGCTTGAGAGGCCTGTACATAAGCATGAGTAGCTGCTGCAAGGGAATCTGCTGGAGTGCCCTGTGTCAGCCTGTGCTGCATGTTGGTGGGTGTTATGGCAGAAATAACCTTTGAGTGTTCGAGAAGACGTACTTTTCTTTTTTTGTGTAACACAAAATAAAAGGCACCATGGCATGGGAGGGAAGCAGAAGCTCTCCCTGGACAGGATCTGCACAGTGTGTCTTGGGAAAATTTACCTGGGTCCATCTGATGCTGCACAAGCACAGGTTTCCCAGCATCTGAGGGGATGTAAGGTTTACTCACTAACTATATTCGTCTTTTTATTCTATCTTACAAAAACAGACGTTTTATTATGTCGTTTGCTGTCAGGTCTTTCTTTCTGAGATCTGAAAAGGATCCTGCACCACATCTTGACCCATGCTGCCTCCCTGGTGTAGAACAGGAGCAGGCAAAACCAGCCAGCAGAATTTTCCTGGAAGCAGATTTAGGTGGGATACGGTCAAACCCAGGAGCCAGGCCGCTTCTTGGCAACAGGGTGATAAAGAGCCCCAAAGGAGTCACCCAGGCTGACATCATTTGCCTTTACAGGACTCCTCCAGCATGTGAGATGAGTCCTCTGCCCACGCTGACATGTTTTGCTCCAGAAATGCTTGGGCCTCTCATCCTGTCACAGAAAGGCTGCCTTCAGCGGGGAATGTGCCTGACATAAAGCAGGAAACGAGAAGACAGCAATTCAGGAAGCCAAAACACAGCCCATAGCATTAGCTGGGATGTTTTGCATTCAAGGTGAGCTTGTCAGAAAATAATCACCTCCACAAGGAATGCCTCTGGCAGCCTGGGGCAGTAAAGAGCCATGATAAAAGCCAGCCCAGCTCCTTGCTCTCTCATCCACTTCTCTTGCCTCCTTCTCCCTGGGAGTCAGGTGAGTCTGAAGCCCCGTCTCCTTCTGTGCTGTCTCTAAAAGGAGGTCTCACTTCAGTGGACCTCTCAGCTGATTCCAGATTTGTTCTATGCCAGATCTTGGGGCTGCTTGTCATGGGAGAGGGAAGTGGGGAGAAGGTTAGACATGGAGGGAAGCTGGGACTGTACTGAGGTGGCTTCTGGACTCACGGACTAGGCAGTAGCTGCATAGGAGCTAGTAGACCTTTTGGGGCCCTGGTATGACAAGGCCAAGAAGCCCTCATACGTCTCTGCACAGCCTCCACCTCCCGGCCTGCACATTCTTTGGTTCCCTCATGGTGTGGTGACAGGCTGCTCCTCACGCATGCCCATGTTTTCCTCCCTCCCTGCCCTCTCTCCCAGGTGCACCTCAGGCCCCAAGACATGTCCTGCTATGACCAGTGCCGGCCCTGCCAGCCCTGCGGCCCAACCCCGCTGGCCAACAGCTGCAATGAGCCCTGTGTCAGGCAGTGCCAGAACTCCACCGTCGTCATCCAGCCCTCTCCCGTGGTGGTGACCCTGCCTGGTCCCATCCTCAGCTCCTTCCCGCAGAACACTGTTGTGGGATCCTCCACCTCCGCTGCTGTTGGCAGCATCCTCAGCTGTGACGGAGTGCCCATCACCTCTGGCTGCTGTGACCTCTCCTGCATCACTAGCCGCTACTGCGGCAGGAGGTGCCCCCCCTGCTAAAGATGCTGGCAACGGCCTCAGATAAGGACCCCCAGGAACTCAGAAAATGCTGCTTGACACAGGATCAAACTCTGTGCCATTGTTTTAGGAGCAGCTGACCATCTCTGGCTTGTCCTGCAAGGGCAGACTGGAAGGGGCAGCCTGGGCCTTCTGAAAACATGGCCAATGTCTAACGTTCCTGTCTTCCAATCACCCTTTTTCTCTCTTTTCTTTGTATTCTTGTGCTCCCCTCAGAGCTTGCTGTGAGGACCCCAGAAACAAGCCTGGAGTCACCTGCTAGCCTGTCTGCTTCTGTGAGGCAGGTCGATAGATGCCCTGTGGCAACTCTGCCACAGGAAAAGGGGAACAGAGTCTTGACTGCTCCTGCCCCTCACTCAGGGCCTCCACTTGGGCTGACCTCATTTCCCTCTTTCAACGCATTAAAAAGTTTTTGCAACCCTGCCTGTGTTCCTTAGGTGGTCTTTCCATCTGCACACTGACTGCTGAGGGAGAAAGACCTTGCTTTGGAGGGGCATTAGTTGGGGGCACAGGAGGACCCTTCATCACTCCTAGAGGCATTGGAGAGTGGGAAAAACTGCAGTGAGTCCTCTTTCAGGGACTGCCTCTTGAAGCTGAGGAAGACATCCCCAGTTACTCTACTGCCCATGGCCATCAGTCCTTGCCTTGCTGCGTCTCTGCTCAGAAATAGCCCCCTGGCCCCAGAGCACATCATATGAACAGGAATCCTGACAACTGCTGTCTTCCAGAGAGGAACTGTGAGCATGTGGGAGGCCCCAGGGAGGTCAGCAGTCCCACAAGCCCTTGGGGAGGAGTGGTGCTCTTGCTTTGGCTGGAGCTGTGCTGGGCAAGGAGGCTCAGAAAACTATGTTGCCAAAGGATGGCTGGATTTGAGAATGGGTAAATAGCCTTGGGGTGGCCCACAGTCCCTACTCTACCTGCCCCTCCCCTCCATCACCCGATTTTGGGGCTATGGCCTGCATGCCTGGGCATGGGCAGCAGGGACAGCTTCCCCATGCAGCCCTACCACCCTTCAGCACAGCATCTGGCATTGCCACCTATTGACTACCTGTGTAAGGCTGAGGTGTTCACAAGTTAGTATTGGTATCAGCTACAGCAGGCCACACGCTGGAGTCCCCTGTCCCTTTGAACGCAACACCCCCTTGGGTGAAGGCATCCCTGGGACTGTGACTGGTGCCCAAACACACAACCCTGCTCTGTGCTGCCTTGTCTTCCCCAGGCACAGCTTTGCTGAGGCCCAGGACCTCTACAGCCCCATAAGTGCCACAACCCAACTCTGGTCCAGAAGGGTGCTGTGTGAAAGGAGATACCCCCAGCTCTGTGGAGACATTGCAGTGACACTGCACTCAGCAGGATCCATGAGCTGTCCCTGAATGGCACAGGGCACGCACCAGCCCAACCAGAGTGCACACGTTGGGGTGCCTTCCCCCAGGCACCAAGCTCCTTCAGAGCCCTGAGGCTGAAGAGGCCCTTGTGCTCCACACAGCACCATTGCTTCCCACAGACACGCCAGGGCCTTCCCACATCTGCAGACTCTGGGACCCTGTGGTGTGGGAGTTTTCCCTCACACTGACCCAACATGCGGTCAGCACTACAGGACCAGCATGGAGGACAGGGTCATTCCTGCATGGGGCGAGGATGGGGGTGCACTGCTCCCCAGGCCAGGTTCTGTGGGCGTCGATGCTGAGTCAGGTGGTAACACAGCAGCAATGAGCATTAGGACCAAGCCCACCTAGACCCAGTGCAACCATGGGTCCCAGCTCTGGCTTGGCCCCTGGCTCAGCGTCTCTATGAGAGCTCAGGCCTAGTGTAGGCCTGCCCCAGCTCTGTCCTATCTGTGCCTGTGTCTGGCCTGGGCTACTGTTGTCTTCCTGGCCTGGCCAGGCTCCTAGATAGTCCTGGTAGTCACTGGGTGGAGCCTTCACCTCATCCTCTCTTGAGTCCGGCCTTGGTCTGCACCACAGCCCCAGCTCTGACCCTGGCACTGACACCTCCCATCTGTTGCCTAGATTATGGCAATAATCAATAGATGCTTCTGGGGTGGTATTGTCTGCTCTCTAAGATAGAAGTCTGAGATGGACCAGCTCTCTTGTTTTTTCTAACCACAGCCTTACACCAGGGAAACATTTCTAGGCACTTACCTGGGCAACTAGGCTCCCTAGGGCCTATGTTTCCCCAAGACCGGTGAGCGTGGTGGTGAATACGCATCCACATCACCAGCCTGGAGAGCAACAGCTTGCAAGTTTCTTGGCACATCAGAACCACACAGAGTTTTTTGACTCCTGTGGATACCCTCCAAACAGTGCTCTCTTTCCTGAAGGTATCATGGCCCATTTAAAACACAATGCTATGGTTCTTGCTTTCCAGAGGAAGCAACTGCAGTATCCCCCCTCCATGGCCTGAGGGGGGATCATGGTGTCTTTGTCATACATCACCATAACAAGGGATTAACTTTTGAACAGGTTTCAAAACTGTAGTCCAACAATCCAGTACAAAATGATCAGATGCAGATGCATTTTGTGAAATATGAAGATGGAGTTTTCCCCATGACCACAGCTACTCAAAATACATTTCAAAAGACCCAGACAGGCATCTCTTGCAGCAATTTTCATAAACGTATTCTGTAAATAAAGCTTACAGCTCAACTGTAAGGCTGAGTGTGTGCTCTTTAAGCTCAGTCCACCCCAACCCAACCAAACATGTTTTTTAAATGGACACTACACACAGTAAAGTTTAAAGATTGTATGAGTATAAATCCCCATGGCAGAGGGGGTTGGACTGGATGATCTTTTAAAGGTCCCTTCCAACCTAAACCATCCTATGATTCCATGATTCTATGAATATTTTCATTTCAACAGTAAACTTCACAGGAGTTTTATGGATCTTCCTCTTCCTAGCTGCTGTCTGTGCTGTCTCAGCCCTCCTCAGGCACTTCGAGCTGTTTCCAGAGACCCTGGTTGTTGTATGACCTGTGACAGAAGACAGGACATTCATCACAGCCGTGGCTTTCAGAAAAACATTCCAGCCTTCAGGTCTTGTCAGGTGGGCCACAAGTCTGAAGGACACATTGGACTAAATCAAGAAAGCTGGACCCCTTTATGCCATCTCCTTTGTACACAAAACTTCCTTGGTTTTCCCAGCAAGAAATATGCTTGGGCTGCCCTAGTTTACCTAGGAGCATTTGTGCATTCTCCCAGTACCATGGATGCACATTATCCGGAGCTTTCTGATCAACAGAGTCCTCAGGAGTCTGCAGCGGCTTTTCCACCTCTGTCTTGTTTTCTGCTGGAAAAGAGGAGTTATTTTCCCCCGTTCCTGATCACGCTGCTTCTTGTGTACCAAGAATTTCTGAAGAGCAGCCGTACACCCCTTAGCTTTCTTGTAGGCCATCAAACCTGCTTTGTGGAGAATGTCCCTCATTTCAGCATCCAAAGAGTGGACCATATCAGCCCTCATGACTGCCCTGGGTAATGGCAGCACCTGTAGCAGCTTGAACTAATTTGTAGGCACCAGATACATCTTTTCCACATAGTCCATCCCTTCTTTAGCAAAAGCCCCATGCTGAGCAGAGGATCATGCTGCCATCCAGAGGGACCTCAAGAGGCTGCAGAAATGAGCTGACAGGACCCTCCTGCAACTCAACAAGGGGAAGGGCAAAGTCCTACTCCTGGGGATGAACAACCCCATGCATCAGTACATGGTGGGGACCGCCCAGCTGTAAAGCAGCTTTGCAGGAAATGACCTGGGTTGTCCTGCTGGACACCAAGTTGACAATGAGCCAGCAATGTGCCCTTGCCTCAAAGAAAGCCAACAGTGTTCTGGGCTGCACTGGGAGGAGTGCTGCCAGAAGGTTGAGGAAGATGATCGTTCCCCTCAACTCAGCACTGGTGAGGCCACTCCTGGAGTACTGGTTCCAGATCTAGACTCCCCAGTTCAAGGGAGCTATGAAAGTACTGGAGAGAATCCAATGAAGGGGCACTAAGATGATGAATGAACTGAAGCATCTCTCCTATGAGGAAAGGCTGAGAGATCTGGGACTCTTCAGCACAGAGAAGGGAGGGGGCGGGGCGAGGGTGGTGGGAGGAATCTTATCAGCATATATAAATACCTCAAGGGAGGGTGTGGTGGGTTGACTCTGGCTGGATGCCAAGTGCCCACCAAAGCTGCTCTATCACTCCCCCTCCTCAGCTGGACCCAGGAGAGAAAATATAATGAAAGGCTTGTGGGTCGAGATAAGTGACAGGGAGAGATCACTCACCCATTACCATCACAGGCAAACCAGACTCGACTTGGGGAAATCAGTTAAAATTTATTACCAATCATATCAGAGTAGGCTAATGAGAAATAAACCAAATCTTAAAACACCTTCCCCTCACCCCTCCCTTCCTCCGGGGCTCAACTTCACTCCCCATTTTCACTACCTCCTCCCCTCTAGTGGCACAGGGGTACAGGGAATGGGGGGTGCGGTCTGTGAATCACACCTTGTTTCTGCCGCTCCTTCCTCCTCATGCTCTTCCCCTGCTCCAGGGGTGGGGTCTCTCCCACTGGAGACAGTTCTCCACAAACTTCTCCAACATGAGTCCTTCCCATGGGCTGCAGTTCTTCATGAAATGCTCCAGCATGGGTCCTTTCCACGGAGTGCAGTCCTTCAGGAACAGAATGCTCCAGCATGGGTCCCCCATGGGGTCACAAGTCCTACCAGAAAACCTGCTCCAGTGTGGGCTCCAGTCCATGGGGTCACAAGCGCTACCAGGAGCCTGCTCCAGTGCGGGATCTCCACAGGATCACAGCCTCCTTTGGGTCCATCCACCTGCTCTGGCGTGGGGTCCTCCATGGGCTGCAGGTGGATATCTGCTCCACCGTTATCCTGCATGGGCTGCAGGGGGATAGCCTGCCTCACCATGGTCTTCACCATGGGCTGCAGGGGAATCTCTGCTTGAGTGCCTGGAGCACCTTCTCCCCCTCTTTCTTCACTGACCTTGGTGCCTGCATAATTGTTTCGCTCACATATTCTCACTCCTCTCCTCCGGCTGTTTCTGTTCCCCTTTCTTAAATACCCCAGAGGCGTTACCACTGTCGCTGATTGGCTCAGCCTTGGCCAGTGGTGGGTCCATCTTGGAGCTGTCCGACATTGGCTCTATCGGACACAGGCTGAAACACAGCAGGCTCTGTCTGAAACATCAGGAAACACTTGTTTACTGGCTAGGGTGACCGCGCACTGACACGCTTTGCCCAGAGAGGTTGTGGCTTCTCCCTCCTTGGAGAGGTCCAAAAGGCATATGGACAGCTTTAGGAGGAAGAGAATTGAAACCCAGCAGTGCAGCCCACCTGACTGGGAAGCTGGCCACAATTGAACACTGGAGCAGGTTGGGAGGGATGGAGGGACACCTTCACACAGGGAAGCCCTTGCAGAGGGATCTGGACAGGCTGGATGGATGGGCCCAGGCCAATTGGATGAATTTCAACAAGGCCACGTGCCGCGTTCTGCACTTTGGCCACAACAACCCCAGGCAACACTACAGGTGGCCAAGAAGGCCAACGGCATCCTGGCCTTTATCAGAAATAGTGTGGCTAGCAGGAGCAGGGAGGTGATCATTCCTCTGGTGAGGCCGCACCTCGAATCCTGTATTCAGTTTTGGGCCCCTCACTACAAGAAAGATATAGAGGTGCTGGAGCGTGTCCAGAGAAGGGCAACGAAGCTGGTGAGGGGTCTGGAACACAAGTCTTATGAGGAGCGGCTGAGGGAACTGGGGTTGTTTAGCCTGGAGAAGAGGAGGAGGCTGAGGGGAGACCTCATCGCTTTCTACAACTACCTGAAAGGGGGTTGCAGAGAGGTGGGTGTTGACCTCTTCTCCCAAGTGATGCATGACAGGACAAGAGGAAATGGCCTCAAGTTGCACCAGGGGAGATTCAGACTCGATATTAGGAAAAATTTCTTTACTGAGGGAGTGGTAACACAGTGGAATAGACTGCCCTGGGTGGTGGTGGAGTCACCCTCCCTGGAGGTATTCAAGGAGCATGTGGATGTGGCATTGTGGGACGTGTCTTGATGGGCATGGTGGTGTGTGGTGTGGTTTTTTGTTTTGGTTTGGGATTTTTTTTTCTTTCTTTTTGTAATGGTTGGACTTGATCTTAGAGGTCTTTTCCAACCTTAGTTATTCTGTGATTCTGTGATTCTGTGACCAGCCAAGGATTGCAGGGCTGGGAGCGGCTGGGCCCCTTCCTGTCAATGCAGCCACAGGCAACCCCACCAATTTGCCCCAGGCCAACATCCCTTGCTTGCACTGCACCCATCCAGCACTTGAGCTGAGGCTTCTGCTGCCACTGACGCATTCCTGCCCCAGAAATCCTGGGGTCTCTCAATCCCAGCACTCAGAAGAAGCCTCCATGAGGGAATGGGTATGGCATTAGCCAGGAAATGAAAAGGTAGCGTCGAGGAAAACAGCCACCCGGACCATGTCATTGGCTGGGGGGTCTTCTGTTCATCATGAGCACCGTAGAAAATTGTCACTTCAGTTGAAGCTGCCCCTGGGCCTGGGGCAGGTGAAGGCCACCAAAAAAGCCAGCTCAACGCCTCACTCCACATCTCTCGTCTCCTTCTCCTTGGAAACCACGTGAGTCTGAAGCTCTTTCCCCATGTCCTGTTCTGGTCATTCAGATGTGTGGTCTTCCATCCTATGCTAGGTCATGGTGCTGCTTGTCATGAGCGGTTGAAGGCAGGTGAGGGTCTGACTCAGAGAATGAGTTGGCTGAGTGAGCTCTTAATTGAAGAAATAGCCAGCAGCCTCATTGGGCCTGGTGACACTTTGCAGTAGCATGTCTGAATGAGGGCAAGAAACCCTTTTGCCTCACTGCCCAGTTTCTACCTCCTAGCTGAGCAGGTGCCTTTGAAACCCTCGTGGTGGGGTGATGGACTCATGGGAGATTGCTCCTCACATGTCCCTGTGCTCGGCTTCTCCTTTGCCCTCTCTCCCAAGTGCATGTCCAGCCTCAAGGCATGTCCTGCAATGACCAGTGCCTGCCATGCCAGACCTGCAGTCTGACCCCACTGGCCAACAGCTGCAATGAGCCCTGTGTCAGGCAGTGCCAGAACTCCACTCTTGTCATTGAGCCCCCTCCCGTGGTGGTGGCACTGTCTGGCCCCATCCTCAGCTCCTTCCCATGGATCACCATTGTGGGATCCTCCACCTCTGCTGCTGTTGGCAGCATCCTTAGCTGTGACATGGTGCCCATCTCCTCTGGGTGCTGTGAGCTCTCCTGCATTACCAGCTGCTACTGCGGCAGCAGATGTCCCCCCTGCTAAAGCCACTGGTGACAGACAAGACCAGGATCCCCAGGAATCCAGACCTAGATTCTGGACTGAGGACAGAGCTCCTAGCCATCGATTTCAGCAGGCTGAGCATCCAGTGCTGCCCTTCCAAAAGAGGTGCAGCTGGGGCTCTCTGAAAACGGCCAAAGTTTAACTTCCTTGCCTCCACTCCCTCCCATCTCTTCCCTGTCTTCTGTTCTTCTGGCTCACTAGACCCTCAAAGACAACCTGGGGTATCTACTGATCCCTATCCCTCCATGGGACAGCCAGATGGATGCCCTGTGGGATCTCCACCATGGGCAATGGGCACAGACTTTGGGCAGCTGCCAGCGATCTCCCACCACCAGCAGCCTCCTCTAGGAGTGAACTCATTTCTCTCTTCAGAGTCATTAAAGTTTTCCAGTTCCCAGCCTCTGCCTCCACATATCCCTTTTATTGGTGGACATTGTCTTGTATTGCCAAGGAAGAAAGGCAGCACCTTGGCTGGGGGAGAATGAGGTGGGGGAACAAGCAAACCTTTCACCATTCCCAGAGGAAGGGGAGGGTGGGACATAGGGCAGTGGGTCCCTTCCAGTCACCGTCTCTTGGAGCTGAGGAAAACATACTCAGCACCTCCACAGCCAGTGGGGATCAGGCCCTGTATTCCGGCATCTCTGCTCAGATACGCCCCCTTGGCCTCAGAGCACATCCTGCAGATGGGGAGCCCAACCACTGCTATCCCTCAGTGAGGAGCCTGGTGCTGCTGCTGGAGGCTCTGAGAGGTCAGCGGCTCACAAGCCTGTGAAGAAGGGAATTCCTTCTGCTTTGCATAGCCCTGTGCTGGGAAAAGAAGCTCAGTCAGAAGGTGGCCCCAAAGGATGCAGGAGTGGGGATAGAGTGAGAAAAAGCATTTACAACAGCCCAAGACCTTCTCCTCCTCATCTTCCCAACTGTTCCCAGCATGAAGGGGCATGGCCTGCACCCGAGGGCAAGCATGGCAGGGGCAGGTCCCCGATATACCATTTACCCCCCAACACAGTTCCCTGCACAGCACAGCAGTTACACACATGTGCAGAGCTAAGGTAACTCCCTGGTTGATGTTGAAATCGGCTTGGCCAGGCCACACACGAGGGCATCCAGTGCCCAAGCCCATGAGTTCTGTGAAAATACTCACTTCAAATGTCTCAGCATTCCTCAACAGGCCAGAGTTGAGCCTCAAGGAGGAGATGGTTTTAGCCCAGGTCCCAGGTGACATCGCCAGCTTGGCGTGGTCCTCTAAAATGTCACAAACTGGAGAGTTCCCTTTGAGAGGTGCCCCACTCAGAGGGAGATGCTGGTTACAGCCCGCTGCAGTCCAGGAGAGCTCAAAGGGAGTACTCCAGGGCTGTTAGGGAATGATGGATCATCCCATTCTTCTTGCTCACATTACCCGCCTTGGTCAGGTAACAGGAGGGCCTGATACAGTCATTGCCATTCCCTGCTTTCACGATGTAATAGTTCTTGGAACGGTCAACGGATGCTTAATCGCCCAACTCGTTACACAAAGGCCTGTGCCTAGCTGGAGTTTCTGAGGTCATAGAGTGGCCCAAGAGAGAGGGGAAAGGAATGCAGCACCACAAAGAGACAGGCCTGCAGGACTATCTGATGAAGCAATATGCAGCAGGGAAATCCAGGAAGCAAAGAGCAGCAGCAAGGAACCATTGCACAAACAGCCCCAATCACGTGCATTGCCCATCACCTCACCAGAGCCATTAGGCAGAATAACCACGTAACCCACAGTGAAAACAAGGGGACCTGAGAGTCTTTCACCACCTTCTCCTCCCTCTCAGGCCACTGACACTGACCCCTCCGGGAGGAGGATCTTGGCCTGCAGCACTCTGGGTGTACAGGGGAAGCAGAACTGCCAGGGGAGAGCTGAGGGCCCCATCCCCAATCTCAGCCTTGCACAGACAGATGCCCTCCCTCCCCTGGGTGTTTGCACAGCCAGGGAAGCTCCCTGCACCAGGCTGTCATGCACAGCACAGAGGTACAAGGCACTGTCAGAGACCTCGACTTCCTCCAGCTCCACAAGGACAAGGACAAGCTACTCCTACTGTACGAGAAAGGTTGGGGGGGTCATCAGGGAACAGGATGAGGGATCATTGGGTCACCCCCTACTCCCAGGGAGCACATGGGGCACCCATTGGACTGCTGCACTGGGAGAGGTGGGGAAAGGGCAGCTCTGCACCCCCGAGCTGAAAGAGTGTGTGAAGGGGCAAGAAATTTGCAGGTGGGGACCCCTATTCCCACTCCCTTTCTGCATTAAGACCAGTGTGATCCCATGCACCACTCATGGCAGACATAACAAACTGTTCATTATCGTTAAGTTAATCTGACCTGAGCAGGCACAGACCTACAGCTGCAGGAGGCTGTATTTCCCTGTGGTGCTCAGCAACGTGGTGAAGACGGACGCTCCACCTGGGGCCGGCTACTGCCTGATATGAGATATGCTGTGGGGCTTGGCCTTTCTTCTACTGGTACCAGAACAAGCCATAAAATTAGTGCTCTCATAGGCACAGGTGGTCTCGAAGGTGTCTCTCTCCTCTGCTGTGACTTGTCCTTCTTGCTGGGTGATGGCAGTCTGCCCCATGGTGCCTGGAAGAAAGCAAGGGTCAACAACTATTCAGGGAAAGGCTCCAAGATGCAAAACAAGAGGGAATGCAAAGTGTCAGAGGAGAAGGCTCCCTCTGCCTTTTTCTGCAGCCAGAGCCCCATGGATGGGAACAGCAAGGTGGTGGGTGTCTTTGGGCAGGAGGTCTGAGACCTCAGCTCAGCATGGATCCCACAGCACAATTGTGCCAATTACCTCCCAAAAGGTTAACGCCAGAGGAGAGCTATGCTTTCACCCAGGTCTTCCATCTCCACTCTCATGCTGCCCAGTCTCTCAGGGGCCTGTAGTGCCTGGCCCTCCTGTGACTGGTCCAGGACACCTCCTGCAGGGTGAGGGACCGTGGGAACGCCTGTGACATGTTTCACCCTGCGCCCCATTCCCTGTCATCTAGCATGACTCCAAGGCCATGGAAGGGAGGGAAGAGGAAGCCCTGGCAGTGCAGAAATGCACTGGAGGAATGGAAAGCCAGGGCATGTTGCACGACATGTGCCAGCCAGACGAGGGACTGGGACACCCTAAGAATGTGCGTGCGATGAGAGAGCTTTCATGTCCCTGCATCAACTTTCCAAAGCCCTGTGTATTCGGCTTGCCAGGTCAGAAAATGTGTCCTGCCGAGATAGAAAAGAGCTTCTGCAATGATTTGTCTGTGGAACACTGGGCCCAGACTGACCAGCGAAGAGAAGCAGAGAGAGGTGGATGGTTGGCAAGAGAAAAGGGAGGCAAGGGGTCTAAGATGATGAGGAGAGGAGGTGTTTCTTCTCAGTCTCATTTTCTCTTTCCCATCAGTAACAACGTCTTGAGAAAACAGATGCAAAACGACCCCTGTGATCTGATGTTTCCCAACATTTGTCCATAATTCAAGAGCAGCTGCCTGCAGAGATCTGTTGAGTGGGTGAGGATCTCATGGGGAGAAGAGGAATCATGCTTCCAGACAAAGCCAATCCTTACCCAGTGGCTGCCTCCAGAAAACAGCAATGACGAGAAACCCAAGGTGCATGCTGAGACCGATCCTCCTGCATGTGTGAGAGAGACTCAAAAAACCCACGCGTCCCCACCAAGAGCCCTGAGAGAGCAGAGCTGCTGGAAATGACTCTGCAAGGGGAACAAAGACTGAAATGGGGAGGACAAAATGCTCGATCCTAGCACACCTGAAACACCCGTGATGTGGTCCTCCCTCCTCCAGCAGTGACACATACTGCTCCTGCAGCTACAGCTTCTGCTTTTCCAAGGTGAAGGGTACAAGGGGGATAGGCCTGCACCTGGGGACCAACGCCTCTGACACATCCTCCTGTGCAACATCTTGGGAGTCTCTCTTTCCTTGATGCCTGTGCCTCCTCTCTCATCAACATTCATCCTATGGTGGAGTTGGCCTGGCCTAGCTCCTGCGCAGTGTCTAGTCCCAAACTCCTGTCAGCACGCCCCCAAGCCCTGCAGATGCTAACTGTACCACTCAGCCCCCTCAGGCACTGTGGTCTTTCTTCCATTAGCCAAAAGAAGCTATCTTACGAATCAACAAATGAAGCTACCTGCCACACTGCCCATCCTATTTTATAAATCAGCTTCCGAAAGGCTCATTGGCAAAAAAACCCAAACAACAAAAAACAACAAAGAGCCTTTCCACTTGACCATACCCCTTCCATTTTCATTTTCCTCACAACCAGTTGGATATGCACTTGTCCTGTCCTTACTTCTACGTTCAACTAACAAACCAACCAAACTATTTTTACTCTTACTGTAGCATAATTTAGGTTGGACAGGCTGGTCAGGGTTGTGTCCAGTCAAGGCTGGAAAACTTCCGAGGCCAGAGCCCACACAACATCTCTGGAAGCTGTATTCCACTACTCGAGAATATTCTGCGTCCAAAAAAGGTGTAAAGTATAAAGAGTTTTTTATATCTAAATAGACTTTCCCAGGTTCAAAATTGTGTCCTTTGCCTCTTCTCCTACCACTGTGCACCTTAAAAAGAGCCTGGATCCATCTTTTCCACATCCTCAGAGCACGTAGTTGTAGACACCCATAAGGTCTCCCTTGAGCCTTCTTTTCCTAAGGCCCCATTCCCTCAGGCTCTCAGTGCATCATGTCCCCAAGCCCCCTGAGTGCCTTGGGGGCTTCTCCTGGACTTGCTCCCACATGTCAGTACCTTTCCTACATACCAAGGAGCCCCAAACTGAACACAGGACCCCAGGCATGCTCTCAGGAGTGCCAAATAGAGGAGAAGGAGCACTTTCCTGGTGTAGAATCATAGAATTGTAGAATCGTTTAGTTTGGAAATTACTTTTAAGATCACCAACTCCAACCGTTAACCTAACACTGCCAAGTCCACCACTAAACCATGTCCCAAAGCACCTCACCCACAGGTCTTTTAAATACCTCTAGAGATGGTGACTCCACCACCTCCCTGGGCAGCCCGTTCCAATGCTTGACAACCCTTTCAGAGAAGAAATTTTTCCTAATACCCAAACGAAACATCCCCTGGCACAACTTGAGGCCATGTCCTCTTGTCCTATCACTTGTCACTTGGGAGAAGAGACCAACACCCACCTTTCAGGCAGTGGTAGAGAGTGATAAAGTCTCCCCTAAGCCTCCTCTTCTCCAGGCTAAACAACTGTTGGAGTGGGAGACGGACCCGGAGTAACGATGGAATCTCAATATGAGTATAGTCGTTCTCCCCTTTATTCAAGTTTACAGAGTATATATAGACAGATGCCAAGAACACGCGTCCGCAACAGTTGTATAATTGGCTTACAGCCTCTGTTCACGCGCCAAGGCGGCGAGTGTGATTGGCACAGTGCTCTTGTGCACGTACAAGAGCACGTCTCCTCTTCGTGGATGTAGCTCCTTCTTCTTGTTTACCATTCAACTGTCTCTTATGACAACAGGCTTTCAAGGACAGTTAATGGTTTCCTCTGAGCCTTCCCCCTCATCAGAGACTGGGTTGCTCATGGGAATCAGATTGTGTCCCTTGTTACTAAGCCATTCCTCCACAATTCCCCCTTCTTGTTTTTGAGCAATCCAGGCTTGGTGAGTGAGCTGCAAAATTAAACTTTTTATACAAGAGATAGCACAGCTTAAGCATACTAAAACAGTAATTAACAAATCAGCGCACTTTGATTTAGTTTGTTCGCATTCATGCACATCCAAATGACCGTACTAACCAAATGATCAATACAAATCATGCAACGTAGTAACCAAGCAATTAATACAAAGCATACATGCAATTGTATGTCACCAGGCGGGGTTCTCACGAACCACAAGTTATGAGCAGCTTCATATAACCGGTCCCTAACAAAAAAGAATGCCTTATTCTTACCAGAGGTCCTTGTCTGCCCCCGCGAGGATCCGCTGAATCAGTGAGTCCCTCCAGAGAAATCTCCGGGGCCGGCCTAGGGAGTCGCCGATTCAGAGGTTCCTGCAGCCAGACAGAGATTGTCCCATCTAAAACTGAAACAACAAAGTCGGTACCGAGCCCGTGATCAGGACGGTTTTCCGAGATGAATAACTTAATAACAACTAGATTGTTATTAAGCAGGCATTCTTTAATACAGCGCTGGGCAGCACTGGGGATTTGTCCACCATGAGTGCTCCAACGGGTTAGCAAAACACCTCAGTTCATATATAGAAAAATCATACATATTCATCAGAATTCTAAAAAGGGCAGTCTTACGTGGATGAGTTCCCAGAACTCATTTGCTGCCAGATTCACGTATACCATAACTAAGTCTGTTGGAGCAGTCAGTCAGAGTTGGCCTCAGGCTTGTGACCTGTTGCTACCACGATGCGAGAAGCATTGCGAAATGATTTGGTATTGTCCTTCTAAACAGTCATGACACCAATGTCCCGCTAATCCTCGACAACGAAATTCTTGTTGTCCACAGGTGGCACAGTGCACGTATTCAGTTGTCATTCAACTGGACGGGGTCAGCTGAAGGAAGAGGTTCTTTCCATGGTCCAATCCACCACGCTGGGACCCACCGTGGACCCTAATCTGTTAAGATACAAGCATAACCTCTCCCAGTCATTTTAACTTCAGCAGGACTTTTCCATTCCCCGGAAATTGGGTCCTTGAACTGTACCCACACAGGTGTCGAGGGCTGCAGGCCAGATTTCAGCGATAAATGATGTATCACTGTGGAGGAATGGTTAGCTGAACAAGGCCATAGTGCCTTGGAGCTGAGCAAACCATGCTACCCATAGTGCTTTGGAACTGAGCAACTCCTGCTACAAGCTGCTGAGCAAGCAAGAAGAAAGGCAACTACAAGCAGCTGAGCAAGCAGCTGTGCAAGCAGAAAAAGTGAAACTAAGTTAAAGTTTTGCGGAACGTGAACCAATCAGCAAAGCCTAATCGTCGCGTGGACAATGCTAGTTAACCAATCACTAAACACTGTAATTCGCGTGAACACATTATAAACTATATAAGTTTGATGCTTGTCGATAAAGGAGAATGACCATATTCACATTGAAAGGGTGTCATTACTCCGGAACGCACTTTCCAATCTGCGCCTAAGAAAATCCGACCACCTTCCGACATCACCTTCCGACATCTGGTAGCAGAGGATGGTTCCGAAGCGGATGGTTTCCGAGGAAGATGGTTTCGGAGAGGACGGTTAGGATCGTTTCGAGAGGGTTACGGCGCAACTCTTCAAGAATGCGGTAAGCGCATTATAAGAAGGGATTGGGAAAACAGCGACTGGGAGACGCGCTGCCCTATAAATGCCCGGGGCAAGACAGCGGCGCAGACTGGCCACCTGCCTCTCAGGGAAGAGCTGCTATCATGGAAAGTGAGGCAGCTGCTACGTTGCTCGCAAGTATACTCTCTAAGAGAGGAGTTGAGACAACGGTGAAACAGCTATGTAAATTAATTAAGCTGGGACAGTGTTTAGGGCATTTTAAGGACACTCACGCTATATTCTCGGTATCTGAGTGGCGTGAAGTGGGGAATTCAATGTGGAATAAACTTATCGATGGAGATGAAAAGACTGAAAAAGAAATCAAATCCGTGAGGGAGCTGTGGCGGAATGTACTAGACACATTAAAGGCTATGAAGGCAGAACGAGAGATCGCGTGTGCCGCGGCGCAGATGCTTGCCCCAGAGTCTGCCCCCGATCAGCCCAAGTGTGCTGAGAGTAAAGTGGGACCTGTTGCTCGATTTTTTGGCTTACCGGCGGTCAAGGGAATGTCGGGACCCATATGTAAGACTGTAGAGGAGGTAAAAAATCTGGCAGAACAGCATGCGGCTGACTCGCGCAAAGGGGGTATTTCCTCTGTCGCCTATGGTAAAGATCCGGAAGTTCCCGATTCGAGGACACAACTGCTATCTGACTCCAATGCGGAAGGATCACAGTTAAGAAAGGAGGCAGGGCTACAACCGCCCAACCCACAGGGTGGGGAATCCTGTTGCATTTCGTCGGCTCCACCTTCTTGTCCACCATCGGCTCCACCCCTTTACCCTCCCTTGCCACCCTCAAAAGATTCATCAGGACCAAGTACGCCACCGCCTGGTGAAATAAAAAAGACTGTACCAGATATTTCTAAACTTCTGCAGAATGTGGAAAAAAGATTGACAGACCTGGAGTTAGTTATGCAAACAGGAAAATCACAAGCAGGAACAATCCTGCCTCCCAATCTCTCCGGACCTAATAGCATGACTCGTCCTGGCCGTTGGAGCGGTATTGTACGAGATGCGATATTAGAAGGACAATGGGGGGTTGCTTCTAGCCTGGGACCTGCAGCTTTTCCTGTGATACATGAAAATGGAACAGCAAAATGGGAACCACATGATTGGAAAATTTTACAACAGGCAAAACACACCATCACACAATACGGGATAACGGACCACTTTGGGTGCCAAGCAGAGCAGTGAAAGCTGCAACATCCACCTCGCAGATGGAACTCAGCAACATATAATCTACAGTGACTTTGAATTATGAACATTTTGCAATATATTAACAGAGATCAAGTGTGTTGTGAGGATTGCAAACGATGTCGCCCTTGGGTATTATGTCAGTGTTATACCTGTGAAAGGGAATGGTGGGTACGACTTAACTATGCCCAAAGGTGATGTGATTCATGTTACCAACAAGAGTTAGACACACATAAGATTTTGTTAATTACAGGTCACGCAGTAGCTTTGACGCTTGCCTATGTTAATGATGCTAATAGCTGGATTAGTTTAACATATGATAGAGCTAAAGATCTTTGTTTATTAGCTGTGGAATGTAAAAATAAGAATCTAGTACCAGAAATTTGGAAAGTTCCCAAAGATCGATGGGAAGAGACAAAAAGGAGGTGTGAGAAACGATTTGCTTGGAAGAAGAAGTACGAGGGTAATAGATAAAGTAGACTGACGTAATGAGTTCGAAAGGTATGAGTACTTGGTGGCCAATCATAATCTGGAATACAATTTTCCTATTGACAGTAGTGAAGGGGATCTATACATTGCACACCATTAAACCGCGAGAAAACTTATGGGTAACGTGGGCAAATAGGACCGGCAAAACATCATTTTGTTTATCATTGGCCTCTGCTACTGAGCCTTTTCGAACTTGTTTAATTTAACTGATCATGGAGCTTCAGTGCATAAACAAATACAGTGGTTGAAAGATCACACGGGAAAAATTCAGCAGGATCATGGGTTTTTAGACGATTGGCTTACAAAATTATTTGGAGCGCTACCACAATGGCTGATAGGTTTAATAAAGGAAGGTTTACGTATTTTAATTATACTAATATTACTATGTTTAGGCTTTTGTATTGTATTTAGCTGTGTTAAACGAACAATTATGAAAACCATTGACCAAGCATGGCTTGCTCAAAAGAAAGAAGGGGGAATTGTGGAGGAATGGTTAGCTGAACAAGGCCATAGTGCCTTGGAGCTGAGCAAACCATGCTACCCATAGTGCTTTGGAACTGAGCAACTCCTGCTACAAGCTGCTGAGCAAGCAAGAAGAAAGGCAACTACAAGCAGCTGAGCAAGCAGCTGTGCAAGCAGAAAAAGTGAAACTAAGTTAAAGTTTTGCGGAACGTGAACCAATCAGCAAAGCCTAATCGTCGCATGGACAATGCTAGTTAACCAATCACTAAACACTGTAATTCGCGTGAACACATTATAAACTATATAAGTTTGATGCTTGTCGCTAATAAAGGAGAATGACCATATTCACATTGAAAGGGTGTCATTACTCCGGAACGCACTTTCCAATCTGCGCCTAAGAAAATCCGACCACCTTCCGACATCACCTTCCGACATATCACTATTGGGGGGGGACTCGCGATCACCCGTTAAGCGTAAAAAATTTAACACGTACAGCGCTTTTGCAAGCCGTTCAGCTGGACACAGGGATGAGTCTCCCCCTTTTTGTTTTTGCAAAAGCGATTTCAGCGTAGCATGAGCACGTTCTACTATGGCCTGTCCTGTCAGGGAATGTGGAATACCCGTAAACCTACAGATACCCCACTGGGTACAAAAATGTGCGAAGCGTTGCAAAACATAAGCAGGACCGTTATCGGTTTTAATTTCATTAGGTACACCTAACACAGCGATGGATGCGCACATATGTCTAATCACATGTCTTGCCGTTTCACCTGTCTGAGCCATTGCCCACATAGCCAGAGAATATGTTTCAATGCTTACATATTTTTGACGCCCAAATTCAGGAATATGAGTGACGTCCATGTGCCACAATTGTAAAGCATGCAATCCACGAGGATTGACTCCTAAACCCAATCCCAGACCTGTAATTTGGCAGTCCGGACATGATTGTACAATGCCACGGGCATCAGAAATAGAAAGATTAAATTGTCTCACTAAAACTTTAGCCGATTGGTGAAAAAATTCATGGCAACTCTGGGCTTGCTCAAACAGATTAGTTTGGCAATTTTCCCAAGCGGCGGCAACTAAGTTATCTGCTCTGTTATTGCCAATGGCCAGACCGGAGTCAAACTGGTGGCTGCGAATATGCATAATAAAATAAGGATTGGTTCGCTGATTTAACAAATGCAACATCTGTAACAACAACTGGTATAATATTGGGTTTTTCACCTCACGTACCATAGATCGCTCAATCCGTTTAACAGTACCCACTACATACAAGGAATCAGAGACGATGTTAACAGGTTGAGTTGTCCAATTCTGAAAAGCCCAAACCACGGCCTTTAGCTCCAACGTTTGCAACGAATCTCGCGGATAACCTGTAAGCAATTGGGAATGCCGTTGTCCCTGAACACACCAAGAAATAGCGGCTCGTTTTGACTTTTTTCCTGCATCAGTAAAAACAGTAAGCCCTGGGAAAGGCGTTTCTGATAATTGCGGAGATTCTTCAAACGCTTGGTCCTGTAACAACGGTAAAAGTCTTGTGGGTGGGTAAGCATTAGTAATCTGACCAGTATATTCTGCAAAAGCGTATTGTAAAATATCAGAAGAGGACAAAAGCCAATCTAAATAGGATTGCTTAACAGGAATATAAATTTGTTCTGGATCCTGCCCTGTTAAATCAATACTGCGACGCCTTCCCTTTATGATGATATTTGCAAGCAGTTCTATTCTAGTACACACTGTTGTCTTAGGCTGATATGACAAGAAAAGCCATTCTAATATTATGACACTTTTTGGTGATTGCTGGATGAAGAGACCTAAAACATGGTTCCTACTTTTACTGGAATTAACAATAAGTAAGTGTATAGGTAGTTCTGTAATAAATCGTTGTGACACCCCACTGACTAATTTCTCAGTTGTCTTTTGCAAAGCTTGCTGTTGCTGCATCGATAAAGTTCTCGATGCATCAGCAGATGCAGAAGTCCCTAACAGAGGCATTAAAGCAAAAGCTGCGCAGGCAAGCAAAGCAAAACAAGGAATTCATTCACCACTTCCCGTCGGCAGGCAGGTGTTCAGCCATCTCCAGGAAAGCAGGGCTCCATCACGCGTAACGGTTACTTGGGAAGACAAACGCCATTACTCCGAATGTCCCCCAATAATTTCTGCACATCTGTTAATGTTGTTATCTGTGTGGTCAGCTGTATTTTCTGTGGCCTCACAGTACTTTGTGTGATAATCCAACCCAAATAATGCCATGGAGGACCCTTTTGAACCTTTTCAGGTGCAATTTTTAAACCTTTTCTCTCTACTGTAACTGTCAAATCTTGCAATGTTTTTTCAACATCTAAATCTTTCCCCGCAACTAAAACATCATCCATGTAATGATACATGAGCAGGAACTGTCTAAACTTAAGCTTAGAGGATGTGTGGATCCTTGAAACAGGCCAAGCCTGTCCTTCTTACCTGTTGCTGGAAGAAACCAAGATTTGTGATGTCTGAAATATGTAGGAAAACTTGAAGTTTGGGATAAGTACTTGACAGACCGGTTCATTCTTTGTTTCACATAAGCTCCTGATAGATTTGTTCTTAATTTCTCCTGGAGAAAACACTTCAGTTGCTTTTCAAACCTCTTAATACAAATTACTTTCTATAAGTCTATTTTGTCAAATAAAATTTTGAGCGGTAAACCCTTTATAACTAACTTTATCTATTGCTTCTGCCTGTTTGTGTTCAGAAGCACTAAGGTGATGCTTTTCTTGAGTGCTGAAGAGACTGGGGGGGGGTGGGGAGAATGCTGCAACTTTTGAATTGAGGGGGGTTTTTTCGGGGGAGGGAGGGGGCGCCGGGCGCACGCACCACGGGTGCACGCACGGCGGGCGGCGGCGGCACAGCCGGGCCCGGGCTGCGGCAGACAGATGTTCACCCCCTCCCCGCTCCCCACTTCGTGCCACGTGCTGGCGCGGATTTTTTTTTTTCTTTTTTTTTTTTAGTCCAAGTTCACCGGCGAGCCGCCGCGCTCAGTTCAGCGAGCGCCGGCGGATCGATTGTGCACCCCTGGGCGGCGGGGCCGCGCACCGGCGGGGAGGGCCGGGCCCATGGCGGCCTCCCGCCTCCGCCGCGCTGCGCGCCCGGCACGGCGGCCCCGCACCCGCACTCGCACCGGCACCGCCGCGCTGCCGGAGGCCACGTCTGTCCAGCTGGGTTTGGCTGGCGGGTGCCGTGGGCGGCGCACCACAAGACACTCCTGTAGGGTTGGTAGTCATGAACGCCGCAGCAGCAGCACGTCGCTCTGCTGCATTTCCGTCAAAGTCTCTGAGATGAACCTTCACGCAGTGGAGAATTTGACCGCCTCCCTGGATCCCTTCCAGCGCCTTCAAGGTAGACAGGTCATAACTCAGTCCTCTCGTAGAGAGTATATGTCGGAGAAACTTGAGCACTGCCGCCTCTTTTCGCTGACTGCTCATCGGACCGTCCTTATTTCTTTCTCATCTTTTTTATTCCCCTCGATCGTTTTTTGCCACGTTGTCCCTCCAAAGTCCCGCCATTCCGAGACAGAAAACAGCATGTGCATGTCAGAAAAATGACCCCATCGCTGTCCCAACCTAATTAACTTGATCAGTCACTTTACAGGTGCTTCAATCCCTCTCTTAGAGAGGATTCCTGCAAGCAAGGTGGCCGCAGCTTCTGTTTCCATAGCTGCGCCTGAGGGGTGAGGAGCGACCTCACACACCAGTGTCTGCCCCACTTCTTGTGCCCGAGCAGCACCTCCCTCAGCCGTGGTTTCCCACTCCCCTCCTCTAGCTGCTTACCGCAGTCTCAGAGACCTCAGTTGAGCTGAACCATCCTCTGCTACCAGATGTTGGCGTGGGAGACGGACCCGGAGTAACGATGGAATCTCAATATGAGTATAGTCGTTCTCCCCTTTATTCAAGCTTACAGAGTATATATAGACAGATGCCAAGAACACGCGTCCGCAACAGTTGTATAATTGGCTTACAGCCTCTGTTCACGCGCCAAGGCGGCGAGTGTGATTGGCACAGTGCTCTTGTGCATGTACAAGAGCACGTCTCCTCTTCGTGTATGTAGCTCTTTTTTCTTGTTTACCATTCCACTGCCTCTTATGACAACAGGCTTTCAAGGACAGTTAACGGTTTCCTCTGAGCCTTTCCCCTCATCAGAGACTGGGTTGCTCATGGGAATCAGATCGTGTCCCTTGTTACTAAGCCATTCCTCCACAAACAACCTCAGCTCTCTCAACCTCTCCTCGTAAGACTTGTGCTCTAGACCTTCCATCAGCTTCATTGCCGATGGACATGCTTCAGCAACTCAATGTCCTTCTTGTAGTGAGGGGCCCAAAACTGAACACAATGTTTGAGGTGCGGCCTCACCAGTGCCAAGTACAAAGGGACAATCACTTCCCTAGTCCTGCTGGCCACACTGTTTCTGCTACAAGCCAGGATGCCACTGGCCTTCTTGGCCACCTGGGCACACTGCTGGCTCGTATTCATCCAGCTGTTGACCAACACCCCCCAGGTCCTTTTCTGCCAGGCAGCTTTCCAGCCACTCTTCCCCAAGCCTGTAGCATTGCATGGGGTTGTTGTGACCCAAGTGTAGGACTCAGCACTTGGCCTTGTTAAACCTCATACAATTGGCCTCGGCCCATCCATCCAGCCTGTCCAGATCCCTCTGTAGAGCATTCCTACCCTCAAGCAGATCAACACTCCCACCCTGCTTGGCGTCGCATGCAAACTTACTGAGAGTGCACTTGATCCCCTCCTCCAGATGAAGACATCTTTGATAAAGACATTAAACAAAACTGGTCTAGCATAAAAGTCTGCTGGCTACACTTTTGCTAAGACATCTCAGAGGGCAGTAGGTCTGCTTTGCCACAAGCACACACCGCTGACTCACCTTCAGCCATTGGCCACCAGGCATCCCCTGGCTTCCCAGGTGTCCCACCTGTAAACTCTGCTCCCAGCAAGGTCCAAGCTACATGAAGAAGCTGAAAGGTGCCTGTCTCCAGAGGAACCATTTGCTCTTGACTCAGGCCTTTGGAGAAAAATCCTCTTTTGTTGTGCCCTACCCGGATGGACACTTCTGGTGGGAACTGCAACACAAACTCCTTCCGCACGTGATCTGTAAAGCCAGAAAGGTATTTCAATTTTGTCTGCCTCCATATCCATCTATCTATCATGTCATCAGCTTTCTCACTGGGGTCATTCTCCATCTCACTTGCTATCAGCTACCAAATGCTCTTCCATGTATCTGAACAGTCTGATATTGCAGGCTGAAGGTTCAGCCAATTGCTAGGTGCAAGGCAAGAAAGGCATTTTCCCTCCTTGGGCTAATTTGACCAGGAAATAAATCACAGGAGCATCACATCTCCTGCCAAGAGCCGTTCTCTCCAACCGTGACCATCAGTGGATGCTGAGGGAAGCACAGGAGCAAGACAAGCAGGTAGGCTACTTTGGCTGAGTATGCAGTCCTAGGTCCCAAGTCCCTGGGCCTGGACTTGGCTGAAAAAGTCACACCCATACATGTCTCAACAGCTTTCCTCACTGGCACACAGGCTGTGGAAGCACAGAAGACGGCCCAGATGATGTTGCCCTCTGCGTTACAGCCAGCCTTCCTCCATGCCTTCAGGTACCCACATGGAGAAGCCCTGGCGGCCTCTACTGCCCTGGCCTCTAGGACACCACCAATGAGGCAAGCATGCTGCCTGGCCAGTTGGAAGCCCATCCAAGGAATGCCTGGAGAAGGGATCCTTTGCCAGTTCAAGACAGGGGCCTCTGCCATTGCAGAAACCAGGTTTCCCTCTCTGCTTCTGAAGCCCAAGAACTCGGACTTTGAACAGCTGAGTGAGCTACTAGAGCCATCCAGGCTTCTCCGGGGTCCAGGTGGACAGAGGACTCTCCTCTCAGGGCCCTAAATGGGCCTTTACAAAGGGGGTCCAAGCTTTCATCCTATGTCTGGTACTTCACTTGCACACCAAAAGGCTCTGCATTTGGTGTGGAGGGAAATCCCCTACAAAAGCCTCATGATCTGGAACCTATGGAGAAAGCCTGAAGGTTTTAGTCCCCTTTACATCTTTTCCTCATGTCTGTGTTGAGCTCAAACTCCTGACATTGTGGGATGACCTTCTAGAACCCGAACAGCCCCCCTGAGGGCTAATGATGGAGGAGCTTGGGAGAAGTCTGATGCCTATGCTGATGCCGATGCAGGTGCCTAGATGCTGATGCCAATGCTTATAACAGGCAGTGAGGGAAGCCCCCTGGGGATGGTGGTCAGGTGGGGCTGGGCAGGGCGAGGTGGCTCTGGCAGGCAGAGCAGCAGCGCCCCCTGTTGGGCCTGGTCAGGGCTGTCATAGAGTCATGGAATCACAGAATCATAGAATCATAAAATGGTTTGGTTTGGAAGGGACTTAAAGATCATCCAGTCCAACCCCCCTGACATGGGCAGGGACATCTCTCACTACATCAGCTTGTCCCAAGCCCTGTCCAACCTGACCTTGAACACTTCCAATGCTGGGGCATCCACAACTTTTTTTGGACAACTTCTTCCAGTGTCCTGACAAACTAATCATAAAGCATTCCTTACTTATGAACAATCTACATCTACCCTCTTTCAGTTTAAAACAATTACCCCTTGTCCTGTCACTACAGGCCCTGGTAAAATGTCTCTCTCCATCTTTCTTTTAAGCTCCCTTGAAATAATATTTCTTTGCCTTTTGAAGAGAGGGTATTTATCTGAAGGCAACTTCATCAGGCCAGCTTCCTGAACAGAGATGTCCCAGCATCAGCATTTGCAGCTGCAGGCCATCTGGCTCACCCCAGACTCACAGCCCTTTGCTGTTATGTGAGCATGTAAGGACAGCACCTCCCTCTCCCTGCAATGAAGCTGGAACTGGTCCCAGACCTCCACAAACACCCTATGGTGATCACGAGGCCAGACCTTGTAAAACTCTGGGACTATCTTGATTTCTAAAGTGGGGAACCCCTGGAGCTGCAGCAATAGGGATTGTCTCTAGCTTTGACTTTGTCTCTCATGCACACCCTTTGCACGACAACAGGCTGAATGTCCAAACAAGACCCTGCAGCTTGGACCCCAATACAGTTTCTCTCTTTCCTGCAATGAGAACAGAGTTGATTGAACTACTTCTGTCCAACCCACAAAAGCCCCAAAGCCCTCTGCTGTCATTCAATCCAACAGGGATGGCTGGTGCCTGATTGACCTTCTTAGCAGTGGGCTTTCAAGGACTTGCCTCAAGTTGTCAGGGGCACAGAGGCAGAGAGCTGGCTGGTGGAGTCCTGGTTCTCAGAGTATGTGGAGAGAAGCTCTGTTTCCCATTGTGCATATGCATCTGTCTGTGCCTGTGGGCGTATTTGTTGCTGTGTGTTTGCATTTGTATGTTCTTTTGCAAATGCACATGTGAGGGTGAGTGTCTGCCAGTGTATGTGTGTGAACAAGTGCATTTCTGTGTGTCTCTGTGCATGTGTTTGTGCACACACACGATTTTGCAGGTGAGCAAGTGTGTGTGGTGTGAGTGTATGTGTGTGGGCATATGCGTGTGCAGACGGCCACATACATAGCTGTGTGTGTACTAGCCTGCATATATATCCACATGCAAACGTGAGTGTACAAGTGCGTATTAGCACATGCCGACACTTACCTGATGAGAGTTCTGGGGAGTGTCTGTGTGTGAGCGCATGCAGGGGTTCCTGTGGAACTGGGTGTGCATGCTCGTGTGTTTTTATGTGTGCTGACGTGTGAGTGAAGGGAGGACGGAGCTCCTGGCCAGTTTCTTTCAGAGAGATTGAGCATCTCTGGTTCTTTGCAATGTAAGGCTGGAAGGGATCAGCGTGAAAGCATGGCCCATGTTGGCCCTTCTCTCCTTCTGCTCTCTCCTTGCCCTCTCCTCTCCTTGTTGGCTTCTGATCCCCTTTGGTCTACCCAGACCAGTCTAGGGAAGACCTGCAGGACACCTCCCTCCTCAGTGCAAGCCGAGGGACACCCTGCAGGAGTTCTGCTACAGCCAAAGGGCACCAAATCTCAACTGTCCCTGGTGCTCTCTTCACAGTGGCACTCCACTCGCAGTAACTTCCTTTTCGTCTGTTGTGGCATGAAAGGTCTGCTGCATGCCAGCCTCTTTCTCTGTATTGTCCTTCCCTGTGTGGACACTCCCCCAAGTGCTCAGTGAGCAAGGTGTTAGTCTGGGGTGATAAGAGTGGAGGCAAAAGGGGACTTTTCACTGATCCAGGAGGAAGAGGAGTGTGGGACACCCACAGAGGGGTTGGAGAGCATCTTCCTGCTGTGGAAGGGGCCCTACTGAACTGCTGCAGCAAAGTGCTGGACTTGCTGAAACACCTCTGCCGAAGGGTTGGTTTGGCAGCACAGACTCAACCCACTCTCCGACCCAGCACTTCTTCAAACTCCTCACAAGCAAAGCCCAAGAGGGGAGGGAGGAAAAGCTACCAAGAGGGGAGGCAACTAGTTCAACAGTGACATGTGAACTGAAACGCAGATATGCTCATACAAAATCTCCTCTTGCTGTCAGCTGCTATTCAGGGGTGGGGTTTTTGGCTTTTGAAGAGAATGCATTTACCTGCAGATAAACCTGGGAGCAACTTCATTACTTCAACCCCATTTCTGTGTGCAGACCTCAGCATTGGCAGCCTGCAGGAAGCTGGGCTGGTAGCAGACACACAGTCCTCTGCTGAGGCATTCCTTCTTGCATAGGTTTTCCTATAAATGTCCTTTTGCTCAACAGCAGAAATAAGGAGTGGTTCATTTCCCAGACTATGCCATGAAAACTTAGAAGACGACAATGACAGACAATCTCAGCATGGGCAGGATTTTGCACTGTGTGTTAAACCCCAACTCAAGCTCCACCTCAGGCTCCATAACTCAGGGTTCCCAGCATCTGAAAGGGCATAACATCACCCGTGCTATCCCCGTTTATCTTCTTGTCTTATCTCCAACCAATGGTATTTTACTCAACACCCTGTGGAGCCAGAGTCTATCTACACCCATGCTTCACCCTCATCGTTAAAAAACGACAATGCCAAATTTCTAACAGGAATTTCCCCTGTTCGAGAACATGTCCATTGACTTTCGCTGTATCATTGTGCTCAAGAAGAGTTTGGCTCCACCTAGCCTTTCATCCTCCAGTCAAGTGCTAGAAGCATCAAAAAGCTTTCTCTTAAGCTTCTCTTTTGCAGGTTGAAGAAGGCCAGTTCTCTCAGCCTCTCCTCATGTCTCGTCTTACAGAAACACAAAATTGGTAAATTTGGAAGGGACCTCTGGAGGTCATTGGGTCCAAATGCAGCCTCAGGAAGGGTGACCTAGAGCTGGTTACAAAGCACCATGTGCAGACGGATTTTGAGCACCTCCCAGGATGGAGACTCCACAACCTCTCTGAGCATCCTGTGCCAGTGCTCCCTCACCCTCACAGTGAACAAGGGTTTCCTGGTGTTCAGAGAGAGCCTCCTTTGTTCCAGTTTGTGCCAAATGTCTCTTGTCACAAGCACACTGCTTATACACCAGTCCCTCCAGCTGCTGGCACAAGAGAGAAAGGCCTTGTAACCACCAGCCCCTTCTCCAGTTGCTGACACCAAGCCCTAAAATCCCTCTGGGCATTGGTTGTTTGCCCAGTTACTGGCACCCAGGTCTCTCTTTCACACCAGTCTCTCCAGTTACTGGCACTCGGACCTTGCAGCACTCACACATGGGAAAGGGAGTGAAGATACACAGAAGGATGGTTAAGAAAGGATTTAATAAGAAGGCACAGGGAGTTGTAGTGATCAGGTGCAGGGCTCATACCAACAAGTGCACTGACCAGCACCTGCTTATGTGCAGCTGGCTCCTGTTTTCCTTCCTCTACTCTGTTGCCTCCCCTTGCTCCTCCCCAGTCCCCTCTTGCCCTCACCTTTGAGCCTTCCCTTAAGCATGCCTTAATAAGTGCTGCCTAGTCCCACAGCACCCCCCTCAAACATCCCAAATCCTCATGTTCCTCTTGTCACTTCTTGTCACTTGCAAAGCTCAGCCTTACCCACTGCCAAGCTACACCTGCAGTTTCCTAATGGCCCATCAATTAGAGGCTGCAGAGCTCTGGGCTCCCTCCTTGTCTCCCTTATCACTTCCTTAGAGATTGGTGGCATTGTGTGCTTTGGTTATCACTTTCCCTTTTACTTGTTCTTCCCTTGGAAAGGCAAAGGGACTTGATCTGACAGCCTTAGTGGACCAGCTGCTCTCACCTTCCACATTCCTTTACAGTGGCTTCTGCTGAACTTGCTCATGTGTGCGAGTCCCTCAAGACACTGCAAGGCTCCTGTCCCCAGAGAAAGCTGGGTCTTTTTAGTCTAGGCCCTGGGGGGAATCCCCAAGGTGCTCTCAGTCATTGCAGTGTCTCCCTGCAACACCTGCAGCAACACTAAACCATGGTATTCAATTTCCAGGGCGCCCGAGATGTTACCTATGTGAAGGAAAAGGGAAAGATTGGCCAAAATCCCAGCCAGTTTCAGAGAAAAACAAAAGCAGTCAGATCACATAAAATGTCATTCTGGAATGAACTGGTTTGCATCCTCAGTTTCCAACATATTTACTGTTTGTTTTCCCAGCTATCCTTTGTTTCTTGCAAGATGTTGAATCCACCCTCACAGATATTTATGTAGAGCTGAGGAGGAGGAGGAGAGTCCTGAATTCCACCTCCAGGTGGGATCCAAACCATAGCTTTCTTAGCCATCCAGGTGGGAATGGGCCTTCTCAGCCACCTTCCAGTAACTCACAGAGACATTTTTCTCCAGGGGCAGACACTCAGCTTCCTTAGTCACCTCAGAAGGCCTCAGTGCAAACACCTGATGCCATGGCCTACTGACATGATGTCACCCCATTAATTAGAGCATGCTGGTCTGCAACCATGACTGCTTTTGTCAGCTTCCACCACCGGTGCTCTTGAGGGCCAGCTCTTTGCTTTCCAAAATATAACCAGAATTGCTGTGTTGGGTTGACTCTCGCCAGATGCCAGGTGCGCACCAAAGCCACTCTATCACTCCCCCTCCTCAGCTTCACCCAGGAGAGAAAATATAACAAAAGGCTCGTGGGTTGAGATAAGGATTGGGAGACCACTCACCAATTACTGTCACAGGCAAAACAGACTCGACTTGGGGAAATTAGTTTAATTTAGTACCAATCAAATCAGAGGAAGCTAATGAGAAATAAATCCAAATCTTAAAACACCTTCCCCCCACCCTTCCCTTCTTCACAGGCTCAACTTCACTCCCCATTTTCTCTACCTCCTCCGCCCAAGTGACACAGGGGAAGGGGGAATGGGGGTTGTGGTCAGTTCATCACACTTTGTCTCTGCCGCTCCTTTCTCTTCAGGGGGAGGACTCCTCCTGCTCTTCCCCTGCTCCAGGGTGGGGTCTCTCCCGCAGGAGAAAGTCCTCCGCAAACTTCTCCAACATAAGTCCTTCCCACGGGCTGCAGTTCTTCATGAAATGCTCCAGCATGGGTCCTTTCCACGGAGTGCAGTCCTTCAGGAACAGACTCCTCCAGTGTGGGTCTCCTGCAGGGTCAAAAGTCCTACCCAGAAAACCTGCTCCAGCATGGGGTCCTCCATGGGCTGCAGGTGGCTATCTGCTCCACCATTAACCTCCATGGGCTGCAGGGGGACAGCCTGCCTCACGGTGGTCTTCACCATGGGCTGCAGGGGCATCTCTGCTTGGGCGCCTGGAGCACCTCCTCCCCCTCTTTCTTCACTGACCGCGGTGTCTGCAGAGTGGTTTCACTCACATATTGCAGAATCATGTATCACTAAGGTTGGAAAAGATCATCAAGTCCAACCATCAAGTAACATCAGCATGCCCACTAAACCATGTCCCACAATGCCTCGTCCCACACGTTCCTTGAACACCTGAAGTGATGGTGACTCCACCACTTCCCTGGGCAGCTTATTCCAGTGTCTCAGCACTCTCTCCGTAAAGAAATTTTTCCCAATGTTCAGCTTAAACCTCCCCTGGTGCAACTTGAGGCCATTTCCTCTTGTCCTGTCGCTAGTCACTTGGGAGAAGAGACCAACACCCACCTCTCTGCAACCTCCTTTCAGGTAATTGTAGAGAGCGGTATGATCCCCCCTCAGCCTCCTCTTCTCCAGACTCAACAACCCCTGTTCCCTCAGTCGCTCCTCATAAGACTTGTGCTCCAGACCCCTCACCAGCTTTGTTGCCCTTCTCTGGACACACTCCAGCACCTCAATGTCCTTCTTGTAGTGAGGGGCCCAAAACTGAACACAATATTCAAGGTGCGGCCTCACCAGCGCCAAGTACAGGGGCATGATCACTTCCCTAGTCCTCCTGTCTGCACTGTTTCTGATACAGGCCAGGATTTCTGATACAGGCCAAGATTTCTGATACAGGCCAGGAATTTCTGATACAGGCCATATTCTCACTCCTCTCCTCTGACTGCCGTTGTGCAGGGGCTTTTTTTCCCCTTCTTAAATACATTATCACAGAGGCGCTACTACTGTCACTAATGAGCTCAACCTTGGCCAGCGGTGGGTCAATCTTGGAGCATTGGCTCTATCAGACATGGGGGAAGCTTCTAACAGCTTCTCACAGAAGCCACCCCTGTAGCTCCTCAGCTACCAAAACCTTGCTGTGCAAACCCAATACACCTGTGCACAGAAGGAAAAATTAAATCCCAGAAACGCAGCCACCAGCAGTTTTCTGTTGGGCATAGAAATCACAGGGACTCAGGGACACAGGAACTCCCCCCATCCAAGCACTGGTCAGTCCCCAGAGCTGGAGGAGAGACGTGAAATGCAGGGGGACAGCTTAAGCACTTGAACAGAGACTCTTGTCCAGTGCCTGGCTGATGCGTCTTGCTCATGTGTTGTGGCTTTCACCGATCCCCTGATGTAGGGCTGGGAGGACATTCTCCTGTCTTGGTCTTCTTTGGCTAGGAGGTTAAACCACAGGAGCAGGCACGTCTCCTACCAAAAGCCCCCTTCTCCAACAGTGGTCATTGGTGGATGTTGAGGGAAGAGGAAGAGCTGGACAAGCCGCTGGCATACTTCTCCTGAATACTCACTGTTGTGTCCCATTCAGTTTCAGTGGCTCGGGGTGTTCCTAAGTCTGCTGTGTCAATGCACCTCGTGGCAAGGAAGGGCAACAGCATCCTGGTTGCAGTAGGAAGAGCATTAAAGTTGCTCAGCCAAAGGAAAGACACCAAACTGTGACCCTTACTGTGTGCCAGGTTTGCAAGGGCCTAGCAGAGGTTTTTCAGCACTGGGAGGTTCTTGTTTGGGCAGTAACATCACAGTTGGGCTTTTCCTGGCCCTCCAAGTCAGAAGGTGCTTGAGCATCCTCTCAGGCAGGCATAACCTGGTGTAGAAGTGCTGCCTCTCAGCTCCAGGTCACATTGCCAAAGGGACCAAGGGCACCTGAAAGGTCCTGTAGGAGCCTGAAGGAAGAGATGAAGCAGTCTGCTGTCAGACAATGGGAGGCTGCAGGCTGCTTTCCTGCTTTTTGCTCCTCCTGGAGATCACAACCAGCCCAACCAGCCCCCAGCAAGGGAGGAGTGTCCATGGTGAACTTCTCCTGCCATCCAGTGCCCAGCCAGAGACAGGGGCCTGCACCCACCTCTCACGGGGCTGGAGACAGGCCCCTTTGCAGCCACTCATGTGCTCCTTGCCCCTCGGTAGTGTCTGAAAGGAGGCAGAAGCAGGAGCAGCCAAAGGCACCAGCAAAGAGGTTTCTGACTCCCTATCCCCACAGGGGCTTTCTCTCCCTTCTCCCCAGGCCACGGATGAGGCCCTTCAAGGGAAACTTCTCTGGGAACAGCACCTGCTCTAAACATCCCACCCAGAGTCAGGCACACCACCTCACTCTGGCAGGAGGACATCCAGCCCAATCCTCTTCATCGCAGACATCTACTGCCCACCCATTCAGGCATCCTGGTCAGCCCCTTTGTCTGGGGATGGCACCCTCCATAAGCGTGAGAAGAGAGGATCCTCTTATAAACTCAGGGGTGTTTCTACCTACAGTGGCATCAGAACTCCTTCTGGGATGCAGTGGAAAAAGTATTTTAGGATGGTGCCAGACATGGGATGCTTAGGAGAAGCAGAAGAGACAGGGAAAGGGAAGGATGAAGGCAGTTTGGCCCGGAGCAAGCATGGGAAGACAGATGGAGGCAGGGATGCCAAGCTGCTCTCCATCATTTATCAACAGTCCTGGTTAATGGGGGAGGTCCCGGATGACTGGAGGATTGCCAATGTGACGCCCATCTACAAGAAGGGCCGGAAGGAGGATCCGGGGAACTCCAGGCCTGTCAGTCTGACCTCGGTGCCAGGGAAGATTATGGAGAGGTTCGTCTTGAGGGTGCACATGGGACGCGTGCAGGATAACCAAGGGATCAGGCCCAGCCAGCACGGGTTCATGAAAGGCAGGTCCTGCTTGACCGGCCTGATCTCCTTCTATGACCAGGTGACCCGCCTAGTGGATGAGGGGAAGGCTGTTGATGTTGTCTACCTGGACTTCAGCAAAGCCTTCGACACTGTCCCCCACAGTATTCTCCTGGAGAAGGTGGCGACTCGTGGCTTAGATAGGTACACTCTTCGCTGGGTTAAAACTGGCTAGATGGCCGAGCCCAGAGAGTTGTGGTGAATGGGGTGAAATCCAGTTGGTGGCCGGTCACAAGCGGAGTCCCCCAGGGCTCAGTTTTGGGGCCAGTCTTGTTTAATATCTTTATTGATGATCTGGATGAGGGGATAGAGTGCACCCTCAGCAAGTTTGCAGATGACACCAAGTTGGGCGGGAGTGTTGATCTGCTTGAGGGTAGGAAGGCTCTGCAGAGGGATCTGGACAGGCTGGATCGATGGGCCGAGGCCAATTAGATGAAGTTCAACAAGGCCAAGTGCTGGGTTCTACACTTTGGCCACAACAACCCCAGGCAACGCTACAGGCTTGGGGACGAGTGGCTGGAAAGCTCACCCGCAGAAAAGGACCTGGGGGTGTTGGTTGACAGCCGGCTGAAGATGAGCCAGCAGTGTGCCCAAGTGGCCAAGAAGGCCAATGGCATCCTGGCCTGTATCAGAAATGGTGTGGCCAGCAGGAGCAGGGAGGTGATCATGCCTCTGTACTTGGCTCTGGTGAGGCCACACCTTGAATATTGTGTTCAGTTTTGGGCCCCTCACTACAAGAAGGACATTGAGGTGCTGGAGCATGTCCAGAGAAGGGCGACGAAGCTGGTGAGGGGTCTGGAACACAAGTCTTATGAGGAGCAGCTGAGGGAACTGGGGTTGTTTAGCCTGGAGAAGAGGAGGCTGAGGGGAGACCTTATCGCTCTCTACAACTACCTGAAAGGCGGTTGCAGAGAGGTGGGTGTTGGTCTCTTCTCCGAAGTGACGAGTGACAGGACAAGAGGAAATGGCCTCAAGTTGCGCCAGGGGAGATTCAGACTGGATATGAGGAAAAATTTCTTTACTGAGAGAGTGGTAACACAGTGGAACACACTGCCCAGGGTGGTGGTAGAGTCACCCTCCCTGGAGGTATTCAAGGAGCGTGTGGATGTGGCACTGTGGGATGTGGCTTGATGGGCATATGGGCATGGTGCTGTGTGGTGTTGGGTGGGTTGGGTTTTTTTTGGGTTTTTTTTTTTTTTAGGTTAGACTTGATGATCTTACAGGTCTTTTCCAACCTTAGTGATTCTGTGATTCTGTGGTGGAGTCACCGTCCCTGGAGGTATTCAAGGAACCTGTGGATGTGGCATTGTGGGACGTGGCTTGATGGGCATGGTGCTGTGTGCTGTGGGTGGGGTTTTTGTTGTTGTTGGTTTTTTTGTGTTTTTTTTTTTTTTATGTGTGTGTGGTGGTTTTCGTGTGTGTGTGGTTTAGGTTTTGTTGTGTTTTGTTTGTGGGGGGTGTTTTTTGTGTGTTCTTTTTTTGTTTTGTTTTGGTTTTTTGCGTGTGTGTGTGTGTAATGGTTGGACTTGATGATCTTACAGGTCTTTTCCAACCTCAGTGATTCTGTGATTCTGTGATGAGAGGGGCCGATCCCATGTGAACATGGGACTGATCCATGTGATCTCCTGGCCATGCCTGTTGCCCTGCCTTGTTTGTCCACCTGCCAGTAGTTCCCTGGAAACACTGTTATGGAGTCCAGCTGTGACAGGGAGCAGGGCTGATCCTTCACTCTGTGCCTCTGAAGCCTCTGACCATGGGCTTTGAACAGCTGTGTCAGCTACTCAGGCCACACAGAGTTCCCTGGGGACTGGCTGGAGCCCACAGTCTCTTCCCAGAGGCCTCCTTCCAGCTCTCACTCACCTCAGACCTCCAGCCCCTTGGGGCAACTTAGCAAATCTGTTTCTGACTCACTCATCCAGTAGGAACCTGGCATTCCTTGAGGCTGCAGTCAGCATGTCCAGTCCAGGCTTTTACACTGTCTCCTGGGCCTTGACTCCAAAGGGTCTGAGTCCTGTAAAAGAATCTCATTATCTCAACACTAAGCCACTGTGGGGAGTGCTTGAAATTGCCCATGACCTCGACCCACCAACCTCCTGCCAGTGTGGAGCTTGAACTCCTCACTCTGTGGCATGACTTTGTAACACTAGCAAGATTATTTTGAAAGCTCCATGAAATTCTGTAGCTGGAGGAGGCAGATTTTAATTGCATCTCTGAGCTTTAACAAAGTAACAAACTGTGAAACCCCTTCTGGTTTTTCTTTTCTAAGGCAAGTTTTGCATTAGCAACTTTCAATTGGAGTCCCTGTGTGGAGGAAAGCACCTGCTCAGGGTTCCCTTGGCTATCCTAGGGGGGAAAGTCAGAAGCCTGAGAAGAGGCCCTGTATGTTCCATGCCAGCAGTGGCCGGTCCCTGCGGCAGGACCGAGGGCTGTCCAGCTGCTGGTGGGCAGGAGGATCTCTGCCGCCCAGCTCCCTGCGCAGAGCAGAAAATTGCTGCTCCTCACAGGGAGCCAGCGGGGCCAGCGGCTGCAATCGCTCCTTCCTGGGCAACGCCGGACACCACCACCACTCTCGCCATGATTGCTCCCCTGCTGCCGCTGCCACCAGTGTCGCAGGGGAATTCTGTCTGCATCCCGGTGGGAGTGCAGGGGTGATCAGGGGGGCGAGGGGAGGGACAAGGTTTCTGCCCAGTGGGAGGCTGTGGAGCTGCATCATGGAGACCTCCAGAGGCTGCGGTACACAGGAGCTGTGGGGCCCTCCATGCCAATGCCAATGCCAAAGCCAAAGGTGGTGCCGGTGCAGATGCTGGTACTGGGCAAGCAGGGCCTGAAATTGACAGCAGTGGAGCGTGAGCTTTGGAGCTGCAGGAAAAGAGGGTTCAGGAGGCAGGGGCTGATTTTCAGTGCTTCTTCCCGGAAAGATCTCTAGCAGTTTTGGGCCACCACCACTCAGCTGCACTCAGGTTCTTTCTGACACTGGGAACACGCTGCTCTGTGGTGCTCATGAACAGAGCAGTGGAGAGTGTCCCTGCCACGAGCAGCACATGCCCTCATGATGAGGGACACACAAGGACATACACACACAGGCTCATTCACATCAGTGTGGAATTACACCCAAATTTGTGCTCCCAGGTGAATTCACAAGAACCAGGCTACACACAGGAGCACACAGGACAGGAACACATATAGGAACACAACCAACCATGGACTCAGCTGAAGACAACTGGGGACAACTGCGGCAGGCCTAGACCATTCTGGGGAAGGAGAAGCACCCAGGCAAGCAGTGGCATTTTTTGTATACTCACAGACTGCACATAGTGGGGACGAGTCAAAAACAGCCACAGTTTTTTCCTGAGGGCAGTGATAGGCAGGGTGGGATCTAAATCAGCAGCATAACCCACAAACGTGGGGAGACAACAACAAGTGACCACTGAGGTGAGCTGAGGAGGGAGAAGGATCCAGTATGTCCTCGTGAACGGGAGCCTTTGGGCATCCAGCTGAGGATGGCTGGAGCTTCTTCCTGAGAACGACTCTCCCAATAACCCCACCAAAGTGACCCAGGCTGATGTCACTTGCCTGCTCTGGACCCATCCAGCACTTGAGCTGAGTCTTCTGCCAGCACTGCTGCATTCCTGCCCTAGAAATCCTGGGACCTTTCATCCCAGAGCTCAGAAGAAGCCTTCACTGGGGATGGGCATGGCACAAATGTGGAAATGAAAAGGCAGCAGTGTTGGAAACCAAAGCACAGCCCATATCATTAGCCGTGATGGTTTGCATTCAAGATGAGCTTGTCAGAAAATTGTTACCTCTGCAAAGGGTGCCTCTGGTCCTGCGGCAATGAAGGGCAGATATAAAAGCCAGCCCGAGTCCCTGCTCTCTCATCCCCTTCTCTTGCCTCCTTCTCCTTGGGAATAGGTGAGTCTGAAGCCCCTTCTCCTCCTCTGCCAAAGTGAGATCTCTGCTCGACGGACATCTCAGCTGATGGTGGCTCTGTAGTATGTTGGGACATGGAGGCCCTTGTCATGACAGAGGGAAGTGGGGAGAAGGTCTGCCTAGAGAGAGGCTGGGATGTGGCTGTGGTGGCTTTTGCTTTTTGAACTAGGAAAGAGTCTCCCTGGGCCAAGCTACTCTTTGTAGGACCCTGGCAGGATGAGCCGATGATGACCATGTGTCTCCTGGCACAGCCTCTGGCTCCCCACTCAATAGCGGCCTTGGCTCCTTTGTGACGGGATAACCAGGCTGCTCCTCATCTATGCTTGTGCTCTGCTTTCTCCCTGTCCTCTCTCTCAGGTGCACATCTGACTTTGAGACATGTCCTGCTACGACCAGTGCCTGCCATGCCAGCCCTGTGGCCCGACCCCGCTGGCCAACAGCTGCAACGAGCCCTGTGTCAGGCAGTGCCAGAACTCCACTGTTGTCATCCAGCCCTCCCCCGTGGTGGTGACCCTGCCTGGACCCATCCTCAGCTCCTTCCCGCAGAACACTGTTGTGGGATCCTCCACCTCTGCTGCTGTTGGCAGCATCCTCAGCTGTGATGGAGTGCCCATCACCTCTGGCTGCTGTGACCTCTCTGGCATTTCCAGCCGCTACAGTGGCAGAAGGTGTCTCCCCTGCTAAAGCTACTGGGCATAGCTCTTGGGAAGGCATCCCAGGAACTACAGACATGGTGCTGGACAAAGGATGAACCTTCAGGCCATTGCTTTCACAGCAACTGAGCATCCTTAACTCGTCCTGCAATCGCTGTCAGGAATGTGTGAGCCTAGGCTCTCCAAAAACATGGCCCATGTCTCACCATATGTTTTTCCACCTACCTCTTCCTTTCTCTTCTTATTCTTTTCCTCTGCTCCCCTGGGCTGCAAGGCTCTCCAAAGCCAGCCTTCACTCTGAGTGAAAGGCAGACAGATGCCCTGCATGGACTTGAACATGGCAAAGGGGTGCAGTCTGTTGCTTGCTCCTCGTGATCCCTTCAACGAGAGCCTCTGCTTGGAGTAACTTCGTTTCCCTCTTTAGACTCGTTAAAGATTTCTGCATCCCAGCCTGGGCCCCTGAGTGGTCCTTTCCTCTATGTGTGCCCTCCCAGGCTGCTCAGGGAAAATGGCTTTGCTCTTGGCAGGGCATAGGATGGGGGTATCGAGACACTTTATAACTCCCAGAAGAATGGGAGGTTGGGACACCCTGCAAAGGGTACTCTTTGGGGGACTATCCCTTGGCAGTATGCCAAAAACCCCTAGCTAACCCAGAGCAAGTGGTATTCAGCCCTTGCCTTGCAGTGTCTCTGCCCAGATATACCCCCACAGGTCCTGCAAACAGGGAGCACAACCTCTGCTGTCCTTGAGTGAGAGGCTAGGACTCTGTGCACAGCCATGGAGTCAAGCCACCCTCTGCAGGCTCTAGGGAACAGGGTTCCTCTTGTTCTGGTCAGTGCTATGCTGGGAAAGGAAGAGGACAGAAGATGTCCCCAAAGGATGGCAGACGTGCAGATAGATGGGTGGAATAGCCTCAGGGATGGCCCATGGCCTCACCTCCACCTTCTCCTCCCCACCATTGATTGATCTAGGGCCATGGACAGCCCACATGGGCACGGGCTGAAGGGATAGGTCCCCCGTGCAGCCCTACCACCACTCCTGCAGCACTTGGCAGGGCCCAGGCTTTGGCAAGTATGCAGGGCTGACATTGTTCACAAGTCAGTATTGGGATTAACCACACCAGGCCACACACTGGGGCCCCTGGGAACCCAACACCCCGATGGGCCAGGGCAGTCCAAGGACAGTAACCAGTGCCCACAGGCCCATCACTGCTCTGTGGTGCTGGGGTGGTGCATTCCTTCCCCCCTCCGCCCTTTTCCCTGGGCCGCTCTCAGGAATTCCAGCTAGGCCTTGGCCTTTGCACAATGAGTTGGGAGGTTAAGCGTCCCTTGACGGTACCAGGAGCTCTTGCATGGCTAAGGTGGGGAGTAGCACTGACCATACCAGGCATTCCTGTTACCCAGCTCAAGGTGGGTAACGAGAGCGGGAATAATCAGTCATCCCCTGACAGCCCGGCAACATCCCTTACCTGGACCGTAGCCCACGTGGAACAGTACCAGTGTTACCAGAATTCCAGTAACTTTCCCGTAACTTGCTGATGACTGAAGCCAATCATCTTACGAACCTATAAACAGCGGTCCCAGGTGAGACCCTTTCAGCTCTCCTGGACCGCAGAGGGCTGCGATCAGCACCTCCCTCTGAGTGGGACGCCTCTCAGAGTCTCACAAGCTCTCCAGTTTGTGAAATTTGGAGGACCGCTGCCGAAAGATGGCAACGCGACCTGGGCTGAAACCCACTCCTCCTCAAGGATCAACCCTCGTCCGTCGAGAAATGCTGAGGCATTTGAAGCGAATATTTCACAGAACTCGAGGGGAATTTTTAACAGGCATACCTTTATACCTTTATCTCTATATATACCTATATCTATATCTTTGTGTCTGTTTGTGTGTGTGAATCAATTTACGTACTCAACGGCAAGTATATTACTTTCATTCCAAATCTGTAATCAAACCACTGTTGTGATTGTAGTAAATTCTATCAATTCACTTTGCAATCGTTAAACTAATCTATGATTGAGTGCTGCTAAGATTTTATGACTTACCTTAAACTGTGAATAAACCGTAGATTGCTGCTAAAATACACGTAATCCTTTAGACACACTCAGTGGTATCTGTGAGGTGTCTATGGCAGGCAACTTTTGTTCGCGAGGGTCCCTCTTGCTTTGACTGATGCTCTCGGGCACTGGTTTGATCAAAAGCACCTCAGAGACCTCAGCCAGGAAGAGCCTGATGAATAGAACACATCCATCCATCCATCCATCCATCCATCCATCCATCCACAAAGGGGCCTGTGGATACTGCCCTTTCCCCAGCTGGGAATTAGAGGTCCTTTTCTTCTGGAGGCTCAGGCTGTGAAGTCCTTTGTTGACATCCCCTCCTCTTGCCTGACTGCCCAACAGTGAAGCAGGACAACAGAGGTGTCGAGGCACTGATCCCGTCTCCCTTGCAAACAAGATTGATGAGGGCTCTGTGAGCCAAGCTCTGCAGACCTCAGTGCCACAAAACTTCTGTCCCCTGCGCATCCCTGCAGCAAATCCACAGTTTTCTGCCTACCCTCCACAGTTTACAGATGGTGTCCCTACAGAAAGGTGGATCTCCAGGGTGCCACAGCTTGCTGAGCTCAAAAACAGGGGCTCGGGCACACAGGGCCCAGCAGATCAGGAAAAGTTCCCAGCACTTTCCTCCTGCTTGAGACGTGGGCCAGAGCCACTGATCTCCTCCATCTCTTTGGCCACTGGACACATTCTTGCCATGCCCAGAGAACAAAGCCTCACCTCCTCCCACACAAGACCTGCACCACTGCCACTGCAGTGAATTGCCAATATCTGGGTAACCCAGTTCCTCACCCTGCCTGGGACTCCCAGAGCCCTCCACGCTCTCCCTGCCCCACGGGCAGCCCCAGGGCACAAACACCAGTCCTGCCCTGGGAACGCAGTGACACACGCAGACACCAGCCCAACCACAGAGCACGCGCTGAGGCATCCCCCACTGGCACCCAGCTGCCCAGTGCCCCCAGCACCTCTGAGCCAGGCCGGGCTATAGGTCTGCTTGCGGCACGCTTGTCCAGGCACAGGTGTGGTGGGTTGGCAGAAACCACTTGGCTCGTTAGCACCAGAGGATCTGCTAAGCACCCTGACCCTGCCCAAACAAAACCCCTACATACTGTGGGAGGAGAGAAGGTCCCCATAGTGCACAGAGGGAAGTGGCTGGGACCAGGAAGAAGGGAGGGTGGGGGGAAGGTGTTTTTAGATTTGTTGTTATTTCTCATTATCCTACTCTGATTTGATTGGCAAGAAATTAAATTCATTTCCCCAAGTCGAGTCTGTTTTGCCCGTGACGGTAATTGATGAATTATCTCCCTGTCCTTTTCTCGACCCACAAGTCTTTTGTCGTGTTTTCTCCCCATCCTGTTGATGGTGAGGGAGTGATAGGGCAGCTTGGTAGGCACCTGGCATTCAGCAGGGTCAACCCAACCCCAACAGGCCATGCTCATGCTAGTCGGGCATCACAGTAGAAATGGTCAACAACCTTCCTGGTGCAGAAGGGATGCTGCAGCAGCAGAGCCACCTGGGAGAAGATGGCCACAAAGCCCACTGCCCATGCTCCCAGCGCTGGCAGGAAGTAGACTTTCATCATCGTGACAGCGTGTTTTACAGAGTGGTTTGCATATAGTGTTATATAATGACAGAAGGACATGGCTCAGAGGATCGGGAACTCAGTCATGCCCAAGAAGAAGTGGAAAAATGAAAGCAGGAATCACAAATGGTAGTCCTGGTGACAAGGAAAGTCTCCAGCATTTTAGGGACAATTGTGGTGGTGCAGCAGGTCTCCAAGAAGGAAAGCTTGCCAAGGAAGAACTACAGCGGGATCCTCAGGGGCTGCTCACTCCCCACAGTGACAAGGGTGAGGCTATTCCCGCCATGGTTAGGAGACACATGGAGAAGACAAAGACAAGCAGGGCCACGTGCCACCTGCGGAGGTCACCCTGCTTGACTGTGTTTTCTGTTGCCTTCAGGGCAATGTACTGCCCTGTTTGGAACAGCTTTGGCATGTCCAGAAGGAATCATCTACCCAGGCAAGAGGGAGGAACCAAAGGTGTGCTGGGGTAAATCCTTTGTGTCTGCTGGTGTCAGAGGAATAAAATCAACTGCTGCTGCAAGGCAAGGAAACCACTTTACCCCAGGTGAAAGTCTGGTCCTGCCAGGGCTGAGGAGCAGGTGGTAGACCACAGTAAAGAGAACTTGGCAGAGCTCTGACAAACATTTCTGGTTTGTTGAAATGGACCTTTGCTGTGTAAGGGCTGATGCCCGTTGCAACTCATTCTATCTCTGCTAATGCCTGGGTGCATTCATTTCTTAATTTCCCCATTCCTAATTGCCTAAATCAAATGCCCAAGGAGCCTGTTAGCATTAATAAGAACCTTAGGTTGAGCTCTTTGTGCGTGTCCTTGGGAAGGGAAAAAACACAGGGTGGGAGCTGCTGATGTGTTTGCTCAAGGGAGCTAAGCTATGACGAGACACCCACTAAGCTGAGCATCTATCTGGAGCATTTGGGTTCAGTTTATTCGTGGCACCACAAACTCCCTGTGCCATGTCCTCACATGAAGGGCCTTCACAGAAGGCAAAAAGAGCTCAGCATCCTTGGCAAGAGGAGGACAGAGGCAAGAGCAGACCCTGCCTGACATGGGCTGGATGGGAATCCTTGCCCTCTGACATACATTTCTGAGATAATGATGGCAGGTCTTTACAGACAAGCCAGAGGATGCCACCTTACCCAGAACGCTCTGAGCCCTTTCTGGGGAAGCAAGAGAGCCTTGTGGGAAACACCCTGCTCCCCTCCCTGCCTTGCACAGCCCGTCTCAGTTCCCCCTATGTAGCGCTGACCAAGCGTGGCTCTTTGCTGCCTTCAGGAGCACAGAGCCACAGCAGCAGGCGTCAATGAGAAGAGGTGCTGAGCGCAGGCGTCGACTCCAAGGGGCGCCGGGTGATGCCCGTGGCGGTACCAGCGTTGATGCCGGAGCCAGTGCCGGCGCCGGTGCCGGGCGGGCGGGGGAACCAGCGCGGGGCCGGGGCCTGGCGGGCCCGGCCAGGGCTGTCCCCACGCCCCTGACACACACGCCCGGCCCCGCCCGCGGCGGTTCTTGCCCGGCCGCAGCCCCGGCTCCTCTCCCCGTGTCTCCCAGGGCGCAGTAATACACCGCCGCGGCCAACGATGATTCGTTTGACTGTACCTCAGGGTGTGAGCAGTTGATGCCGATGCCCGTGCCCTCGGTGGCCTCTGCCCATGGGTCCTGCTGCACCTGGGCTCTTCCCACAGCCACTGCCGAGGAGAAAAAGAAGAAAAAAGTCCTCAAAACCTGCTTTCTGCCCAGCCCTGCCTGCTGTTGCCCAGAACAAATCCTGCAGAAGCAGTCAGGAACATGCAGAGATGATGAGGAGAAGCGTTTCCAGAGGATGTCAACCTGTGCACTAATGCAAGTGTCCGTTAATAGTCGGTGGAGAGATGAATGCATGAATGATAGGCGGAAGGGTGGCATTACTGAAGAAAAAAAGGGGACAAAGGAAAGACAGAAAGCAAGTAGCAAGGGAGAAAGAATGACTGCATGGGTTATATGGCAAAACAGAGAGGAAAGGAAGGAAACAGGGAGGGTTGGACAAAGAATAGAGCAGCGAGTTTTCTGAGGGAATGTGGGATGGTAGCAGAGGGAGGGATGGACAGGAGGATGGTTCGGGGGGCAGAGGTCTGAGAAGAAGCCAGAGGGGACGGCAGCCTCGAGGGACCTGCGGGGGCTACCTCAGGCTCTGCCCCGGCCCCCATCCACCGCGGCCAGCGCTGCGCACCCAGGAGCAGCGCGGCCAGCCCCACCAGCCCTGCGCCCCGGCATCGCCGCATCCCGCTGCTCGACCGCCCGCGCCTCGCTGCCCCACCGCCAGCCCCGGCTCTCTGCTCCAGCCGCGGTGTCTCCTCCCCTCCCCTCCCCTCTCCTCCGCCGCCAGCTCCGCCCCGGGGCTGAGCTCGGCGGCGGCGGCGGGGACCGGGCCGGGGCCGAGGCGGGCCGGGAGCAGAGCGGGCGGGGAGTGCGGCGCTGCCGAGCCCTGGTCCCCCCGCACTGCCCGGCGCAGACCGGGGCGGGACGAGCCGCCGTCGCGAGGGCACCCGGCGCTGCCGTAGCTCCTGAAACACGGCAGCAGGAACGGGTCGGGTGTTGCTGCTGCCCGGGCACAGGGCACCCCGAAACCACACCGACCCCGCCCCGGAGCCCCTCCGGCTGGTGCTGCCCTTGCAGCCGGTGTCGCCGGCCGAGTGGCCCGTGAAAGGCCGGCAGCGGCCCCGGGAAGAGCGGCGGGGAGCGCGGAGCCCGCGGGAAGGCGGCGCCGCGGGAGAGAGCGGGCGGAGCGGAGCGGAGCTGCCCGCAGCGACACGGGGTGTGCGGGAGTGCGGACAGAGGCTGTCCCCGGCACGGGCGCCTCGGCCACGGGGACGCCGGTGCCCTGGAAGGGGCCAAAGGGGAGGGGGAACGGCACAGCAACAGGGCATGGCAGGAAGTTCTGGAAGTTAAACACTTTCCACTTTGACAGTACGCTCATTTTCTCGAAATGTCTCACTGGAAAATTGGACATTTAAAACTAGATCTGGAAGGAAAGGGCGCGGGGTTCTGCTGGATGCTCTCATCCATCAGCATGAAAGGAACTGTAAGCTATCAGGTGAAGTCCCCCCCCAGAGGATGCAATGCACGTGCCGACTGTCAAGCAAAAAAGCAGGAAGACCCAAGTGCTGAAGGTAGTTCTATGGGCAAGGGGGGTGGGCAGGGGAGGAGATTGTGGGGGCAGGGGTGGTGGAACAAGGGGGAGAGGCTGAACATAGAAGAGGAGACATCAGTGCTGCTGGGAGAGGTGTGGTCTGGGAGAGAAAATACACCTTTCTGGAGTCAGAGGGATCCTTCCTCCCTCTCAAACATAAGAACAAACCCAGCCCTCCTTTGCAGCACCTTCTCAGGCAGCTTTTCTCCTCAGCTGGCATCATGACTCACAAGACCATGATCCTTCCTCTTCTTCCTCAGTCCACAGATGTCTCAAGTAGAGGAAAAATACCTGCTGACTCTGGGCCAGCCCCCTCCCACCAGGCAACCTGGTGAGGTGAGCTTTCATCTCCTGATTCCTCACGGTGAGCAGCAGGGGATTCAACAGGGCTGTCTTTGTGGTGCAGAAGTCAGCAGCCATGCTGTGCACAGGGCTCTGGGATCCTGTCCTCAGGTACATGAGACCTTGGGCACTATGTTGAGGTAGGCAGTGCAGATGGAGAAGGTATGACACTTTCCTAAGGCAGAGTGGACCCTGAGGACAGATGAGATGATGCACACAACAGGAGGTGAGGATGGGGGTGAAAAGGCTCCTTTTATCTGCCCCTGTGCAGCCTGAGCACAATGCCTAAATATTGTGTTGTGGCAAACGGGGTGTGAGGACAAGTGCGCTCATGGGCGTGCAGGGATCAGGGAGGCCAGGGAAGGGGGGGAAATCACAGAGTCAGAATGTAGGTGGGAAGGGACCTCCAGAGGTCACCTACATCAACTCCCTGCTCGGAACAGATCCCATTAGATCAGGTTGCTCAAGGTCACATTCAGTCCATCCTTGAATACCTCCCAGGATGGAGATTGCACAGCCTCCATGGGAAACACCTTCCTTTTCTCATTATTTCTTTTAGCCTATTGCTTAATCAGAACTCACCATGTTCTACCTCCTGGGCGCTTCCAGAGGCTAGGTCCACCTTCTCCGACTCCTCTGAAAAAGCATTTGTAGAAAGCAAGAAGATCTCCCCTGAGACATCTCTTCTTCAAGATGGGCAGGTCCTGTTCTCTCAGCCTGTCCTTGCATGTAGTTTTTGTGAGCCCACTAATCGACTTGGTAGCCTTTGTTGGTCTTGCTTCAGTATGTCAATATCCTTCTTGGATCAGGGAGCCCCAGCCTGGACACAGTACTCCAGCTGTGGTCTCACAAGGGCCGGAGGGGCAGGGACGTTTTCCTGGACCTGCTGGCCACACTTTGACTACACACTAATAAGCATCTGCCAGCTGGGCTTTGCACCAAAAGATCACAACTCTCTGAGCCTGGTAGTCCAGCTAATTTGCCAATCACCTTATCACTGAACCCATTTGTCACTAATAGGGTCATAAAGGAAGTATGAGAAAGGCTGTGAAAGGTCTTGCCAAATTCTAGATACACACCTCTCCTGCCCTTCCCTTGTGCGCCGTGCCTGTTACTTCATGAGAAAGCAATGAGCTTGGCCCTTGACTACACTGGAGCCTCAGCTCAGAAGCAGCTCCATGGAGAGGGGAATAGGCCCTGGTTGAGCTCTCCCAGAAGAGCTCCCTGGCACTGACTTCACTAAGGTCACTAAAGGGAAGGGGTAAATCCCTCAGCTGCTCTGCCTGCAAGTTGGTCCTAAGCTCAGGCTGACAAACTTTCAAGAGGGGAGATGGGATTTACCCACTGTGCACAGCCCTTCTTGGAAAGAGGGTCTCTTCTGGATGTGAATGGGGGAGAGCAACTGGCTTTGGGGAATATGGCCTGGAATCCCACGTCTCCTCCCTCCCAGAGACAGGTGCTGGGCACTCAGACTGAAATTCCAATGGAGAGCATGAAGGTCCTTGTGAGCTGAAGTCCAAAGCAGTCGTCAGTTCTTTGGCTTTCCTGTGCAAGCCATAGGGTCTGTTGTTCCACCCACAGAACAGTGAGACCAGGCTTCATGTTCCTTTCATTCAGTACCTGTTTGATCCAAGTACCTGTTTGATCCAAGGTCTCAGCCCCTGCCTGACACAGCATCACAGTGGTCAACCGCACAAGTACATTTGGCATTGATGTGGACATGAGAGAGGGCTGTGCCCCACCCCAGGCACCACCACCACTGCACTGGAACCAGATCCACTCAGGGATGGCCAGCACATGGTCAGCAGGATTCCTCAGCCTTTCTCCTTGCCCATAAAAGAAACCCCATCCTTTTGAACTCTCTAGCACTGGAGAGAGCAGCTGTGTCCTGGCCCGGAGAGGCAGGGAGGGGGCACTTCCAGCCATGCTGAGGCACTCCCACTATTGTTACACTGAACTAAACAAAGGATCCAAGCTGGAGTTAAGCTGTTCTTGTTGTGGCTTGAGATTGGCAGCAGCAGAGCATGAGCTTTGGAGGGGCAGGAGAAGTGGGGCTCGGGAGACGGGGGCTGCATTTCAGTGCCTCTTCCCTAGACAGACCTCTAACAGGCTGGTACCACTACCACTCAGCTGCACTCAGGCTCCTTCTGACCCTGGGAATCTGCTGCTCTGTGGTGCTCATGGAGAGAGCACTGGAGAGTGTCCCTGCCATGAGCAGCACATGCCCTCATGAAGAGGGACACACACAAGCTCATGCACACCAGCATGGAATTATACACAAATTTGTCCTCCCACGTGCACCCACGCAAATCTGGCTGCTTACAAGTAAACACAAGAAAAGAACACACATAGGAACACAACGGACCATGGACTCTGCTGAGGACCCTTGGGGCCTGGGCAGTGTTAGGCAGGATGGGGTCAAAACCTAGGAGCACGATGCACGCACCTGGGGACGCAACAACAAGTGACCACTGAGGTGAGCTGAGGAGGGAGAAGGATCCAGTATGTCCTCGTGAACGGGAGCCTGTGGGCATCCAGCTGAGGATGGCTGGAGCTTTTGCTTGAGAATAGCACTTCAAACTGTCCGATGACAGTGACCCAGGCTGACGTCACTTGCCTGCTCTGGACCCGTCCAGCACTTGAGCTGACTCTTCTGCCAGCGCTGCTGCATTCCTGCCCTAGAAATCCTGGGGCCTTTCATCCCAGAGCTCAGAAGAAGCCTTCGCTGGGGATGGGCATGGCGCAAATGTGGAAATGAAAAGGCAGCAGTGTTGGAAACCAAAGCACAGCCCATATCATTAGCCGTGATGGTTTGCATTCAAGATGAGCTTGTCAGAAAATTGTTACCTCTGCAAAGGGTGCCTCTGGTCCTGCGGCAATGAAGGGCAGGTATAAAAGCCAGCCCGAGTCCCTGCTCTCTCATCCCCTTCTCCTGCCTCCTTCTCCTTGGGAACAGGTGAGTCTGAAGGCCCTTCTCCTCCTCTGCCAAAGTGAGATCTCTGCTCGACGGACATCTCAGCTGATGGTGGCTCTGTCCTATCCTGTGCTGGGGCTTGGAGCATCTTGCCACTGGAGAGATAAGCAGGGAGGAAGGGAGCTTAGAGAGAGGCTGCAATGTGGCTGAGGGGGCTTTTTTTGGTTTACAAATTACAAGAGAGCCTCCCTGGGCAAGACTGCTCCTTGTAGGACGATGAAGATCCTGTGTCTCCTGGCACAGCCTCCAGCTGCCCATTCAGCAGTGGCCTTGGTTCCTTTGTGACAGGGAACCACGCTGCTCCTCACCCACCCTTGTGCTCTGTTTCCTCCCTGCTTCTCCCCTCCAGCCCCAAGACATGTCCTGCTACAACCCGTGCCTGCCATGCCGGCCCTGTGGCCCGACCCCACTGGCCAACAGCTGCAATGAGCCCTGTGTCAGGCAGTGCCAGAACTCCACCGTCGTCATCGAGCCCCCTCCCGTGGTGGTGACCCTGCCTGGACCCATCCTCAGCTCCTTCCCGCAGAACACTGTTGTGGGATCCTCCACCTCCGCTGCTGTTGGCAGCATCCTCAGCTGTGATGGAGTGCCCATCACCTCTGGCTGCTGTGATCTCTCTGGCATTTCCAGACGCTACGGTGGCAGAAGGTGCCTCCTCTGATACATATCCTGCGAAAGACCCAGGGAGACACCTCGAGGAACTCAGAACATGCTATTGGGCAAAAGATTGACATTTTGGATGTGTTTGCAGTATAGCTGAACAGCTTTGCTGTTCTTTCTCCCTTGTTTCCTTTGGTTCTCCTTGACAACAAGGTTCTCCCAAGGCCAGCCTGCTGGGGACCATCTGTCTCCTCTCCCTCTGTGTGGCAGGCAGGCAGGCAGACATCATGCAGGAACTTCTCCACAGCCAAGGACCGCAGACTCTTGCTTCCCCCAGGGCTCCCTGCATTGCTCTCCTCCACTCAGAGTTATTTTCTTCCCCTCTTTTGACTCATTAAAGTTCTGCTGCATTCTAGCCTGGCCTCCGTGTGGTCCTTCCCTCTGTGGACACTTCCCAAGCTGGCAAAGGAGAAAGCTGTTGCTCAGGGTTGGAAAGGGGTGCGGGCACAAGGAGACCCTTCTCCATTCACAGAGGAATGGGAGGTTGGGACACTCTGCAGTGGCTCCTCCTTTAGGGAAGATCCTTGGGACCTAGGGAAGTCATCCCTGGCTGCTCTGCTGCCAGTGACCATCACGCCTTGTCTTGCTGTGGCTCTGCCCACAAATGACCAGAAAGGCAGGAGGCCCTGAGGATTCAGCAGCCCTATGATCTCTTGAGGAAGGGCATTGCTCTTGCTATGGCTAGAGCTTCGCTTGGGTGGCAGGGGGTGGGTGTGGGGCTCTGGAAGGTGATTTCCTTTGCAGAATGGCAAGAGTGGTAAAGCAGGGAACTGCCTTTGGGATGGTCCGTAGCTGCTACTCCACCTTCTTGTTCCCTCCACCATCCCATCTGGGGGCCGCAGCCAGCAGCCATGGGCTAGAGTAGCAGGGAAAAGTTGCCTACGCTGCTGAATGCGTTGAGGCTGGAAATTGGAGCTGAGCATGCGGGAGCTGATGGCAGTCAGCACAGACATGGGGACAGTGAAACAGTGTATTTCAGAGGGAGAGCAAATTGCTCTGATACAGAGCACGCAGGAGAACATGAAGATCAGCAAGGACGAGGGTACTGGGTGCACATCCCAAGAGAGCTGCAGGAGGGTGCAGAGCTCTTGACTGCTTCATTGGTCCCCCCAGAGAGTTTGTGCTCAGGAATTGGCTGCTGTTCTGGGGAAAGAGGATTCTTTTTCAGAGGATTTTTCACATCCCTTCTCATGGGTGGAAATGTCTCTTGGCAGCTACTACAGTCTCATAGCCTATTTCCTGCATGAAAATCCAGATGTCTTGACAAAAGTGTACAAGTGGAAGGATGGAAATCGCCACACCCATGTCCTCCATCAAGAGGGAATTAGGGCTCATGAAGCATATCTCAGAATGACTGAAGGCCAAAAGCTTTATAAGGGCGTTTCACTTGCATGTCTCTTTTCCCTAGTCATTCTGTTAATAACCCTCAACAAAAGCAGCACAGTTGGACTTCTTAACCCTACTGCACTAAACTTTGTAATAAGCAGAAGGTACTCAGGTCCTTCTCAATGGTAATACCATCTGTAGTTTCCTTGTAGAAGAGGGAGGGATGGCATTTCTTCTGACAGATGAGTAGCCCTTTGGCCAAAGCACTGGTTCTTGGCATGACCTCTAGTTTGGCTGCCCAGCTGAAGAGATCTTGGAAAGCTAGGAAAAGGGCACGGGCTCTATGCCAATTTTACACTTCAAACTAAAGGGCATTGTTGCTAGAGCATGTTCGTTTTTCGTGGTGATTTAAATCCACTGTGCAGAAGGCAGGCACTGAGCTGTCTCAACCCATGCTTCCCATTTCACTGCTGTGGCCGGTTTCCATGGCACAGGTGTCTTCACCTGCATGGCAGCCCCCTCAAAAGGGTCACTAAGCAGAGCAGTGGCTGTTCTTTAAATCGTTGTTACTCCCATGCTCAGCCCCTTGATTTACACCTTAAGAAACAAGGATGCAAAAGCTGCTCTGAGCAGGTTCAAGAGCTGGTATTTGTTCACATGAAGGAAACTACTGGCAGGGTGCCATGATCCTAACCCAAAGATGACAATACATCAAAGAGTTAGTGATCCATGTGACAGATAACCTGAAGAGGCCCTGGCCTCTGCTGTGCTGTGCTACATGCAGAGCTTGGCCTTCAGGCCTGTGTTGTGCTGCACAAACCCCTTGGCCAGATGCCAAACTCAGAGGGCCGATTGTAACCAATGAGGCTGTAGGCAGCTCCTGCTCGGTGCCAGTGATTACACTACCTGGGTGTCCCTGCCTGTGTCTAAAGTGCACTAAGAAGATCTCATGTGAACATCATTTCTGCTTGACAGGAGAAATGATGAATAGAGCTGCTTTATTTTATGAAAATCTCTGAAAGCTTGGCTGACCAAAACGGGGCAACGCTTTCATGGGCAGGTTCTACGTGGTGTGCTGTGCCCTGATTGGAGCAGCCTTCCCCAAACCCTTCCCTTCCCCTGGGCTCAGCTTCACTCCCAACTTCTCTACCTCCTCCCTGCCGAGCGAGCGGCACAAGGGGAAAGGGTACCTCAGGTCCTTCTCAATGGTAATACCATCTGCAATTTCATTGTAGAAGAGGAGCGAGCGGCACAAGGGGAAAGCAAGTGGGGATTGTGGTCAGTTCATTGCACGTTTTCTTTGCCGCTCCTTCCTCCTCAGGCTCTTCCCTTGCTTCAGCATGGGGTTCATCCCACAGGCTGCAGTTCTTCACAAACTGCTCCAGCATGGGTCCTTTCCATGGGCTGCAGTCCTTCAGGAGCGCACTGCTCCAGCATGGGTGCCCCGTGGGGCCACAGGTCCTGCTAGAAAACCTGCTCCAGCGTCGGCTTCTCTCCATGGGCCACAGTTTCTGTCAGGAGATTGGTCCAGCTCGGCTTCTCCATGGGCTGCTGCTTCCTTCAGGGCATCTCCACCTGCTGCGGCATGAGGTCCTCCATGGGCTGCAGAGTGGATATCTGCTCCATCGTGGACCTCCGTGGGCTGCAAGGGGACGACCTCTGTCACCATTGTCTTTTCCATGGCTGCAGAGGAATCTCTGCTCTGGTACTTAAAGCACCTCCTCCCACTCCTTCTTCACGGACCTTGGTGGCTGCAGAGTTGTTTTGCTCACATTTTCTCACTCCTCTCTTGCAGCTGCTGCACACCAGTTTTCACCCCTTCTTAAATGTGTTATCACAGAGGCACTACCAACGTTGCTGCTTGGCTCAGCTTTGGCCAGCGACGGGTCCATCTTGGAGCCAGCTGTTGCTGGCTCTGTTGGACATGGAGGGCAGCTTCTGGCATCTCCTCACAGAAGCCAGCCCTGCAGCCCCTCCACTACCAAAACCTTGCCAGGTCAACCTAATACACTGTCGTTATGCTCGTAGTATTATGTGCAGAAAATGTTTTGTGTATAGGAACCTACGCTGCAAGACAAACTCAACCAGCTCATGGTGACAGAGGAGGCTGCAGGCAGCTCTCTCTCTCTGCAAGCAATTACACCAGCTGCACCTGCATGCAAAACACAGGAAGAAAAAAGGCCAGCCCATCAATTAAAACCAGGGGGAAAAAGAAACTATGAACATTCACAGGGTAGCCAACCCCTTTTTTCAGCTGCTCCCTAAATTAATGTTGTTTCTGCATTTCTCTGCCTTTTGAAGAGAGGGTGTTTACCTTAAAGTGAGTCTAGGGACAGGTTCACTACTACATCACTTCTGATGTCCCAGCCTCAGTGTCTGTAGCCTGAGGGGAGTCTGACTTGTCCCAGACACACAATCTTCTGCTGCCACATGAGTGTGTCACTGTGGCACTGCTCCCTTTGCAAGGGCAGGGGCTGGTCCCAGACCCTTGAGGAGATCACTAAGACAGGCGGGATTTTCTAACACTGCAGGATTTTTTTCTTTCACTTAGAAAATGGGAATTCTTGGAGGGGCTTCAGCAATGGGGACGTTCTCTAGTTTTTATATTATCCTTCACAGACAGACTTGAAACGTGGAGAGGCTCAATGTCTGGAAAGGCCATGACAGCTCCAACTCTGCTGTGGTTTCTCTCTGTCTTACAGTGAGAAAACAGCTGTCTGAGCCACTACCAAACCCTTGAGTTCACTAAAGCTGATGGGTGTGGCCAGTGACTGATTCATTGCCTTAACTGCAGGGTCTGAAGGACTTGCCTAGAACCATATAGAGGGGCTGAGAGCTGGTGTAGCGAGTCCTGGTTCTCTGTGGTGTGTGTGCATGAGCGTGCTCACGTACATGTTCATCTGGCTGTGCTCATGTGTGCATTTGCGTAGGCCTATGGTAATACCCGTGCAAACGTGAGTGTGCCCAAATGTTCTGTGTGTGTGTGTGTTTGGGCAATTGCATCCATGAGTGTGTATGTGTTTTAGCACATGCACGTGCCTTCATGCAGGAGGGCATGAGTATGTGTGACCGGTCTGCATATACGTAATTGTGTGGGCATAGGTGTGTGTAGATGTGTGCTTTTGTGTTTGTACTTCTGTGTAGAGGAGCATGCATGTATATCAGTAGGCAAATGCATGTGTGCAGGAAGATGCATATGTGTAAGCAGGTCCGAATAACTGTGCGTACATGTTGGTATGGGGGGTGGCTGAGCATGTTGGTACGCACATGGGCTCCTTTGGAAATGTGTGTGCACACACCTCTTTACAAGTGCACACGTATGAGTTGCTCTTTGGGTGCGTGTAAGCTCACGTGTGTGGTTGTGCCCATGTGTGTGTGACTCTGTGTGTGCACTGAAGGGGAAATTCAAATTGGAACTGCTCTGCAGTGGTCATTTGTGACCAAGGAATGATGTGCCACAGAGGGCAAGAAGGCCCAAATGCAGAAGGGGTTAAAGTGGCTGGCAGTAGGGATGCCAGAGACAGAAGGACTCCCTGTAAGGGAGTGCAGTTTCCCTTGGTGAGGAGATAAGAAAGAGCTGCAGCATTGTCTTGCAGCAATCCTGGAATGTGAATGCTCAGTGGCCACCTTTGGGCAGCAGAGCTGGTGCTGGGGGATAGACCCAATGCCAGGCTGAGGTGCCCCATGCAACTGCTCACAGGACTGGTGCTGGTGCCAGTGTATATAAGGAATCAGCTCCTGACACATCTTCCAGACTTCCTGTAGAACTGCTTATGGTGGTAGGACTCTGTCCCATACATTGATCATTTAGTGTTTGGGTTCCTTGTTGTATCTAAGGAAAAGCATGTGTTTAATTTGCCTCAAGGGGTGCAATAAAAATTCCCCCCCTGCACATATATCTGTGAGTGTGCATATCTCTGTGTGCGTATAGTTGTGCATATGTGTCTACCCATAATGGTACGCCAAAGACCTTGCTAAAGTCAAGGTACATCACAGCCAGTGCCCCTCCCCTTCCCCACAGTGCCAGTCACATCCTCATAGAAAGCAATGAGGTTGGTGAGGCATGATTTGCCCTCAGTAAGCCCAGGTGAGCTGCTCCCAATCCCCTTCTTGCCTTTCCTGAGTTTAGGAAAGGCTTTTGAGAGTATTTGCTACGTCTTCTTTCCAGAGACTGAATAGAGGCTGTCTAGTCAGCTCCTTAAACACTCTTGGATGCATCCCAAGTGATCCCATAAACTTGTGCCTGTCCAAATAGTAGTAAGAGCTCCTTGGTTCTTCTTCTTCTCCTTTTGCTGCTAATAGGCTCACAGATACCTTTCTTGATTCCCTTCACCTCCCTTGCTAGTTTCCACTCCACCTGTGCTATTTTCTTCACATTGCAGAAGACCATCTTTGTGCTCTCCTGGGACTCTCTGCACTCCAGGGCATTTTCCCATGGCATCTTGCCAAGCAGGTAGGTCCCTGAAGAGACTAAGATCTGCTCTTCTGAAGTCCGGGGCAGTAGTCATCCTGTTTGTCTTGGTCAGTCCTCTGAGGATCTTAAGCTCTGCAGTCTCCTGGTCACGGCAGGCAAGGCTGCCCCTGAATTTTACATCATCCAATAGTTCTTCCTCATCTGTGTGTAGCAGGTCCAAGAGAGCCTCTCTCCTAGTCTGTTCATGGATTGCCTGCATCAAAAATTTGTCTTCCATATGCCCCAGGCATGTCCTGATTTGCTTGTGCCCAGCCATTTTGGTCCTGCAGCAGACACTGTGGTGGTCAAAGTCACCCACGAGTACCAGGGCCTGTGACTGTGAGGCTTTCCCCACCTGCCTGAAGAAGGCGTCATCTGCTTCCTGTTCTTGAGCAGGAGGTGCATAGCACACTTGTAACTACACCACCACCTGTGCCACGGGGGAAGTGTGAGAGCCTCCCCTGTCATGCTGTCCCCCAGGCATACCTCTTCTATCGCTTGTGCCAAACCTCCTCTTCAGTATATGGTAGATCTCCCCCACCCTCCCTACTTTAAACTCCTCCTCCCTAGTTAAGCAGGCGTTCACAAAGGCGTTCCTCCCCTTGACAAACAGCTTCCACTCCTGAGCAGCAGTCCTCACTCTTCCAAGAGGGCACGATGGGGACAGAAGCCAAAGCTGCTGAGTGCTGCCGCACTCCCCTCCTGCCATGCACGCTGCCCAAATGAGCTCTCAAAGGAGAGGGATTCTCTTCTGACTTCCGTGCCGTGCTTTGCATCCCAGTCTTAGTAAATATAGGTAATTAAGGGGTTGTGAGTGAAATGGATCAAGATCCCTTCAGCGGATAGGTCCTTCCAGCCCTGTGGGACCAACTCAGATTCCAAAGACATCCTCGTGTAGAGGTTCTTTCAGCCCAGACTCACTGTGCTGGAGGGAAGGAACTCACAGAGTCATCTTTGTTCTCAGCAAAATACCCATAATCGTAGAATCATAGAATCACATAGAATTGTTTGGGTTGGAAGGGTCCTTGAAAGACCATCTAGTCTAATCCCCCTGCTGTGGGCAGGGACATCTCTCACAACCAGAGCAGGTTGCTCAAAGCCCCATCTAACCTGACCTTGAACACTTCCCATGATGGGGTATCCACAATGTCTATGGGCAACCTCTTCCAGTGTCTCACCACCGTCATCGGAAAAAAATTCTTCCTTATGTCCACCCTAAATCTACCCACTTTCAGTTTAAAGTCATTGCCCCTTGTCCTGCCACTACAGGCCCTGGTAAAACGTCTTTCTCTGCCTTTCTTATAAGCCCCCTTGAAGTACTGAAAGGCCTCAAGAAGGCCTCCTCAGAGCCTTCTCCTCTCCAGGCTGAACAACCCCACCTCTCTCAGCCTTTCTTCATAGGAGAGGTGTTCCAGCCCTCTGAGCATTTCCCTAGCCTTCCTCTGGACCTGCTCTGACAGACTCTACAGGCTCCTCCCACAGTCAGTGAAGGGACATCAGCTCACACATGGGACTTAGCCCATCCTAAAGCAGACGTGCACGGCAAATCGGACGAATCATCTTTCTGGAGGCATAACCCTGCAAATGACCAATGGTGGCCTCTGAACTCCCCAGCTAGCATAAGCTCACTGCAGGCCTGCATACCTGGTCACGTGTCCATGACTTGCTTCATAATGTGATCAGAAGTGAACCCACAGGCTGTGCTACCAGAGCCTACCAACACCTCTATCCCATGGCTAAGGCCCATATCCATGTCCACGGTACTCAGGGATGGACAGAGAGCAGGGAAAGGGCTTTTGTGGGGGTGAATGGGCTCAAGCTGGGCATGTTACTGTCATCAGCTGCATCTCCCGCTCTCTCCGAGCGCAGATAAGTCTTCCCTCAGCCATGCTGAACCCTTGGACAAAGGACATGCAGAAGACAACTCCGTCAAGTCCAACACCTGCATGGTGGCCCTGGTCAGTGTAGACAGACTCTCTTTCGGTGTCTTGACGCTTCTCAATTAACTCTAGGTCTAGATTATTGTGTATGTGTGTGTTTATGTGAGTCATCTACGCCAGATATTTAGTCTATCTTGAATGTCCTTTACTGGACTCCTCCAGCATGTGAGACAAGACCTGTGCCCACGCTGACATGTTTTGCTCCAGAAGTGCTTGGGCCTCTCATCCTGTCACGGAAAAGCTGCCTTCAGTGGGGAATGTGCCTGGCATAAAGCAGGAAATGAGAAGACAGCAATTCAGGAAGCCAAAACTCAGCCCATAGCATTAGCTGGGATGTTTTGCATTCGAGATGAGCTCGTCAGAAAATAATCACTTCCACAAGGGATGCCTCTGGCAGCCTGGGGCAGTAAAGGGCCATGATAAAAGCCAGCCCAGCTCCTTGCTCTCTCATCCACTTCTCTTGCCTCCTTCTCCTTGGGAGTCAGGTGAGTCTGAAGCCCCATCTACTTCTCTGCTGTCTCTAAAAGAAGGTCTCACTTCAGTGGACCTCTCAGCTGATTCCAGATTTGTTCTATGCCAGATCTTGGGGCTGCATGTCATGGGAGAGGGAAGTGGGGAGAAGGTTAGACATGGAAGGAAGCTGGGACTGTACTGAGGTGGCTTCTGGACTCAGGGGCTAGGCAGTAGCTGCATAGGAGCTAGTAGACCTTTTGGGGCCCTGGTATGACAAGACCAAGAAGCCCTCATACGTCTCTGCACAGCCTCCACCTCCCGGCCTGCACATTCTTTGGTTCCCTCATGGTGTGGTGACAGGCTGCTCCTCACGCATGCCTATGTTTTCCTCCCTCCCTGCCCTCTCTCCCAGGCGCACCTCAGGCCCCAAGACATGTCCTGCTACGACCAGTGCCGGCCCTGCCAGCCCTGCGGCCCAACCCCACTGGCCAACAGCTGCAATGAGCCCTGTGTCAGGCAGTGCCAGAACTCCACCGTCGTCATCCAGCCCTCTCCCGTGGTGGTGACCCTGCCTGGTCCCATCCTCAGCTCCTTCCCGCAGAACACCGTTGTGGGATCCTCCACCTCCGCTGCTGTTGGCAGCATCCTCAGCTGTGACGGAGTGCCCATCACCTCTGGCTGCTGTGACCTCTCCTGCATCACTAGCCGCTACTGTGGCAGGAGGTGCCCCCCCTGCTAAAGATGCTGGCAACGGCCTCAGATAAGGACCCCCAGGAACTCAGAAAATGCTGCTTGACACAGGATCAAACTCTGTGCCATTGTTTTAGGAGCAGCTGACCATCTCTGGCTTGTCCTGCAAGGGCAGACTGGAAGGGGCCAGCCTGGGCCTTCTGAAAACATGGCCAATGTCTAACTTTCCTGTCTTCCAATCACCCTTTTTCTCTCTTCTCTTTGTATTCTTGTGCTCCCCTCAGAGCTTGCTGTGAGGACCCCAGAAACCAGCCTGGAGTCACCTGCTAGCCTGTCTCCTTCTGCGAGGCAGGTCAACAGAAAAAGGGGAACAGAGTCTTGGCTGCTCCTCCTCCTGCCTGCATTGGGGACCGTCACTTGGAGTGACTTCATTTCCCTCTTTCGACTCATTAAAAAATTGCTGCAACCCTGCCTGTGTCCCTTAGGTGGTCTTTCCATCTGCACACTGACTGCTGAGGGAGAAAGACCTTGCTTTGGAGGGGCATTAGTTGGGGGCACAGGAGGACCCTTCATCACTCCTAGTGACATTGGAGGGTGGAACAAACTGCAGCAAGTCCTCTTTCAGGCGCTGCCTCTTGAACCTGAGGAAGACATCCCTAGTTACTCCACAGCCAATGGCCATTAGTCCTTGCCTTGCTGCGTCTCTGCTCAGAAATAGCCCCCTGGCCCCAGAGCACATCATATGAACAGGAATCCTGACAACTGCTGTCTTCCAGAGAGGAACTATGAGCATGTGGGAGGCCCCAGGGTAGACAGCAGTCCCACAAGCCCTTGGGGAAGAGTGGTGCTCTTGCTTTGGCTGGAACTGTGAATATGATGTGAGAATACGTGACAGTATGTTGCCAAAGGATGGCTGGATTTGAGAATGGGTGAATAGTTTTGGGGATGGCCCACAGTCCCTACTCCACCTGCCCCTCCCCTCCATCACCCGATTTCGGGGCCATGGTCTGCATGCCTGGGCATAGGCAGCAGGGACCCTTTCCCCATGCAGCCCTATCACCCTTCAGCACAGCATCTGTACCTGCTCCAGCTGATTTGCAGGCACCAGGTACATTTTTTCCACATAGTCCATCTCTGCTTTACCAAATGCCAAGCAGAAGAGCAAAACTTAAGTCCTCCACAAATTTGCTAAATGGGTATTTCCAGAGCACTTCCTGATACAGCGGTTGCCAGCAACTGTAATACCACAGAATATTCTCAGGCATAACAGACAGCAAGCAGCTGGCATTTGTCAGTCAGCAAGCAGTTGCAAGTGAGCCAGCTGCACAGCATCAGAGCAGGTGAAAGGGAGGTAGGATTTTCCCTGAGACACAGCAGCTTGATGAGCCCCAGACCCCAAATGCAGTGGAGAAGCTGGCAGTGTCTCCCCATAACATTAAGGTGACTGCAACCTCTGGGCAAGGGGAAGGGAAGGAAGAGAAAAGAATATTTCAGTTGCAAGGGACCTACAATGGTCATCTAGCCCAATCGCCTGACCACTTCAGGGCTGACCAAAAGTTAAAGCATGTTATTAAGGGCTTTGTCCAAATGCCTCTTAAACACTGACAGCCATGGGACAACGACCACCTCTCTACGAAGCCTGTTCCAGTGTTTGACCACTCTCTTGGTAAAGAAGTGCTTCCTAATGACAAATTTGAACCTCCCATGATGCAGCTTTGAACCATTCCCATGTGTCCGGTCACTGGATACCAGGGAGTAGTGATCGGCACCTCCCACTCCACTTCCCCTCCTTAGGAAGCTGTAGAGAGCAATGAGGTTGCCCCTCATCCTCCTTTTGCCAAAGTAGACAAACCCAATGTCCTTAGCTGCTCCTTATAGGACATACCTTCCAGCCCTCTCACCAGCTTTGGTGCCCTCCTCTGGATGCATTCAAGTACCTTCACATTCTTATTAAATTGTGAGGCCCAGCACTGCACACAGTATTCAAGATGAGGCCACACCAGCACTAAATACAGCAGGATAATCACCGCTCTTGACTGGTGCTTATACTGTTCTTGACACACCCCAGGATGCGGTTTGCCCTCTTGGGTGCCAGGACACCCTGCTGACTCCTATTAAGCCTACTGTAAACTAGCACCCACAGATCCCTTTCTGCAGGGCTGCTCTCCAGCCACTCCTCTCCCAGGTTATACTTGTGTCTGGTGTTAGTCCATCCAACATGCAATATCTGTCATTTGGTCTTATTACATTTCATGCCATTGATGATTGCCCGGTGTTCCAAACTATCTAGATCCCTCTGCAAGGCCTCTTGTCCCTCAACAGACTCAGCAGCACCTCCCACTCTGGTATCATCAGCAAAATTGCTCATGGTGCCTTCAACTCCTGCTTCCAGATCAGTAAAAATTATTGAACAGACCTGGCCCTAGAATTGAGCCCTGAGGAACACAGCTGGTGACTGGTCACCAGCCAGAAGTAGCCTCATTTACTACAACCCTTTGAGCCCTGCCCTTTAGCCAGTTCTTCACCCAGCGCACCGTGTACCTGCTCATCCAACAGTTGGACAACTTGTCCAGAAGGATGCTGTGAGGGACACTATCAAAAGCCTGACTAAAATCCAGAAAACCTACATCCACCACCTTCCCTTCATCCACTAGGTGGGTGACCTTATCATAGAAGGCTATCAAATTAGTTCAACAGCACTTTCCCTTTGTGAGATCATGTTGTCTGTGCCTGACGATTGCATTGTTCTTTAAACGCCTTTCCGTAGCACCCAGTATGATCTTCTCCATAATTTTTGCAGGAACTGAGGTGAGACTAACTGGTCTGTAGCTTCCTGGGTCTTCCCTCATGCCCTTCTTGTAAACTGGAATAACATTGGCTAGCTTCCAGTCAGCAGGGACCTCCCAGACTCCATAGACCTTTGGCAGATGATCGAGAGGGGTCCTGCTGTAACATCCATCAGCTGATGCAGTACTCGGGCATGAACCCCATCTGGCCCCATGGACTTATGAACATTCAGCTGATACAACTGATACTGGGCAGCCCAAGGTCTGCCAGTATTATTAAAGAATGAGGCAAAAAAAGCACTGAATGCCTCCGCTATTTCTTCATCCCTATTAGTCAGGTGACCATCTTCATCAAGTATCAGTCCAATGTTTTCTTTAGACCTCCTCTTGCTATTAACACTCTTCAAAAAGCCTTTCTTGTTGTCTGACACAATACTGGCCGATTTCAACTCTAATTGAGCTTTGGCCTTTCCTGTCATCTCCCTGCATATGCAAACGACAGCTCTGTAATCTTCCTGCGAAGCCTGACCTTCCTTCCAGAGACCGTACAATTTCTTTTTCCTCTTGAGTTCCAAGAGGAGTTTCCTGTTCAGCCACACCGTCCATCTGCCCCACTTGCTTAACTTGAAACACAATGGAATGCCTGCCCCTGTGCTTTTAGAAGGTGGTTCTTCAAAACTGAACACCACTCGTGGATTCCCAAGCCCTCCAAAGCAGATTCCCAGGGGACAACCCCAGGATGGAAGCTGGTGACTACTGGCACCAAGCGGAAGGCTCCTGCCCCACCTAAGGGCTTACTACTCCAAAACAGGTTCACTGCCCTCAAAGTTAAAGAGGAACCAGATGTGCCTTGAAGAAAAGGATGTGGCCCACCTGACCCTAAACCACGCACGGCCACCAGGAAGAAGCAGTGAGTGATCCTTGTGCGTGACTCTCTGCTGCAGGGGACAGAGGCACCGATCTGCCAACCTGGCCTATCATCTAGAGAGGTTTGCTGCCTGCCAGGGGCCTGGATCCCAGATGTTGTGGAGGGACTGCTAAAGCTCACTTTTCTCGCTGACTACTACCCCCCACAGTTATTCCTTGTGGGCACAAATGATACTGCCAGGGGAAACCTGGACAATACCAAAAGTGATTACAGAGCTCTGCAGGAGGGTAGTCAAGGGCATGGGGCCCCAGGGGCTGTTGTCCTCAGCAGTGGTGGTGAGGGGAAAGGGTGTGAGGAGGAGGACACTGATAATGCAAGTCAACAATTGGCTGTTGAAGTGGAGCTGGCGACAGGGGTTTAGGTCCTACAACCATGGGACCGTTTGCCAATCAGTGACTGCTCAGGAGAGGTGGGATCCACCTCACCGGGTGGGGCAAAGTTACCTTGGCTAGTAGTATGGCTGACCTGGTAAGGAGGGCTTCCAACTAGGAATGACGGGGGAGGGAGAGAGTAACCTGCAGCCCTGTGAGGGAGTGATGGACACAGTTGATGAGCAAAGGGCCTGGGGTGATGTGCCAGGAAGGGATCACCAGATCAAGAAAACAGGGCTGAAGTGGGGTCACCTCTAGCAGTTGCGTGTAAGCAGGGAAGTGCCTACAAGGCCTCACTGTGGAGAAGTCCCCAAAACCCTTTCTAGGAAGTCAACACGCTGGGGTGCCTCAGTCAAGTGCCTGTACACTAATGCACGCAGTATGGGGAATAAAGACGAGGAGTTAGAGATCTGTGTGCCGTTGCAGGGCTACAGTCACGTTGGGATCACGGAGACAGAGTGGGATGGCTCCCGTGTCCGGAGTGTTGCAACGGAGGGATACAGGCCCTTTTTGAAGGACAGGCTGGGAAGACGAGGAGTGGGACTTCCCCTTCTGTGAGGGAGCAGTTGAATTGCACGGAGCTCTGCCTGGGGATGGGTGATGTACCAACGGAGAGCTTTTGTGTAAGCATTACAGAGAAGAAAGGTAATGGTGACATTGTAGTGGGTGTCTGCTACAGGCCGCCTGACCAGGAAGAACCAGCGGATGAGGCCTTCTAGAGGCAGATAGGAGCAGCCTCACATTCACCGCACTTGGTCCTCATGGGGAACGTCAACCACCCCAATATCTGCTGGAGGGACAACACTGCAGGATGTAAGCAAGCCAGGAGGTTCCTGGGGTGCATGGATGACAACTTCATCACCCGAGTGATAGAGGATCTGACGTGAACAGGTCTTCTACTGGACCTCATATGCACCAAGCAGGAAGAACTTGTTGGTGATGTGCAGATCAAAGGTAGCCTGGGCTGCAGTGACCATGAAATGGTGGAGTTCAGGATCCTGAGAAGAGCAAGGAGGCTAACTACAAGCTCTCAACCATGGACTGTAGGAGAGCACACTTTATTCTCTTTAAATGGCTGCTTGGAAGAGAGCCCTGAGATATGGCCCTGGAGGCCAGAGGGGCCCAGGAAAGCTGTTTAATATTCAAGGGCCACCTCCTCCAAGCTCAAGAGCAGTCCATCCCAATGAGCAGAAAGTCAGGCAAGCATGCTAGGAGGCCTGCATGGATGAACAAGGAGATCCTGGCAAAACCAAAACACAAGAAGGAAGCGTACAAGAGGTGGAAGCATGGACGGGTAAAGTGGAGTACAGAGACACTCTCTAAGCATGCAGGGATGAGGTTAGGAAAGCCAAAGCCCCACTGGAACTGAATCTGGCAATGGATGTCAAAGGCAACAAGAAGGGCTTCTGCAAGGACACAGGTAACAAAAGGAAGGCTGGGGGAAATGTGGTCCCACAGCTGAATGATTGGGCCTTCTCTGCTGCTGCACAGCCTGACAACACAGGACATGGAAAGGGTGAGGCACTGAATGCTGCCTTTGCCTCAGTCTAGAAGAGCAAGATCAATCTTTAGGAAACCCAGGTCCTTGAAACCAGGGAGGAAGTCTAGAGCAAGGGAGATGTACTCTTGCAGGGAGAGGATCAGGTTGGCAACACTTAAGCAAACTGGAGACCTCCCTCAAAATTTTTACATCTTGTAAGCAATGGTAACTCAGGTGTTTTGCAAGGCAAAAGTCTTTCCCTGATTATCTGTGTGCCATGCCAAGAAGTGATTTTTCTCTTCAGGCATCATGCTGTCCACCCCATAATTTCCCAGCGGTAGAAGAGGGCCCACATAAACTTTGATTTTCAGCAGTGTTGAAAAATGGGGGAAAATAGCCTTTGCAGTCCTCAATACCCGAAATTTGGGGACGGTTGCTTAGTTTCATGAGTAAAAGATGAGGAGTCTATGAAACCCAGCAGTGCAGTCCACCTGCACTGTACAAGTAATCGATGGAGTGACAGTGTTGGTTAGGGAGGGAAAGAGAAGGACACGGCGTGTCCTCAGAGAAAGAAGCCTTTGGGTGACCATGCAAGGATTGCAGGGCCCCTTCCTGTCAACGTGGCCACAGGCAACCCACCAGTTTTCCCCAGGTCAACACCCCTTGCCTGTTCTGCACCCATCCGGCACTTGAGCTGAGGCTTCTGTGGGTACTGACGCATTCCTGCCCCAGAAATCCTGGGGCCTCTCAATCCCAGCACTCAGAAGAAGCCTCCATGAAGGAATGGGTATGGCATAAGCCAGGAAATGAAAAGGTGGCATCGGGAAAACAACCACTCAGCACATGTCATTAGCTGGGATGTTTTTCGTTCATCATGAGCACCTTAGAAAATTGCCACTTCCATAGAAGCTACCTCTGGGCCTGGGGTGGGTCAGGGCCATCATAAAAGCCAGCCCAACTCCTCACTGCCTCATTCACTTCTCTCACCTCCTCCTTGGGAACCAGATGAGTATGAAGCCCTCTCCCCATGCCCTTTTTCTGCTTTTGTGTGTTCCTCCATCCTATGCTGGGTCGTGGTAGTGCTTGAGAGGGGGAAGAAGGGTGAAAACCTGACTCAGAGAGTGTCCGGAACTTGGCTGAGGGGGCTTTCTTTAAAGAGGTAATCAGCAGCCTCGTTGAGCCTGGCAACACTTTGCAGTAGTGTGTCAGGATGAGGCCAAGAAACCCTTTTGCTTTTCTGCCCAGGTTCTACCTCCTGGCTCAGCAGGTGCCTTTCTAACACTCATGGCCAGGTTACAGACTTGTGGTGGGCTGCTGCTCACATGTCCCTGTGCTCTGATTCCTCCCAACCCTCTCTCCCAGGTGCACCTCCAGCCTCAAGACATGTCCTGCTACGACCAGTGCCTGCCATGCCGGCCCTGTGGCCCGACCCCACTGGCCAACAGCTGCAATGAGCCCTGTGTCAGGCAGTGCCAGAACTCCACTGTCGTCATTGAACCCCCTCCCGTGGTGGTGGCCCTGCCTGGTCCCATCCTCAGCTCCTTTCCACAGAACACCATTGTAGGATCCTCCACCTCCGCTGCTGTTGGCAGCATCCTCAGCTGTGATGGAGTGCCCATCACCTCTGGCTGCTGTGATCTCTCTGGCATTTCCAGCCACTACTGTGGCAGAAGGTGTCCCCCCTGCTAAAGCCACTGGTGGCAGCCCAGACAAGGATCCCCAGGAATCTAGAAGCTAATACTGGACTGAGGACAGAGCTGCTGGCCATCAATTTCAGAGAAGCTGAGCATTCAGTGCTGCCCTTTCAAAGGAGGGCTGCTGAGGCTCTCTGAAAACATGGCCAAAGTCTAACTACCTTGCCTTCCACTTTATCCCATCTCTTTCTTGCCCTAAGAACCCCAGAGCCAACCTGAGGCATCTGCTGGCCCCTCTCCCTCCATGGGGCAGGCAGCTGGATGCCCAGTGGGATCTGCACCATGGGTGATGGGCAGACTTTCTGCAGCTGCTGGTGCGCTCCCTGCACTGGCTGCCTCCTCTACAGGTGAACTCGTTTCCCACCTCAGAGTCAGTAAAGTTTTCTGCATCCCAGCTTCTGCCTCCACATAATCCTTTCCTTGGTGGACATTGTCTCATACTGTCAACAAAGAAAGACATTGCCTTGAGTGGTGGGGCGTAAGGTGGTGGTGCAAGCGAACCTTTCATCATTCCCAGAGGAAGGGGAGGATGGGACACAGGGCAGTGGGTCCCCTCCAGTTACTGTCCCTTGGAGCTGAGGAAGACATCCTCAGCTCCTCCAAAGCCAGTGTTCATCAGGCTCTCTATTCTGGCATATCTGCTCAGATACAGCCCCTGGGCCTCAGAGCATGTCCTGCAGAAGGGAAGCGTGACCACTGCTGTCCCCTAGAGAGGAGCCAAGTGATGTTGGAGGCTCTGAGAGGTCAGCAGCTCACAAGCTTGTGCTGAAGGGACTTCCTCGTGCTTTGGACAGCCCTGTTCTGGGAAAAGAGGCTCCATCAGAAGTTGGATGGAATGGTCTTGCATGGGAAGGAGCTGAGCATGGGGCCAGGAAGGGTCACCACCATGGGAGGGAGCTCGATGCCAACAGTGGAATTATGGCATTGCCTGGCACAGGGCTCATTGCAGCTGTTAGCCAGCGGGGTCAGGCCACAGGGCTGGCATGGCAGGCATGGCAGGCACTGGTCATAGCAGGACATGTCTTGAGGCTGGAGGTGCACCTGGGAGAGAGGGTTGGGAGGAATCAGAGCACAGGGACATGTGAGGAGCAGCCAGCCATGAGTCTGTCACTTGGCCATGAGTGTTTCAAAGGCACCTGCTGAGCCAGGAGGTAGAAACTGGGCAGAGGCAAAAGGGTTTCTTGGCCTCGTCCTGACACAGTACTCCACAGGATGCCCAGGTGGGAGTGATGTGAGAAAAAGCCTTCAAAACAGCCCCAGACCTTCTCCCCCTCATTCTACTCATCCCCAGAATGAGGGGGCATGGCCTGCACCCAGCGGCAAGGGTAGCAAGGGCAGGTCACCTATACAACCTCCACCCCCCAAAACAGTTCCCTGCACAGCCCAGCAGTTACACAGCTGTGCAGGGCTAAGGCGACTCACAGGCTGATGTTGAAATCAGCCTGGCCAGGCCACGCACCAAGGCCCTCACACACTCCCAGTTCCCATCAGACAGGACACCCAAAGGACAGCGGCCAGTGCCGATGCCCCAGCGGCTGCTCTGTGGTGCCTGGCCTTCCCCCAGGCATGAAGCAGCTTTCCCCAAGGCCAGCTCTTCTCCTGGCAGGGCCTGTTGCCCACCTCTGCCTCGTGGTCTGCTCCCCCATTAAGATCTTGGATAGACTTGTACAGCCTGGTCCCACTGCAGAGGAAATGAGGCAGGGTCGAGAAAAGTCCATGAGGTAGGACATGAGGAGGGCTCCAAGGACCAGCAGAGTGCACTGAGGAGGACAGGTCCTCCAGATCTCAGCACATGGCCATGCACCAACTGGAGGGGTCACAGAGTAGTTCTGAGTATTTTCCAAAATTGCTGTCATCATGTGATTCCAGGAAGGAGTATTGCCAGATGGCATGTTAGTTATGTTTCTCATCTTACTTTGAACTGTGACCTCTGAGGGACGCATCCTGGAGCAGGTACTCGAAGAGACAGGCCTGCAGGAAACCCTGCAGAAGCAATGTGCAGCAGGAAAAACCAGAAAGCAAAGAGCAGCAGCAAGGAACCATTGCACAAATGGCACCAACCTACTGCATTGCCTATTGCCACACCAGAGGCATTGGGCAGAATAACCACAAAACCCAGGGAAGAGCTGAGGGCCTCTTCCCCAAGATCAGCCTTGCACAGAGATGCCCTCCCTACCTTGGGCTGTTGCACAGCCTGGGAAGCTCCCTGCACCAGGCTGTCTGGCACAGCACAGAGGTACAAGGCACTGTCAGAGACCTCGACTTCCTCCAGTGCAGGAAGCTGTATTTCCCTGTGGTGTTCAGCAATGTGGTGAGACGGCCACTCCCCTCAGACTCAGATGCTGTGTGATATGAAACCAGCTGTGGGGCCTGTCTTTACTTCTGCTGATACTACAAGACGGCATGAAACCTGGAGGTCTGGTATGTGCAGGTTCTTTGGAAGGTGTCTTTCTCCTCTACCGTGACTTGGCCTTCTTGCTGGGTGATGGTGGTCTGCCCCATGGTGCCTGGAAGAAAGCAAAAGTCAGCGACTGAGCAGGGAAAGGCTCTGAGATGCAAAACAAGAGGGGATGAAAAGTGTTGGAGGAGAAGGCTCCTTGTACCTCGCTCTGCCACAAGAGCCCCATGAATAGGCTTGCACCTGGGGACCAATCTCTCTGACACGTCCTGCTGCGCATCATCTTGGGAGTCTCTCCTTCCTTGATACCTGTGTCTTCTCTCTCTCCATCCTCATGCCCTTAGCTGGGTTGGCCTCTCCTGTCCCCTGCATGCTTTCTAGCCCCAAGCTCCTATCAGCACATCCCAAGGCTGCAGCTCTCACAAATACAATGGTCAAGAGCAGGTCTCATGAGATCAGGCTTGTCAGAGCTGTGCCCATCGAGTCTTGAAAATTTCCAAGGCCAGCGCCTGCTCAACATATGGGGACAGTGCATTCCAGTACTTGTGAAGTTTCAGGGTCAAAAAAAAGTGAAAAGTAAAAAGAGATTCCTATATCTAAATAGAATTTCCCAGGTTCCAAATTGTCTATGTTGCCTCTCATCCTACTACAGTGCACTTTGTGAAGAGCCTGTATCCATCTTTTCCACATCCTCGGAGCACATAGTTGTAGACACCCATAAGGTCTCCCTTGAGCTTTTTTTTCCTAAGGGCATGTTTCCTCAGGCTCTGAGTGTGTCATGTCCTCAAGCCCCCTGAGTGCCTTGGGGGTGTCCGCTAGACTCACTCCCACATGTCAGTACGTTTCCTACATACCAAGGAGCCCCAAACTGAACACAGGACCCCAGGCATGCTCTCCGAAGTGCCAAATAGAGGAGAAGGAGCACTTCCCTGGGCGTGCTGGCTACACTTCTGCTAAGACATCTCAGAGGGCACTAGGTCTGCTTTGCCACAAGGCCACGCTGCTGACTCACCTTCAGCCATTGGTCACCAGGCATCGCCTGCCTTCCCAGGTGCCTACAGCATGGTCCAAGCTACATCAAGCAGCTGAAAGGTGCCTGTCTTCAGAGGAACCAGTTGCTCTTGACTCAGGCCTTTGGAGAAAAATCCTCTTTTGTTGTGCCCTACCTGGATGGACACTTCTGGTGGGAACTGCAGCACAAACTCCTTCTGCACGTGATGTGTAAAGCCAGAAAGGTATTTCAATTTTGTCTGCCTCCATATCCATCTATCACATCATCAGCTTTCTCACTGGGCTCATTCTCCCTCTCACTTGCTATCAGCTACCAAAGGCTGATCCATTTATCTGCACAGTCTGCTATTGCAGGCTCAAGGTTCAGCCAACTGCTAGGTGCAAGGCAAGAAAGGCATTTTCCCTCCTTGGGTTAATTTGACCAGGAAATAAATCACAGGAGCATCACGTCTCCTGCCAAGAGCCGTTCTCTCCAACAATGACCATCAGTGGATGCTGAGGGAAGCACAGGAGCAAGACAAGCAGGTAGGCTACTTCGGCTGAGTATCCACTCAGTCCCTGAGCCTGGACTTGGCTGAAAAAGTCACACCCATATGTGTCTCAACAGCTTTCCTCACTGGCACACAGGCTGGGGACACACAGACCCAGCCTAAGCACAGCCCACAGCATGATGTTGCCTTCTGCTTTACAGACAGGTTTCTTCCATGCCTTCAGGTACCCACATGGAGAAGCCCTGGCTGCTTCTGCTGCCCTGGGCTCCAGGACACCACCACTGAGGCAAACGTGCTGCCTGGCCAGTTGGAAGCCCATCCAAGGAATGCCTGGAGAAGGGATCCTTTGCCAGCTCAAAGACAAGGGCCGCTGCAGTTGCAGAAACCATGTTTCCCTCTCTGCTTCTGAAGGCTGAGAATATGGACTTTGAACAGCTGAGTGAGCTACTAAAGCCATCCAGGCTTCCCTGGAGACCAGCTGGACAGAAAACTCTCCTGTCAGGGGACGGCTTTCAGCTTCAGCAAACCTCAGACCTTCAAGCCCTTTCAGGTAACATAGAAATTCTCTTTCTGACTACCTATGGATAAAGTTGGAAGGTTTCAGTCGTGTCTACATCATTGTCTCATATGTGTGTTGAGCTCAAACTCCTGACTCTGCAGGATGGCTTCCAAGTACTGGAAGAGATGCTCTGGGAGGAAATGATGGAGAAGCTTGGAAGAATCCTGATGCAGATTCCGATGCCAGTGCTTGATGTCCATGCAAGTGCTGATACTGATTACAATGCCTGACAGCAGGGGAACTGCCCCAGGGCCCGTTTGCAGATGACACCAAGCTGAGAGGCGCAGCTGGTACTCTTGAGGGAAGGGATGCCCTCCAGAGGGACCTTGACAGGCTGGGGGAGTGGACCCATATGAACCTCAGGAAGTTCAAAAAGACCAAGTGCAAGGTCCTGCACCTGGGTTGGGGCAAACTCCAGTATCAATACAGCTTGGGGCATTAATTGATTGAGAACAGCCCTGCAGAGAAGGACTTGGGGATACTGGTGGTTGAAAAATGGGACATGAGCCAGAAATGCGTGCTTGCAGCCCAGAAAGCCAATTGAGCCCTGAGCTGCATCAAAAGAAGTGTAGCCAGTGGGTCTACTCTGCTCTGGGGACACCTCACCTGGAGTACTGCATCCAGCTCAGGGGTCCCCAATAAAGAAAGAGATGGACCTCTCAGAGCAGGACCTCCAGGGGAGGGCCATGAAAATGATCTGAGGCCTGGAACACCTGTCTTATGAAGAAAGGCTGAGAGAGTTGGGGATGTTCAGCCAGAGAGGCTGAAGAGAAGGCTCCAGGGAGACCTCATTGTGGTCTTTCAATATATTAAAGAGGCTTATGACAAAGATGGAGAAAGACATTTTGCCAGGGCCTGTAGTGACAGGACAAGGAGTAACGGGCCATCAGAGCAGCAACTGCCAAGCTCACCAGCCAGTGATGGAAAATCCTGACACAAGCACGCTTTTTAAATGCATGGAACACATGTATTATGGCTGCCCTGTGACTAGCAATGGCAGCAGCTGGTTTAGCCTAAGCAATGCTGCAGCTGCTTTCTGAGATTTCCAACAAACATCCGGCTGGCACCTTGCTTCCTGATGCTGCACTTGCAGAGCACAGCTAGGAGCTGGAATCCTTCCAAGGGAGGCAGGTCACAGTTGGGGGGACCTGAATAACAGCCTGCCAGGCCAGGTGAGGACCCTTGGAATATGCCAATTCTGCGGGGATGCTCTGAGGACAGAAAGTCTGTCCTCCTGGTGCCTGTGCAGTGCTGGGCACACCCTCCTGCCAAAACTCCTGTGGCTCTGGATACAGCTCGAGTGGGAAAAGCAGGTGAGGATACATGAGGGCTTGGCTCAGGAAGTTTGAAATCTCCTCCCAATGCCACCTGCTAATTAACATTAGTTTGCCTTTTGAAAGGGGGGTATTTATCTGAAGGCAACTTCATCAGGCCAGCTTCCTGACCAGAGGTGTCCCAGCCTCAGCATTTGCAGCTGCAGGCCATCTGGCTCACCCCAGACACACAGCCCTTTGCTGTTATGTGAGCATGTCAGGGCAGCACCTCTCTCTCCCTGCAATGAAGCTGGAACTGGTCCCAGACCTCCACAAACACCCTATGGCGATCACCAGGGATGGGCTTGATCTTATCAGACTTTGGGATTACTTTGACTTCTAAAGTGGGGAACCCCTGGAGCTGCAGCAATAGGGATTGTCTCTAGCTTTGACTTTGTCTCTCATATGCACCCTTTGCATGACAACATGCTTAATGTCCAAACAAGACCCTGCAGCTTGGACTCAGAAACACTTTCTCTCTTTCCTGCAATGAGAACAGAGTTGATTGAACTACTTCTGTCCAACCCACAAAAGCCCCAAAGCCCTCTGCTGTCATTCAATCCAACAGGGATGGCTAGTGCCTGATTGACCTTCTTAGCATTGTGCTTTCAAGGACTTGCCTCAAGTTGTCAGGGGCACAGAGGCAGAAAGCTGGCTGGTGGAGTCCTGGTTCTCAGAGTGTGTGGAGAGAGGCTGTGTTTCCTCATGTGCATATGCATCTGTCTGTGCCTGTGGGCGTATTTGTTGCTGTGTGTTTGCTTTTGTATGTTCATTTGCAAATGCACATGTGAGGGTGAGTGTCTGCCAGTGTGTGTGTGAACAAGTGCATTTCTGTGTGTGTCTGTGCATGTCTTTGTGTACACGCACGTTTTTTGCAGCTGAGCAAGTAAGTGTGTGTGGTGTGAGTGTATGTGTGTGGGCATATGTGTGTGAGCATATGTGTGTGCAGATGTGCATGTATATGTCTGTGTGCGTGTACATGGCCGTGCATATATATACACATCTACACGCAGGTGTGAGTGTCCAAGTGCATATGAGTACATATGTGAACATTTATGTGATGACATGTCCTGGGTGGTTCATGTGTGTGCATCCATAGGGCTTCCTGTGTAACTGGGTGTGCATGCATGTGTGTTTTCATGTGTGCTCACAGGTGAGGAAACGTCTGTGTTTGTGCAGGCAGACGTGTGTGTTTCCGCTGCTATATGTGCACGAGGGCTCATGTGCATTTGTGTACATGCATGTTTGTGACCGCACGCACCGGTGCGTCCACAGGCATGGACATGTGTGTGCACCCTGTGTGTGGATGTGAGCACTTTTTCATGTGCATCTGTGTGTATGTGGCTGTGCAATTCCTTCCACTCACTTGTGATGTCAATGGGAGAGATCAAAATGAGGAGTCTAACTGAAACCTGCAGTGAAAGTCTGGGCTGGCTCAGCTGTCCCACAGGGGCAAGTTGCGGTGAAAGTCCATGTTTGCCCTGGACGGCTGCACCATCCCTACTGGAAGTTATCTGGGAGGCAGCAGAGAGAAGCAAAAGAAGGAGAGGTGGGAAAAGGCTACAACCCCTCTGTCAGCAGAGGAGGAGAAAGTGGGAGCCCACCTGGAGAATTCCCGACAAGTGTAAGTCTGCACAGCCACATCCCTAGCCTGGGACAGCTGAGCAACCATGGCATCTGGAGGTGGCAGGCATGGCAGTCACAGAGATCAGGGGCTGGGTAGAGCATCCCCTGACTTCCTGGGGACGGGAAAGAACAGGATGAGAGCCTCCCTCCTGGTGCCTCTCTGCAGCCCAAAGCCAGTGCCTGAGACATTTGCAGAGGTAAATGGCGTGTGGGGATAAATGGACTCGTGGGTGTGTGGGGCCCAGGGATGGAAGAGGTAAAAGAGGGGGCTCAGGGCTCACCTGCAGACAGGGAAGGAAATTCTCTCTGCTGTTTCAGCCCCATTTCCCACCAGCAGGCCCTAATGAGCAATGACCATGGACACAGAAAGCCTGGCTGGAATAAGAGGAAGAAGGTCATAGACAGGAAGAAGCCAGAAGTCACCTAGAGGTGGAATTCCTCAGGGAAACAGACAGTGTTTCCACCTCTCGCGCAGTGCCCTTCCTTCCACCACCAGCAGCCCCTGGGGGAAAGAGGGTCTTTCCCTCACCCACTCAGCGAACAGCAGCAGGCATTGGGGTGTCTGACCTCAAATGCCTTCTCCCCAGGGCCAGTTGCTGGTCACTCAGACTCAGATTTCAGTGTGGGACATGAAGGTCCTTGGGGCTGGAGACCAAAAGACTCATCAGCTCTTTGGCTTTCCTGGGCCCAGCACAGTGACCTCAAGACCCTGGTCCCTTCAGTTCAATACCTGCTCAGTCCAAGGTCTCAGTCCTTGCCCAGTTTGGCACCACCTCAATAAGCGGTTGGCTGGGCACAACTTTGTGCACACACATGCATTCGCAGAGCTCCACATGCACAAATGTCAACAAAGGCAAGCACAAGTGCATCCACACAAGCAACCCTGGGCTCACAAGAGGCAACACTGGGGGACACCCCAGCAGGAAAGGGCTGGAGCACCTTGGGTTAGAATAGGCCCCAAACACATCCATAGTGTACACTGAGGACCCCCACAGACTTTGCAGACAGGGCAGGAGGCCAAACAGAGCAGCAACTTTCTCCTGAGGGCAGCATTAGGAGGAAGAGAGCCAAATCCCAGCAGTACAACCCACCCACCTGAAGAAGTGACGACCACATACAGCTGGAGTGAGCTGGGAAGGAAGGAGGCAGAGAAGGAGGGAGGGAGAGAGAAGGGTGTGACATGTCCTCATGGACAAGAGCCTGGGGGTGTGGGGCTGAGGACTGCAGGGCTGGAAGCAGCCAAGCCTCCCCCTGCAAATGGGGACACAAACCACCCTACTAGTGTGCCACAGCCTTATGTTAACTGCTTGCACGGGACCCCTCTGGCTCTTGGGCTGCATCTGCTGCTGGCACTGATGTGTTTCAGCTCTGGAAATCCTTGGGCTCATCATCCTGGCACTCCATGAATGAATGGGCATGGTAGAAATGAGAAAATGAAAAGGTAGCGCTGCAGGAAATCAAAACACAACCTATGTCATTAGCTGGGACATTTTGATGAAGGAATGAGCGTGTCAGTGTTGTAAATATTCTGATTTTTTTAAATCAAAATATGATTATACAGAAAAGGTTAAATATAATTAATAGATAAATAAGATAGGATTGTTAAGTTAGAAACAATAACCATAGGAACCTCACCAGGGAGTCGCCGTTCCATACTGAGGAACTAACAGTAACGAGATGGAACGATGAAGAATTGAAAAGTTTTGTTGGAGTCCTGTGACAGTGTGACCTGATATGCACCAGTGATGCTGCTTGAAAAATCCCCCTTTACCCTCCCATCTTGATATGAATATCAAGAATGCCAATCGATAGATACTAATAGAAATAAACATTGATTATTCATAGGCATGGAAATTGACAGAAAATTATAAGCTAGAAAGTGTTTATTAAAAGATCTAAAGTTATATATATATATATTCTGTATAAGGGTAACTAGGTATGAGCTATCCCTGATTTAATCATAAACTAGCTATGAACAATGTAGCATTGTGAAGAGGTAGAATTTGCTTGTCAAGAGAATGATAAGTTGTAGGCCTGGTCAGTAAACCGGGGAAAACTTAAGAAGATTCCAAGAATGGGATTTTGCAACCAACCTGAGCATGCGCAAAGATTGAGTTCAACTGAAGGACACCATGAGGAAGAATATGGACGACCACCAGAGGACCTTAGACGACCACCTGTGTACCTGAAGGCGCATGCATCACGAGCATTTACATATATTAATGAGTTCTCGGAAATTGTATGAATATGTTAATTGTTTCTTGGAAAATATGATGAATATGTATACTTTGATTCTATATAACTTTGGTAGCGGAGAAGCTAGGTACGCACACTAGGTGGAGCGATCCCCTGTGCGTCCAGCGCTGCAATAAAGAAGTGCCTGCTCACCTACATACATTGTGTAGATGAGTTTTTATATTACAGATTTGTAACATCAGAAGATTATTACCTCCACAAAGGGTGCCTGTGGACCTTGGCAAGGTCAGAACCCTTATGAAAGCAAGTACAACTCCTCATTCCCTCATCCACTTCTCTTGCCTCCTTCTGCATTGAGAACCAAGTGAGGGAAGCTCTTTCCCCTCCTCCTGATCCAGGATGAGGTCTGACCTCAATATCAAATCTCAACTAATACCCGCTCTCCCCTGTGAGGTCCTTCTTATGGGACATTGAAAGGGGAAGAGTGTTCGGCTTGGAGAGACGTGAGGGACTGGCTGAGGTGGCTCCGGTGCAACAGGCCTGGCAGAACCCTCTCTAGGCATGGCTGCTCTTTTAAGAGTGCTTGGGTCCAAGCAGAAAAAGCCCTGGTGTCTCCCTGCACAGCCTCTACCTGGCCACGCTACAGGTAGCTTCTCTTCTTCGTGGTGGAGAGCAGGACCTTGGCCTGCAGATCCGTGGGTGTACAGAGAAAGCAATGATGCAAGGGAAGAGCTGAGGGCCCCTTCCCCAAGAACAGCCTTGCAAGACAAATGCCCTCCCTACCCTGGGTTGTTGCACAGTCAAAGCAGATCTCTGCACCAGGGTGTTTTGTACAGCACAGAGGTACAAGGCACTGTCAGAGACCTCAACTTCCTCCAGCTGCAGGAGGCTGTGATTCCCTGTGGTGTTCAGCAATGTGGTGAGACAGCCACTGCGCTTGGAGCCAGAGGCTGTGTGATATGAAACCAGCTGTGGGGCTTCTCTTTTCCTCTGCTAATACCACAAGAAGGCATCAAACCTGGAGCTCTGGTATGTGCAGGTTGTTTGGAAGGTGTCTCTCTGCCTTACCGTGACTTGCTGGTTGATGGTGGTCTGCCCCATGGTGCCTGGAAGAAAGGAAGAGACAGCAACTGTGCAGGGAATGGCTCCCAGCCTTCCAGCAGGTTGAGGGGCACATGGAGCTACAGTCAAATGATTTGTCTTGTGTCCTCATCCCTGCAATCTCCAAGGACTCCGAGCACCCTGAGTACAAGCAATGCTGAGGTTGAAACGAGGGAGCCCAGGCTGTGTTGCCAACCAGGAGAAAACTGGAAGCCATGGCTTGTATGTGCCAGCCAGGAGGCAGAATGGGACACCCTATTAATGTCAGTGGGATGGGAGCTTTAAAGTCCCTGGGGCTGCTTCGTCAAGATCTGCTAATTTGCATTGCAAAGGGAGAAATAGGAGACTCCAGAGACAGCTGAGATCTCCCATGGAGACCGCAGGTGGATCAGAAGAGAGAGACAGAGAGAGATGAATGGAACGGGAGCAAAAAGCAGGACAAGGGGTCTGAGGTATCTCTCCTCTTTCTTCTAATTTTGTTTCCAAAGGTAAGAGTGTCTTGACAGAACTGCTGCAAAACCACAAACGTGAGCTGATATTTCCCAGCATTGTCCTGCTAGTCAAGAGTAGTTCTCTGCATGATCCTGATAAGGCTGGCAAGGGTTTCTTTGGGAGAAGAAGTATGCAGTGATGACAAGCCAGGACTTAGCCAGTAGTTGCCCTAGGAAGGCCATGAGGATGAGATATTCGAAGTGCATGCTGAGTCCGACCTGCCTGTTTGCCGAGTGAGAGAGAGTCAGAAAACCACCTCCCAGCCCCGAGGTATCAGAGCTGCCAGAAATGACTCTGTTGGGGGAGCAAAGGAAGAAGCGGGGAAGGAGAAACAACCTGTTCTTCCTGTGCCTGAAATGCTCCTTCTGGGTTTCTCCATGCCCCAGCAGCAACACCTGTGGCTCCCCCAGCCAAAGGCATTCTCCACGTATCCAGAACGAGGGGCCCTGGTGGCTTTGGGGGCCCCAGTCATGGGAAGAGGCTGTTCCCAGTCACCTCACAGTAGAGTCCTCACCTCCCCAGCTAGAATTGCCTGCTCTTCTGCACACCCACTGCTGGACCATTTGGGAGGTCAGGGGTTTCTTCCCCACTGAGGTTTCACATCTTCCCCTGGGGTCCTCAGCTCTCTGGGGATGTTGCTATTTCTTCTGGGAACAGAACGCTTTTCTGTTTCTCTCACATCTCCCCTTTCTTTCCTCAGCTGCCTGGGAACAACATCTCTCCCTCAAATCCCCCAAAACAGGAGATGAACCCTGCTGTGCAGCAGCCTAGGGTCTCTGGCTTTGTCCTCTTCTGGTGGGATAACCCAGAGTATGAGAGAGAAATCTGGCTCCAGTGGGGCTGCTGGATGCCACAAACTCAGAGGTGGCAAGGACAACTTATTGCGTAAGGGAAAGGGGTAAGTGGTCAGCAGGGAACAGGATGAGGGATCAGTGGGTCACGCCCTACTCCCAGGGAGCACACAGGGCACCCATCGGATTGATGCACTGTGAGGGGTATGGATAGGGCAACCCTGCACCCCAGACATGAAAAGGCATGGGAAGGGGTGGGGTGTGGACAAATGGGGACCCCAACTGCCACGCCCTTTCCACTTTAACTGCAGAGTGATCCCATGCACCACTCAAGGCAGAGATAACAAACTGTTCCTTATCATTAAGTTAACCTGACCTTGGTAGGTACAGACCTCTGCTGTGCTGACCTGTATCTATCACTTGGCAAACTAGGCAAAGTTGCCATGAGCGTGTCCTTGTCTTGATCAAGGGTGAAGCACCGTGCTTTCCTATAAATGTCCTTTTGCTCAACAGTAGAAATGAGGAGTGGTTTATTTCCCAGACTATGCCGTGAAAACTTAGAAGACGACAATGCCAGACAATCTCAGCATGGGCAGGATTTTGCACTATGTCTTAAACCCCAACACAAGCTTCACCTCAGGCTCTATAACTCAGGGTTCCCAGCATCTGAATGGGCATAACATCACCCGTGCTATCCCCGTTTATCTTTTTATCTCCAACCAATGGTATTTTACTCACACCCTGTGGAGCCAGAGTCTATCTACACCAATGCTTCACCCTCATCGTTAAAAAACGACAATTCCAAATTTCTAACAGGAATTTCCCCTGCTCGAGAACATGTCCATTGACTTTCGCTGTATCACTGCACTCAAGAAGAGTTTGGCTCCACCTGGCCCTTCATCCTCCAGTCAAGTGCTAGAAGCATCAAAAAGCTCTCTCTTAAACTTCTCTTTTGCAGGTTGAAGAAGGCCAGTTCTCTCAGCCTCTCCTCATGTCTCGTCTTACAGAAACACAAAATTAGTAAATTTGGAAGGGAACTTTGGGTCCAAATGCAGCCTCAGGAAGGGTGACCTAGAGCTGGTTACAAAGCACCATGTGCACACAGATTTTGAGCACCTCCCAGGATGGAGACTCCACAACCTCTCTGGGCATCCTGTGCCAGTGCTCCCTCACCCTCCCAGTGAACAAGGGTTTCCTGGTGTTCAGAGAGAGCCTCCTTTGTTTCAGTTTGTGCCAAATGCCTCTTGTCACAAGCACACTGCTTATACACCAGTCCCTCCAGCTGCTGGCACAAGAAAGAAAGGCCTTGTAACCACTAGCCCCTTCTCCAGTTGCTGGCACCAAGCCCTAAAATCCCTCTGGGCATTGGTTGTTTGCCCAGTTACTGGCACCCAGGTCTCTCTTTCACACCAGTCTCTCCAGTTACTGGCACTCAGACCTTGCAGCACTCACACATGGGAAAGGGAGTGAAGATACACAGAAGGATGGTTAAGAAAGGATTTAATAAGAAGGCACAGGGAGTTGTAGTGATCAGGTGCAGGGCTCATACCAACAAGTGCACTGACCAGCACCTGCTTATGTGCAGCTGGCTCCTGTTTTCCTTCCTCTACTCTGTTGCCTCCCCTTGCTCCTCCCCAGTCCCCTCTTGCCCTCACCTTTGAGCCTTCCCTTAAGCATGCCTTAATAAGTGCTGCCTAGTCCCACAGCACCCCCCTCAAACATCCCAAATCCTCATGTTCCTCTTGTCACTTCTTGTCACTTACAAAGCTCAGCCTCACCCACTGCCAAGCTACACCTGCAGTTTCCTAATGGCCCATCAATTAGAGGCTGCAGAGCTCTGGGCTCCCTCCTTGTCTCCCTTATCACTTCCTTAGAGATTGGTGGCATTGTGTGCTTTGGTTATCACTTTCCCTTTTACTTGTTCTTCCCTTGGAAAGGCAAAGGGACTTGATCTGACAGCCTTAGTGGACCAGCGGCTCTCACCTTCCACATTCCTTTACAGTGGCTTCTGCTGAACTTGCTCATGTGTGCGAGTCCCTCAAGACACTGCAAGGCTCCTGTCCCCAGAGAAAGCTGGGTCTTTTTAGTCTAGGCCCTGGGGGGAATCCCCAAGGTGCTCTCAGTCATTGAAGTGTCTCCCTGCAACACCTGCAGCAACACTAAACCATGGTATTCAATTTCCAGGGCGTCCAAGATGTTACCAATGTGAAGGAAAAGGGAAAGTTTGGCCAAAATCCCAGCCAGTTTCAGAGAAAAACAAAAGCAGTCAGCTCACATAAAATGTCATTCTGGAATGAACTGGTTTGCATCCTGATTTTCCAACATATTTACTCTTAGTTTTCCCAGCTATTCTTTGTTTCTTGCAAGATGTTGAATCCATTCTCACAGATATTTATGTAGAGCTGAGGAGGAGGAGGAGAGTCCTTAATTCCATTCCAGGTGGGATCAGAACCATAGCTTTCTTAGCCATCCAGGTGGGAATGGGCCTTCTCAGCCACCTTCCAGTACCTCACAGAGACATTTTTCTCCAGGGGCAGACACTCAGCTTTCTTAGTCACCTCAGAAGGCCTCAGTGCAAACACCTGATGCCATGGCCTACTGACATGATGTCACCCCATTAATTAGAGCATGCTGGTCTGCAACCATGACTGCTTTTGTCAGCTTCCACCACAGGTGCTCTTGAGGGCCAGCTCTTTGCTTTCCAAAATATAACAAGACTTGCTGTGTTGGGTTGACTCTCGCCAGATGCCAGGTGCGCACCAAAGCCACTCTATCACTCCCCCTCCTCAGCTTGATCCAGGAGAGAAAATATAACAAAAGGCTCGTGGGTTGAGATAAGGATAGGGAGACCACTCAACAGTTACTGTCCCAGGCAAAACAGACTCGACTTGGGGAAATTAGTTTAATTTAGTACCAATCAAATCAGAGGAAGCTAATGAGAAATAAAACCAAATCTTAAAACACCTTCGCCCCACCCCTCCCTTCTTCACGGGCTCAACTTCACTCCCCATTTTCTCTACCTCCTCCGCCCGAGTGGCACAGGGGAAGGGGGAATGGGGGAATGGGGGTTGTGGTCAGTTCATCACACTTTGTCTCTGCCGCTCCTTTCTCTTCAGGGGGAGGACTCCTCCTGCTCTTCCCCTGATCCAGGGTGGGGTCCCTCCCATGGGAGGCAGTTCTCCATGAACTTCTCCAACATGAGTCCTTCCCACGGGCTGCAGGTCTTCATGAAATGCTCCAGCATGGGTCAATCCTACCCAGAAAACCTGCTCCAGCTTGGGCTCCTCTCTCTAGCATGGGGTCCTCCACGGGCTGCAGGTGGATATCTGCTCCACCATTAACCTCCATGGGCTGCAGGGGGACAGCCTGCCTCACCATGGTCTCCACCCAGGGTTGCAGGGGCATCTCTGCTTGGGCGCCTGGAGCACCTCCTCCCCCTCCTTCTTCACTGACATTGGTGTCTCAGAGTGGTTTCACTCACATATTGCAGAATCATGAATCACTAGGGTTGGAAAAAACCTGCAAGATCGTCAAGTCCAACCATCAACTCAACACCAGCATGCCCACTAAAGCATGGCTTGCAATGCCACGTCCACACATTCCTTAAACACCTCCAGGGATGGTGACTCCACCACTTCCCTGGGCAGCCTGTTCCAGTGCTTCACCACTCTCTCCGTAAAGAAATTTTTCCCAATGTTCAGCTTAAACCTCCCCTGGTGCAACTTGAGGCCATTTCCTCTTGTCCTGTCGCTAGTCTCTTGGGAGAAGAGACCAACACCCACCTCTCTGCAACCCCCTTTCAGGTAATTGTAGAGAGCGGTATGATCTCCCCTCAGCCTCCTCTTCTCCAGACTGAACAACCCCTGTTCCCTCAACTGCTCCTCATAAGACTTGTGCTCCAGACCCCTCACCAGCTTTGTTGCCCTTCTCTGGACACACTCCAGCACCTCAATGTCCTACTTGTAGTGAGGGGCCCAAAACTGAACACAGTATTCAAGGTGCGGCCTCACCAGCGCCAAGTACAGGGGCACGATCACTTCCCTAGTCCTGCTGGCCGCACTGTTTCTGATACAGGCCAGGAGTTTCTGATACAGGCCATATTCTCACTCCTCTCCTCTGGCTGCCATTGCACAGGGCTTTTTTTCCCCTTCTTAAATACGTTATCACAGAGTTGCTACCACCGTCGCTGATGAGCTCGACCTTGGCCAGCGGTGGGTCAATCTTGGAGCATTGGCTCTATCAGACATGGGGGAAGCTTCTAACAGCTTCTCACAGAAGCCACCCCTGTAGCCCCTCAGCTACCAAAACCTTGCTGTGCAAATCCAATACACTTGTGCACAGAAGGAAAAATTAAATCCCAGAAACGCATCCACCAGCAGTTTTCTGTTGGGCATAGAAATCACAGGGACTCAGGGACACAGGAACTCCCCCCATCCAAGCACTGGTCAGTCCCCAGAGCTGGAGGAGAGACGTGAAATGCAGGGGGACAGCTCAAGCGCTTGACCAGAGACTCTTGTCCAGTGCCTGGCTGATGCGTCTTGCTCATGTGTTGTGGCTTTCACCTATCTCCTGATGTAGGGCTGGCAGGACATTCTCCTGCCTTGGTCTTCTTTGGCTAGGAGGTTAAACCACAGGAGCAGGCATGTCTCCTACCAAGAGCCCCCTTCTCCAACAGTGGTCATTGGTGGATGCTGAGGGAAGAGGAAGAGCTGGACAAGCCGCTGGCATACTTCTCCTGAATACTCACTGTTGTGTCCCATTCAGTTTCAGTGGCTCGGGGTGCTCCTAAGTCTGCTGTGTCAATGCACCTCGTGGCAAGGAAGGGCAATAGCATCCTGGTTGCAGTAGAAAGAGCATTAAAGTTGCTCAGCCAAAGGAAAGACACCAAACTGTGACCCTTACTGTGTGCCAGGTTTGCAAGGGCCTAGCAGAGGTTTTTCAGCACTGGGAGGTTCTTGTTTGGGCAGTAACGTCACAGTTGGGCTTTTCCTGGCCCTCCAAGTCAGAAGGTGCTTGAGCATCCTCTCAGGCAGGCATAACCTGGTGTAGAAGTGCTGCCTCTCAGCTCCAGGTCACATTGCCAAAGGGGCCTGGGGCACCTCATAATTCCTGTAGGAGCCTGAAGGAAGAGATCAAGCAGTCTGCTGTCAGGCAGGGGAAGGCTGCGGGCTGCTTTCCTACTTTTTGCTCCTCCTGGAGATCACAACCAGCCCAACCAGCCCCCAGCAAGGGAGGAGTGTCCATGGTGAACTTCTCCTGCCATCCAGTGCCCAGCCAGAGACAGGGGCCTGCACCCACCTCTCACGGGGCTGGAGACAGGCCCCTTTGCAGCCACTCATGTGCTCCTTGCCCCTCGGTAGTGTCTGAAAGGAGGCAGAAGCAGGAGCAGCCAAAGGCACCAGCAAAGAGGTTTCTGACTCCCTATCCCCACAGGGGCTTTCTCTCCCTTCTCCCCAGGCCACGGATGAGGCCCTTCAAGGGAAACTTCTCTGGGAACAGCACCTGCTGTAATCAGCCCACCCAGAGTCAGGCACACCACCTCACTCTGGCAGGAGGACATCCAGCCCAATCCTCTTCATCGCAGACATCTACTGCCCACCCATTCAGGCATCCTGGTCAGACCCTTTGTCTGGGGATGGCACCCTCCATAAGCAGGAGAAGAGAGGATTGTCTTATAAACTCAGGGGTGTTTCTACCTACAGTGGCATCAGAACTCCTTCTGGGATGCAGTGGAAAAAGTATTTTAGGATGGTGCCAGACATGGGATGCTTAGGAGAAGCAGCAGAGACAGGGAAAGGGAAGGATGAAGGCAGTTTGGCCTGGAGCAAGCATGGGAAGACAGATGGAGGCAGGGATGAGAGCAGCCAATCCCCTGTGAACATGGGACTGGTCCATGTGATCTCCTGGCCATGCCTGTTGCCCTGCCTTGTTTGTCCACCTGCCAGTAGTTCCCTGGAAACACTGTTATGGAGTCCAGCTGTGAGAGGGAGCAGGGCTGATCCTTCACTCTGTGCCTCTGAAGCCTCTGACCATGGGCTTTGAACAGCTGTGTCAGCTACTCAGGCCACACAGAGTTCCCTGGGGACTGGCTGGAGCCCACAGTCTCTTCCCAGAGGCCTCCTTCAAGCTCTCACTCACCTCAGACCTCCAGCCCCTTGGGGCAACTTAGCAAATCTGTTTCTGACTCACTCATCCAGTAGGAACCTGGCATTCCTTGAGGCTGCAGTCAGCATGTCCAGTCCAGGCTTTTACACTGTCTCCTGGGCCTCAACTCCAAAGGGTCTGAGTCCTGTAAAAGAATCTCATTATCTCAACACTAAGCCACTGTGGGGAGTGCTTGAAATTGCCCATGACCTCGACCCACCAACCTCCTGCCAGTGTGGAGCTTGAACTCCTGACTCCATGCATGACTTTGTAACACTAGCAGGATTATTTTGAAAGCTCCATGAAATTCTGTAGCTGAAAGAGGCAGATTTTAATTGCATCTCTGAGCTTTAACAAAGTAACAAACTGTGAAACCCCTTCTGGTTTTTCTTTTCTAAGGCAAGTTTTGCATTAGCAACTTTCAATTGGAGTCCCTGTGTGGAGGAAAGCACCTGCTCAGGGTTCCCTTGGCTATCCTAGGGGGGAAAGTCAAAAGCCTGAGAAGAGGCCCTGTATGTTCCATGCCAGCAGTGGCCAGTCCCTGAGGCAGGACCGAGGGCTGTCCAGCTGCCGGTGGCCAGGAGGATCTCTGCCGCCCGGCTCCCTGCACAGAGCAGAAAGTTGCTGGTCCTCACGGGGAGCCAGCGGGGCCAGCGGCTGCAATCGCTTCTTCCTGGGCAATGCCGGACACCACCACCACTCTCGCCATGATTGCTCCCCTGCTGCCACTGCCACCAGTGTCGCAGGGGAATTCTGTCTGCATCCCGGTGGGAGTGCAGGGGTGAATCAGGGGGCGAGGGGAGAGACAAGGTTTCTGCCCAGTGGGAGGCTCTGGAGCTGCATCATGGATACCTCCAGAGGCTGTGGTACACAGGAGCTGTGGGGCCCTCCATGCCAATGCCAATGCCAAAGCCAAAGGTGGTGCCGGTGCGGATGCCAGTACTGGGCAAGCAGGGCCTGAAATTGACAGCAGTGGAGCGTGAGCTTTGGAGCTGCAGGAAAAGAGGGTTCAGGAGGCAGGGGCTGATTTTCAGTGCTTCTTCCCGGAAAGATCTCTAGCAGTTTTGGGCCACCACCACTCAGCTGCACTCAGGTTCCTTCTGACGCTGGGAACACGCTGCTCTGTGGTGCTCATGAACAGAGCAGTGGAGAGTGTCCCTGCCACAAGCAGCACATGCCCTCATGATGAGGGACACACAAGGACATACACACACAGGCTCATTCACATCAGTGTGGAATTACACCCAAATTTGTGCTCCCAGGTGAATTCACAAGAAGCAGGCTACACACAGGAGCACACAGGACAGGAACACATATAGGAACACAACCAACCATGGATTCAGCTGAAGACAACTGGGGACAACTGCAGCAGGCCTAGACCATTCTGGGGAAGGAGAAGCACCCAGGCAAGCAGAGGCATTTTTTGTATACTCACGGACTGCACATAGTGGGGACAAATCAAAACCGGCCACAATTTTTTCCTGAGGGCAGTGATAGGCAGGGTGGGATCTAAATCAGCAGCATAACCCACAAACGTGGGGAGACAACAACAAGTGACCACTGAGGTGAGCTGAGGAGGGAGAAGGATCCAGTATGTCCTCGTGAACAGGAGCCTGTGGGCATCCAGCTGAGGATGGCTGGAGCTTCTTCCTGAGAACGACTCTCCCAATAACCCCACCAAAGTGACCCAGGCTGATGTCACTTGCCTGCTCTGGACCCATCCAGCACTTGAGCTGAGTCTTCTGCCAGCGCTGCTGCATTCCTGCCCTAGAAATCCTGGGGCCTTTCATCCCAGAGCTCAGAAGAAGCCTTCACTGGGGATGGGCATGGCGCAAATGTGGAAATGAAAAGGCAGCAGTGTTGGAAACCAAAGCACAGCCCATATCATTACCCGTGAAGGTTTACATTTAAGATGAGCTTGTCAGAAAATTGTTACCTCTGCAAAGGGTGCCTCTGGTCCTGCGGCAATGAAGGGCAGGTATAAAAGCCAGCCCGAGTCCCTGCTCTCTCATCCACTGCTCTTGCCTCTTTCTCCTTGGGAACAGGTGAGTCTGAAGGCCCTTCTCCTCCTCTTCCAAAGTGAGATCTCTGCTTGACGGACATCTCAGCCGATATTGGCTCTGTCCTATCCTGTGCTGGGGCTTGGAGCATCTTGGCACTGGAGAGATAAGCAGGGAGGAAGGGGGCTTAGAGAGAGGCTGCAATGTGGCTGAGGGGGCTTTTTTGGGTTTACAAATTACAAGAGAGCCTCCCTGGGCAAGACTGCTCCTTGTAGGATGATGAAGACCCTGTGTCTCCTGGCACAGCCTCCAGCTCCCCATTCAGCAGTGGCCTTGGTTCCTTTGTGACAGGGAACCACGCTGCTCCTCACCCACCCTTGTGCTCTGTTTCCTCCCTGCTTCTCCCCTCCAGCCCCAAGACATGTCCTGCTACAACCCGTGCCTGCCATGCCGGCCCTGTGGCCCGACCCCACTGGCCAACAGCTGCAATGAGCCCTGTGTCAGGCAGTGCCAGAACTCCACCGTCGTCATCGAGCCCCCTCCCGTGGTGGTGACCCTGCCTGGACCCATCCTCAGCTCCTTCCCGCAGAACACTGTTGTGGGATCCTCCACCTCCGCTGCTGTTGGCAGCATCCTCAGCTGTGATGGAGTGCCCATCACCTCTGGCTGCTGTGATCTCTCTGGCATTTCCAGACGCTACGGTGGCAGAAGGTGCCTCCTCTGATACATATCCTGCGAAAGACCCAGGGAGACACCTCGAGGAACTCAGAACATGCTATTGGGCAGAAGATTGACATTTTGGATGTGTTTGCAGTATAGCTGAACAGCTTTGCCGTTCTTTCTCCCTTGTTTCCTTTGGTTCTCCTTGACAACAAGGTTCTCCCAAGGCCAGCCTGCTGGGGACCATCTGTCTCCTCTCCCTCTGTGTGGCAGGCAGGCAGGCAGACATCATGCAGGAACTTCTCCAGAGCCAAGGACCGCAGACTCTTGCTTCCCCCAGGGCTCCCTGCATTGCTCTCCTCCACTCGGAGTCATTTTCTTCCCCTCTTTTGACTCATTAAAGTTCTGCTGCATTCTAGCCTGGCCTCCATGTGGTCCTTCCCTCTGTGGACACTCCCCAAGCTGACAAAGGAGAAAGCTGTTGCTGAGGGTTGGAAAGGGGTGCGGGCACAAGGAGACCCTTCTCCATTTACAGAGGAATGGGAGGTTGGGACACTCTGCAGTGGCTCCTCCTTTAGGGAAGATCCTTGGGACCTAGGGAAGACATCCCTGGCTGCTCTTCTGCCAGTGACCATCAGGCCTTGTCTTACTGTGGCTCTGCCCACAAATGACCAGAAAGGCAGGAGGCCCTGAGGATTATTCAGACCTATGATCTCTTGAGGAAGGGCATTGCTCTTGCTATGGTTAGAGCTTCGCTTGGGTGGCATGGGTGGGTGTGAGGCTCTGGAAGGTGATTTCCTTTGCAGAATGGCAAGAGTGGTAAAGCAGGGAACTGCCTTTGGGATGGTCCGTAGCTGCTACTCCACCTTCTTGTTTCCTCCACCATCCCATCTGGGGGCCGCAGCCAGCAGCCATGGGCCAGAGTAGCAGGGAAAAGTCGCCTACGCTGCTGAATGTGTTGAGGCTGGAAATTGGAGCTGAGCATGTGGGAGCTGATGGCAGTCAGCACAGACATGGGGACAGTGAAACAGTGTATTTCAGAGGGAGAGCAAATTGCTCTGATACAGAGCACGCAGGAGAACATGAAGATCAGCAAGGACGAGGGTACTGGGTGCACATCCCAAGAGAGCTGCAGGAGGGTGCAGAGCTCTTGACTGCTTCATTGGTCCCCCCAGAGAGTTTGTGCTCAGGAATTGGCTGCTGTTCTGGGGAAAGAGGATTCTTTTTCAGAGGATTTTTCACATCCCTTCTCATGGGTGGAAATGTCTCTTGGCAGCTACTACAGTCTCATAGCCTATTTCCTGCATGAAAATCCAGATGTCTTGACAAAAGTGTACAAGTGGAAGGATGGAAATCGCCACACCCATGTCCTCCATCAAGAGGGAATTAGGGCTCATGAAGCATATCTCAGAATGACTGAAGGCCAAAAGGGCCTTTCGCTTGCATGTCTCTTTTCTCTAGTCATTCTATTAATAACCCTCAACAAAAGCAGCACAGTTGTTCGTTTTTCATGGTGATTTAAATCCGCTGTGCAGAAGGCAGGCACTGAGCTGTCTCAACCCATGCTTCCCATTTCACTGCTGTGGCCGGTTTCCATGGCACAGGTGTCTTCACCTGCATGGCAGCCCCCTCAAAAGGGTCACTAAGCAGAGCAGTGGCTGTTCTTTAAAATGTTGTTACTCCCATGCTCAGCCCCTTGATTTACACGTTAAGAAACAAGGATGCAAAAGCTGCTCTGAGCAGGTTCAAGAGCTGGTATTTGTTCACATGAAGGAAACTACTGGCAGGGTGCCATGATCCTAACCCAAAGATGACAATACATCAAAGAGTTAGTGATCCATGTGACAGATAACCTGAAGAGGCCCTGGCCTCTGCTGTGCTGTGCTACATGCAGAGCTTGGCCTTCAGGCCTGTGTTGTGCTGCGCAAACCCCTTGGCCAGAAGCGAAACTCAGAGGGCCGATTGTAACTAATGAGGCTGTAGGCAGCTCCTGCTCGGTGCCAGTGATTACACTACCTGGGTGTCCCTGCCTGTGTCTAAAGTGCACTAAGAAGATCTCATGTGAACATCATTTCTGCTTGACAGGAGAAATGATGAATAGAGCTGCTTTATTTTATGAAAAGTCCTCTGAAAGCTTGGCTGACCAAAACGGGGCAACGCTTTCATGGGCAGGTTCTACGTGGTGTGCTGTGCCCTGATTGGCGCAGCCTTCCCCAAACCCTTCCCTTCCCCTGGGCTCAGCTTCACTCCCAACTTCTCTACCTCCTCCCTGCTGAGCGAGCAGCACAAGGGGAAAGGGTACCTCAGGTCCTTCTCAATGGTAATACCATCTGCAATTTCCTTGTAGAAGAGGAGGGAGCGGCACAAGGGGAAAGCGAGTGGGGATTGTGGTCAGTTCATTGCACGTTTTCTCTGCCGCTCCTTCCTCCTCAGGCTCTTCCCTTGCTTCAGCATGGGGTTCATCCCACAGGCTGCAGTTCTTCACAAACTGCTCCAGCATGGGTCCTTTCCATGGGCTGCAGTCCTTCAGGAGCGCACTGCTCCAGCATGGGTGCCCCGTGGGGCCACAGGTCCTGCTAGAAAACCTGCTCCAGCATCGGCTTCTCTCCATGGGCCACAGTTTCTGTCAGGAGATTGGTCCAGCTCGGCTTCTCCATGGGCTGCAGCTTCCTTCAGGGCATCTCCACCTGCTGCGGCATGAGGTCCTCCACGGGCTGCAGAGTGGATATCTGCTCCATCGTGGACCTCCGTGGGCTGCAAGGGGACGACCTCTGTCACCATTGTCTTCTCCATGGCTGCAGAGGAATCTCTGCTCTGGTACTTAAAGCACCTCCTCCCACTCCTTCCTTATGGACCTTGGTGGCTGCAGAGTTGTTTTGCTCACATTTTCTCACTCCTCTCTTGCAGCTGCTGCACACCAGTTTTCACCCCTTCTTAAATGTGTTATCACAGAGGCACTACCAACGTTGCTGCTTGGCTCAGCTTTGGCCAGCGGCGGGTCCATCTTGGAGCCAACTGTTGCTGGCTCTGTCGGACATGAGGGCAGCTTCTGGCATCTCCTCACAGAAGCCAGCCCTGCAGCTCCTCCACTACCAAAACCTTGCCAGGTCAACCTAATACACTGTCGTTATGCTCGTAGTATTATGTGCAGAAAATGTTTTGTGTATAGGAACCTCGGCTGCAAGACAAACTCAACCAGCTCATGGTGACAGAGGAGGCTGCAGGCAGCTCTCTCTCTCTGCAGGCAATTACACCAGCTGCACCTGCATGCAAAACACAGGAAGAAAAAAGGCCAGCCCATCAATTAAAACCAGGGGGAAAAAGAAACCATGAACATTCACAGGGTAGCCAACCCCTTTTTTCAGCTGCTCCCTAAATTAATGTTGTTTCTGCATTTCTCTGCCTTTTGAAGAGAGGGTGTTTACCTTAAAGTGAGTCTAGGGACAGGTTCACTACTACATCACTTCTGATGTCCCAGCCTCAGTGTCTGTAGCCTGAGGGGAGTCTGACTTGTCCCAGACAGACAACCTTCTGCTGCCACATGAGTGTGTCACTGTAGCACTGCTCCCTTTGCAAGGGCAGGGGCTGGTCCCAGACCCTTGAGGAGATCACTAAGACAGGCGGGATCTTCTAACACTGCAGGATTTTTTTTCTTTCACTTGGAATATGGGAATTCTTGGAGGGGCTTCAGCAATGGGGACGTTCTCTAGTTTTTACATTATCCTTCACAGACAGACTTGAAACGTGGAGAGGCTCAATGTCTGGAAAGGCCATGACAGCTCCAACTCTGCTGTGGTTTCTCTCTGTCTTACAGTGAGAAAACAGCTGTCTGAGCCACTACCAAACCCTTGAGTTCACTAAAGCTGATGGGTGTGGCCAGTGACTGATTCATTGCCTTAACTGCAGGGTCTGAAGGACTTGCCTAGAACCATATAGAGGGGCTGAGAGCTGGTGTAGCGAGTCCTGGTTCTCTGTGGTGTGTGTGCATGAGCGTGCTCACGTACATGTTCATCTGGCTGTGCTCATGTGTGCATTCGCGAAGGCCTATGGTAATACCCGTGCAAACGTGAATGTGCCCAAATGTTCTGTGTGTGTGTGTGTTTGGGAAATTGCATCCATGAGTGTGTATGTGTTTAACACATGCACGTGCCTTCATGCAGGAGGGCATGAGTATGTGTGACCGGTCTGCATATACGTAATTGTGTGGGCATAGGTGTGTGTAGATGTGTGCTTTTGTGTGTGTACTTCTGTGTAGAGGAGCATGCATGTATATCAGTATGCAAATGCATGTGTGCAGGAGCAAGCATATGTGTAAGCAGGTCTGAATAACTGTGCGTACATGTTGGTATGGGGGGTGGCTGAGCATGTTGGTACGCACATGGGCTCCTTTGGAAATGTGTGTGCACACACCTCTTTACAAGTGCACACGTATGAGTTGCTCTTTGGGTGCGTGTAAGCTCACGTGTGTGGTTGTGCCCATGTGTGTGTGACTCTGTGTGTGCACTGAAGGGGAAATTCAAATTGGAACTGCTCTGCAGTGGTCATTTGTGACCAAGGAATGATGTGCCACAGAGGGCAAGAAGGCCCAAATGCAAAAGGGGTTAAAGTGGCTGGCAGTAGGGATGCCAGAGACAGAAGGACTCCCTGTAAGGGAGTGCAGTTTCCCTTGGTGAGGAGATAAGAAAGAGCTGCAGCATTGTCTTGCAGCAATCCTGCAATGTGAATGCTCAGTGGCCACCTTTGGGCAGCAGAGCTGGTGCTGGGGGATAGACCCAATGCCAGGCTGAGGTGCCCCATGCAACTGCTCACAGGACTGGTGCTGGTGCCAGTGTATATAAGGAATTGGCTCCTGACACATCTTCCAGACTTCCTGTAGAACTGCTTATGGTGGTAGGACTCTGTCCCATACATTGATCATTTAGTGTTTGGGTTCCTTGTTGTATCTAAGGAAAAGCATGTGTTTAATTTGCCTCAAGGGGTACAATAAAAATTCCCCCCCTGCACATATATCTGTGAGTGTGCATATCTCTGTGTGCGTATAGTTGTGCATGTGTGTGCAACCATAAAGGTATGCCAAAGACCTTGCTAAAGTCAAGGTACATCACAGCCAGTGCCCCTCCCCTTCCTTACAGTGCCAGTCACATCCTCATAGAAAGCAATGAGGTTGGTGAGGCATGATTTGCCCTCAGTAAGCCCAGGTGAGCTGCTCCCAATCCCCTTCTTGCCTTTCCTGAGTTTAGGAAAGGCTTTTGAGAGTATTTGCTACGTCTTCTTTCCAGAGACTGAATAGAGGCTGTCTAGTCAGCTCCTTGAACACCCTTGGATGCATCCCAAGTGATCCCATAAACTTGTGCCTGTCCAAATAGTAGTAAGAGCTCCTTGGTTCTTCTTCTTCTCCTTTTGCTGCTAATAGGCTCACAGATACCTTTCTTGATTCCCTTCACCTCCCTTGCTAGTTTCCACTCCACCTGTGCTATTTTCTTCACATTGCAGAAGACCATCTTTGTAATCTGCTGGGACTCTCTGCACTCCAGGGCATTTTCCCATGGCATCTTGCCAAGCAGGTAGGTCCCTGAAGAGACTGAGATCTGCTCTTCTGAAGTCCGGGGCTGTAGTCATCCTGTTTGTCTTGGTCAGTCCTCTGAGGATCTTAAGCTCTGCAGTCTCCAGCAGGCAAGGCTGCCCCTGAACTTTACATCATCCAATAGTTCTTCCTCATCTGTGTGTAGCAGGTCCAAGAGAGCCTCTCTCCTAGTCTGTTCATGGATTGCCTGCATCAAAAATTTGTCTTCCATATGCCCCAGGCATGTCCTGATTTGCTTGTGCCCAGCCATTTTGGTCCTGCAGCAGACACTGTGGTGGTCAAAGTCACCCACAAGTACCAGGGCCTGTGACTGTGAGGCTTTCCCCAGCTGCCTGAAAAAGGCGTCATCTGCTTCCTGCATAGCACACTTGTAACTACACCACCACCTGTGCCACGGGGGAAGTGTGAGAGCCTCCCCTGCCATGCTGTCCCCCAGGCATACCTCTTCTACCCTTGTGCCAAACCTCCTCTTCAGCCTATGGTAGATCTCCCCCACCCTCCCTACTTTAAACTCCTCCTCCCTAGTTAAGCAGGCATTCACAAAGACACTCTTGCCTCCCCTTGACAAACAGCTTCCACTCCTGAGCAGCAGTCCTCACTCTTCCAAGAGGGCACGATGGGGACAGAAGCCAAAGCTGCTGAGTGCTGCCGCACTCCCCTCCTGCCATGCATGCTGCCCAAATGAGCTCTCGAAGGAGAGGGATTCTCTTCTGACTTCCATGCCATGTTTTGCATCCCAGTCTTAGTAAATATAGGTAATTAAGAGGTTGTGAGTGAAATGGATCAAGATCCCTTCAGCAGATAGGTCCTTCCAGCCCTGTGTGAGACCAACTCAGATTCCAAAGACATCCTCGTGTAGAGGTTCTTTCAGCCCAAACTCACTATGCTGGAGGGAAGGAACTCACAGAGTCATCTTTGTTCTCAGCAAAATACCCATAATCGTAGAATCATAGAATCACATAGAATTGTTTGGGTTGGAAGGGTCCTTGAAAGACCATCTAGTCCAATCCCCCTGCTGTGAGCAGGGACATCTCTCACAACCAGAGCAGGTTGCTCAAAGCCCCATCTAACCTGACCTTGAACACTTCCCATGATGGGGTATCCACAATGTCTATGGGCAACCTCTTCCAGTGTCTCACCACCGTCATCGGAAAAAAATTCTTCCTTATGTCCACCCTAAATCTACCCACTTTCAGTTTAAAGCCATTGCCCCTTGTCCTGCCACTACAGGCCCTGGTAAAACATCTCTCTCTGCCTTTCTTATAAGCCCCCTTGAAGTATTGAAAGGCCTCAAGAAGGCCTCCTCAGAGCCTTCTCCTCTCCAGGCTGAACAACCCCACCTCTCTCAGCCTTTCTTCATAGGAGAGGTGTTCCAGCCCTCTGAGCATTTTCCTGGCCCTCCTCTGGACCCGCTCTGACAGACTCTACAGGCTCCTCCCACAGTCAGTGAAGGGACATCAGCTCACACATGGGACTTAGCCCATCCTAAAGCAGACGTGCACGGCAAATGGGACGAATCATCTTTCTGGAGACACAACCCTGCAAATGACCAATGGTGGCCTCTGAACTCCCCAGCTAGCATAAGCTCACTGCAGGCCTGCATACCTGGTCACGTGTGCATGGCTTCCTTCATAATGTGATCAGAAGTGAACCCACAGGCTGTGCTACCAGAGCCTACCAACACCTCTATCCCATGGCTAAGGCCCATATCCATGTCCACGGTACTCAGGGATGGACAGAGAGCAGGGAAAGGGCTTTTGTGGGGGTGAATGGGCTCAAGCTGGGCATGTTACTGTCATCAGCTGCATCTCCCGCTCTCTCCGAGCGCAGATAAGTCTTCCCTCAGCCATGCTGAACCCTTGGACAAAGGACAAGCAGAAGATAACTCCGTCAAGTCCAACACCTGTGCAGTGTCCCTGGTCAGTGTAGACAGACTCTCTTTCGGTGTCTTGACGCTTCTCAATTAACTCTAGATGACTAGAGGTCTAGATTTTTGTGTGTGTGTGTGTATGTGAGTCATCTACGCCAGATATTTAGTCTATCTTGAATGTCCTTTACTCGACTCCTCCAGCATGTGAGACGAGACCTGTGCCCACGCTGACATGTTTTGCTCCAGAAATGCTTGGGCCTCTCATCCTGTCACGGAAAAGCTGCCTTCAGTGGGGAATGTGCCTGGCATAAAGCAGGAAATGAGAAGACAGCAATTCAGGAAGCCAAAACTCAGCCCATAGCATTAGCTGGGATGTTTTGCATTCAAGATGAGCTTGTCAGAAAATAATCACCTCCACAAGGAATGCCTCTGGCAGCCTGGGGCAGTAAAGGGCCATTATAAAAGCCAGCCCAGCTCCTTGCTCCCTCATCCACTTCTCTTGCCTCCTTCTCCTTGGGAGTCAGGTGAGTCTGAAGCCCCATCTACTTCTCTGCTGTCTCTAATAGGAAGTCTCACTTCAGTGGACCTCTCAGCTGATTCCAGATTTGTTCTATGCCAGATCTTGGGGCTGCTTGTCACGGGAGAGGGAAGTGGGGAGAAGGTTAGGCATGGAGGGAAGCTGGGACTGTACTGAGGTGGCTTCTGGACTCAGGGGCTAGGCAGTAGCTGCATAGGAGCTAGTAGACCTTTTGGGGCCCTGGTATGACAACGCCAAGAAGCCCTCATACGTCTCTGCACAGCCTCCACCTCCCGGCCTGCACGTTCTTTGGTTCCCTCATGGTGTGGTGACAGGCTGCTCCTCATGCATGTCCATTTTTTCCTTCCTCCCTGCCCTCTCTCCCAGGTGTACCTCAGGCCCCGAGACATGTCCTGCTACGACCAGTGCCAGCCCTGCCAGCCCTGCCAGCCCTGCGGCCCAACCCCGCTGGCCAACAGCTGCAATGAGCCCTGTGTCAGGCAGTGCCAGAACTCCACCGTCGTCATCCAGCCCTCTCCTGTGGTGGTGACCCTGCCTGGTCCTATCCTCAGCTCCTTCCCGCAGAACACCGTTGTGGGATCCTCCACCTCCGCTGCTGTTGGCAGCATCCTCAGCTGTGATGGAGTGCCCATCACCTCTGGCTGCTGTGACCTCTCCTGCATCACTAGCCGCTACTGCGGCAGGAGGTGCCCCCCCTGCTAAAGATGCTGGCAACGGCCTCAGATAAGGACCCCCAGGAACTCAGAAAATGCTGCTTGACACAGGATCAAACTCTGTGCCATTGTTTTAGGAGCAGCTGACCATCTCTGGCTTGTCCTGCAAGGGCAGACTGGAAGGGGCCAGCCTGGGCCTTCTGAAAACATGGCCAATGTCTAACTTTCCTGTCTTCCAATCACCCTTTTTCTCTCTTCTCTTTGTATTCTTGTGCTCCCCTCAGAGCTTGCTGTGAGGACCCCAGAAACAAGCCTGGAGTCACCTGCTAGCCTGTCTCCTTCTGCGAGGCAGGTCAACAGGAAAAGGGGAACAGAGTCTTGGCTGCTCCTCCTCCTGCCTGCATTGGGGACCGTCACTTGGAGTGACTTCATTTCCCTCTTTCGACTCATTAAAAAATTGCTGCAACCCTGCCTGTGTCCCTTGGGTGGTCTTTCCATCTGCACACTGACTGCTGAGGGAGAAAGACCTTGCTTTGGAGGGGCATTAGTTGGGGGCACAGGAGGACCCTTCATCACTCCTAGAGGCATTGGAGGGTGGGACAAACTGCAGCAAGTCCTCTTTCAGGGACTGCCTCTTGAAGCTGAGGAAGACATCCCCAGTTACTCCACAGCCAATGGCCATTAGTCCTTGCCTTGCTGCGTCTCTGCTCAGAAATAGCCCCCTGGCCCCAGAGCACATCATATGAACAGGAATCCTGACAACTGCTGTCTTCCAGAGAGGAACTGTGAGCATGTGGGAGGCCCCAGGGAGGTCAGCAGTCCCACAAGCCCTTGGGGAAGAGTGGTGCTCTTGCTTTGGCTGGAGCTGTGAATATGATGTGAGAATACGTGACAGTATGTTGCCAAAGGATGGCTGGATTTGAGAATGGGTAAATAGCCTTGGGCATGGCCCACAGTCCCTACTCTACCTGCCCCTCCCCTCCATCACCCGATTTCGGGGCCATGGTCTGCATGCCTGGGCATAGGCAGCAGGGACCCTTTCCCCATGCAGCCCTATCACCCTTCAGCACAGCATCTGTACCCGCTCCAGCTGATTTGCAGGCACCAGGTACATTTTTTCCACATAGTCCATCTCTGCTTTACCAAATGCCAAGCAGAAGAGCAAAACTTAAGTCCTCCACAAATTTGCTAAATGGGTATTTCCAGAGCACTTCCTGATACAGCGGTTGCCAGCAACTGTAATACCACAGAATATTCTCAGGCATAACAGACAGCAAGCAGCTGGCATTTGTCAGTCAGCAAGCAGTTGCAAGTGAGCCAGCTGCACAGCATCAGAGCAGGTGAAAGGGAGGTAGGATTTTCCCTGAGACACAGCAGCTTGATGAGCCCCAGACCCCAAATGCAGTGGAGAAGCTGGCAGTGTCTCCCCATAACATTAAGGTGACTGCAACCTCTGGGCAAGGGGAAGGGAAGGAAGAGAAAAGAATATTTCAGTTGCAAGGGACCTACAATGGTCATCTAGCCCAATCGCCTGACCACTTCAGGGCTGACCAAAAGTTAAAGCATGTTATTAAGGGCTTTGTCCAAATGCCTCTTAAACACTGACAGCCATGGGACAACGACCACCTCTCTACGAAGCCTGTTCCAGTGTTTGACCACTCTCTTGGTAAAGAAGTGCTTCCCAATGTCAAATTTGAACCTCCCATGATGCAGCTTTGAACCATTCCCATGTGTCCGGTCACTGGATGCCAGGGAGTAGTGATCGGCACATCCCACTCCACTTCCCCTCCTCAGGAAGCTGTAGAGAGCAATGAGGTTGTACTTGCTCATCCAACAGCTGGACAACTTGTCCAGAAGGATGCTGTGAGGGACACTATCAAAAGCCTGACTAAAATCCAGAAAACCTACATCCACCACCTTCCCTTCATCCACTAGGTGGGTGACCTTATCATAGAAGGCTATCAAATTAGTTCAACAGGACTTTCCCTTTGTGAGATCATGTTGTCTGTGCCTGACGATTGCATTGTTCTTTAAATGCCTTTCAGTAGCACCCAGTATAATCTTCTCCATAATTTTTGCAGGAACTGAGGTAAGACTAACTGGTCTGTAGCTTCCTGGGTCTTCCCTCATGCCCTTCTTGTAAACTGGAATAACGCTGGCTAGCTTCCAGTCAGCAGGGACCTCCCAGACTCCATAGACCTTTGGCAGATGATCGAGAGGGGTCCTGCTGTAACATCCATCAGCTGATGCAGTACTCGGGCATGAACCCCATCTGGCCCCATGGACTTATGAACATTCAGCTGATACAACTGATACTGGGCAGCCCAAGGTCTGCCAGTATTATTAAAGAATGAGGCAAAAAAAGCACTGAATGCCTCCGCTATTTCTTCATCCCTGTTAGTCAGGTGACCATCTTCGTCAAGTATCAGTCCAATGTTTTCTTTAGACCTCCTCTTGCTATTAACACTCTTCAAAAAGCCTTTCTTGTTGTCTGACACAATACTGGCCGATTTCAACTCTAATTGAGCTTTGGCCTTTTCTGTCATCTCCCTGCATATGCAAACGACAGCTCTGTAATCTTCCTGCGAAGCCTGACCTTCCTTCCAGAGACCGTACAATTTCTTTTTCCTCTTGAGTTCCAAGAGGAGTTTCCTGTTCAGCCACACTGGTCATCTGCCCCACTTGCTGAACTTGAGACACAATGGAATGCCTGCTCCTGTGCTTTTAGAAGGTGGTTCTTCAAAACTGAACACCACTCGTGGATTCCCAAGCCCTCCAAAGCAGATTCCCAGGGGACAACCCCAGGATGGAAGCTGGTGACTACTGGCACCAAGCGGAAGGCTCCTGCCCCACCTAAGGGCTTACTACTCCAAAACAGGTTCACTGCCCTCAAAGTTAAAGAGGAACCAGATGTGCCTTGAAGCAAAGGATGTGGCCCACCTGACCCTAAACCACGCACGGCCACCAGGAAGAAGCAGTGAGTGATCCTTGTGCGTGACTCTCTGCTGCAGGGGACAGAGGCACCGATCTGCCAACCTGGCCTATCATCTAGAGAGGTTTGCTGCCTGCCAGGGGCCTGGATCCCAGATGTTGTGGAGGGACTGCTAAAGCTCACTTTTCTCTCTGACTACTACCCCCCACAGTTATTCCTTGTGGGCACAAATGATACTGCCAGGGGAAACCTGGACAATACCAAAAGTGATTACAGAGCTCTGCAGGAGGGTAGTCAAGGGCATGGGGCCCCAGGGGCTGTTGTCCTCAGCAGTGGTGGTGAGGGGAAAGGGTGTGAGGAGGAGGACACTGATAATGCAAGTCAACAATTGGCTGTGGAAGTGGAGCTGGTGACAGGGGTTTAGGTCCTACAACCATGGGACCGTTTGCCAATCAGTGACTGCTCAGGAGAGGTGGGATCCACCTCACCAAGCGGGGCAAAGTTACCTTTGTCAGTAGTATGGCTGACCTGGTAAGGAGAGCTTCAAACTAGGAATGACGGGGGAGGGAGAGAGTAACCTGCAGCCCTGTGAGGGAGTGATGGACACAGTTGATGAGCAAAGGGCCTGGGGTGATGTGCCAGGAAGGGATCACCAGATCAAGAAAACAGGGCTGAAGTGGGGTCACCTCTAGCAGTTGTGTGCAAGCAGGGAAGTGCCTACAAGGCCCCACTGTGGAGAAGTCCCCAAAACCCTTTCTAGGAAGTCAACACGCTGGGGTGCCTCAGTCAAGTGCCTGTACACTAATGCACGCAGTATGAGGAATAAAGACGAGGAGTTAGAGATCTGTGTGCAGTTGCAGGGCTACAGTCACGTTGGGGTCACGGAGACAGGGTGGGATGGCTCCCGTGTCCGGAGTGTTGCAATGGAGGGATACAGGCCCTTTTTGAAGGACAGGCTGGGAAGACGAGGAGTGGGACTTCCCCTTCTGTGAGGGAGCAGTTGAGTTGCATGGAGCTCTGCCTGGGGATGGGTGATGTGCCAACGGAGAGCCTTTGTGTAAGCATTACAGAGAAGAAAGGTAATGGTGACATTGTAGTGAGTGTCTGCTACAGGCCGCCTGGCCAGGAAGAACCAGTGGATGAGGCCCTCTAGAGGCAGATAGGAGCAGCCTCACATTCACCGCACTTGGTCCTCATGGGGAACGTCAACCACCCCAATATCTGCTGGAGGGACAACACAGCAGGATGTAGGCAAGCCAGAAGGTTCCTGGAGTGCACGGATGACAACTTCATCACCCGAATGATAGAGGATCTGACGTGAACAGGTCTTCTGCTGGACCTCATATGCACCAAGCAGGAAGGGCTTGTTGGGGATGTGCAGATCAAAGGCAGCCTGGGCTGCAGTGACCACGAAATGGTGGAGTTCAGGATCCTGAGAAGAGCAAGGAGGCTAACTACGAGCTCACAACCCTGGACTGTAGGAGAGCACACTTTATTCTCTTTAAATGGCTGCTTGGAAGAGTGCCCTGAGATATGGCCCTAGAGGCCAGAGGGGCCCAGGAAAGCTGTTGAATATCCAAGGGCCACCTCCTCCAAGCTCAAGAGCAGTCCATCCCAATGAGCATAAAGTCAGGCAAGCATGCTAGGAGGCCTGCATGGATGAACAAGGAGATCCTGGCAAAACCAAAACACAAGAAGGAAGCGTACAAGAGGTGGAAGCATGGACGGGTAAAGTGGAGTACAGAGACACTCTCTAAGCATGCAGGGATGAGGTTAGGAAAGCCAAAGCCCCACTGGAACTGAATCTGGCAATGGATGTCAAAGGCAACAAGAAGAGCTTCTGCAAGGACACAGGTAGCAAAAGGAAGGCGGGGGGAAATGTGGTCCCACAGCTGAATGATTGGGCCTTCTCTGCTGCTGCACAGCCTGACAACACAGGACATGGAAAGGGTGAGGCACTGAATGCTGCCTTTGCCTCAGTCTAGAAGAGCAAGATCAATCTTTAGGAAACCCAGGTCCTTGAAACCAGGGAGGAAGTCTAGAGCAAGGGAGATGTACTCTTGCAGGGAGAGGATCACGTTGGCAACACTTAAGCAAACTAGAGATCTCCCTCAAAATTTTTACATCTTGTAGGCAATGGTAACTCAGGTGTTTTGCAAGGCAAAAGTCTTCCCCTGATTATCTGTGTGCCATGCCAAGAAGTGATTTTTCTCTTCAGGCATCATGCTGTCCACCCCATAATTTCCCAGCAGTAGAAGAGGGCTGACATAACTTTGATTTTCAGCAGTGTTGAAAAATGGGGGAAAATAGCCTTTGCAGTCCTCGATACCCAAAGTTTGGGGACGGTTGCTTAGTTTCATGAGTAAAAGATGAGGAGTCTATGAAACCCAGCAGTGCAGTCCACCTGCACTGTACAAGTAATCGATGGAGTGACAGTGTTGGTTAGGGAGGGAAAGAGAAGGACACGGCGTGTCCTCAGAGAAAGAAGCCTTTGGGTGACCATGCAAGGATTGCAGGGCCCCTTCCTGTCAACGTGGCCACAGGCAACCCCACCAGTTTTCCCCAGGTCAACACCCCTTGCCTGTACTGCACCCATCCGGCAATTGAGCTGAGGCTTCTGTGGGTACTGACGCATTCCTGCCCCAGAAATCCTGGGGCCTCTCAATCCCAGCACTCAGAAGAAGCCTCCATGAAGGAATGGGTATGGCATAAGCCAGGAAATGAAAAGGTGGCATCGGGAAAACAACCACTCAACACATGTCATTAGCTGGCATGTTTTCCGTTCATCATGAGCACCTTAGAAAATTGCCACTTCCATAGAAGCTACCTCTGGGCCTGGGGCAGGTCAGGGCTATCATAAAAGCCAGCCCAACTCCTCGCTGCCTCATTCACTTCTCTCACCTCCTCCTTGGGAACCAGGTGAGTATGAAGCCCTCTCCCCATGCCCTTTTTCTGCTTTTGTGTGTTCCTCCATCCTATGCTGGGTCGTGGTAGTGCTTGAGAGGGGGAAGAAGGGTGAAAACCTGACTCAGAGAGTGTCCGGAACTTGGCTGAGGTGGCTTTCTTTAAAGAGGTAATCAGCAGCCTCATTGAGCCTGGCAACACTTTGCAGTAGTGTGTCAGGATGAGGCCAAGAAACCCTTTTGCTTTTCTGCCCAGGTTCTACCTCCTGGCTCAGCAGGTGCCTTTCTAACACTCATGGCCAGGTGACAGACTTGTGGTGGGCTGCTGCTCACATGTCCCTGTGCTCTGATTCCTCCCAACCCTCTCTCCCAGGTGCACCTCCAGCCTCAAGACATGTCCTGCTACGACCAGTGCCTGCCATGCCGGCCCTGTGGCCCGACTCCGCTGGCCAACAGCTGCAATGAGCCCTGTGTCAGGCAGTGCCAGAACTCCACTGTCATCATCCAGCCCTCTCCCGTGGTGGTGGCCCTGCCTGGCCCCATCCTCAGCTCCTTTCCACAGAACACCATTGTAGGATCCTCCACCTCCGCTGCTGTTGGCAGCATCCTCAGCTGTGATGGAGTGCCCATCACCTCTGGCTGCTGTGATCTCTCTAGCATTTCCAGCCGCTACTGTGGCAGAAGGTGTCCCCCCTGCTAAAGCCACTGGTGGCAGCCCAGACAAGGATCCCCAGGAATCTAGAAGCTAATACTGGACTGAGGACAGAGCTGCTGGCCATCAATTTCAGAGAAGCTGAGCATTCAGTGCTGCCCTTTCAAAGGAGGGCTGCTGAGGCTCTCTGAAAACATGGCCAAAGTCTAACTACCTTGCCTTCCACTTTATCCCATCTCTTTCTTGCCCTAAGAACCCCAGAGCCAACCTGAGGCATCTGCTGGCCCCTCTGGCCATGGGTAGTGGGGCGTAAGGTGGGGGTGCAGGTGAACCTTTCATCATTCCCAGAGGAAGGGGAGGATGGGACACAGGGCAGTGGGTCCCTTCCAGTTACTGTCCCTTGGAGCTGAGGAACACATACTCAGCTCCTCCAAAGCCAGTGGCAATCAGGCCCTGTATTCCGGCATCTCTGCTCAGATACAGCCCCTGGGCCTCAGAGCATGTCCTGCAGAAGGGAAGCGTGACCACTGCTGTCCCCTAGAGAGGAGCCAAGTGATGTTGGAGGCCCTGAGAGGTCAGCAGCTCACAAGCTTGTGCTGAAGGGACTTCCTCGTGCTTTGGACAGCCCTGTTCTGGGAAAAGAGGCTCCATCAGAAGTTGGATGGAATGGTCTTGCATGGGAAGGAGCTGAGCATGGGGCCAGGAAGGGTCACCACCATGGGAGGGAGCTCGATGCCAACAGTGGAATTATGGCATTGCCTGGCACAGGGCTCATTGCAGCTGTTGGCCAGTGGGGTCAGGCCGCAGGGGTCATGTGGGGTCATGGCAGGCATGGCAGGCACTGGTCATAGCAGGACATGTCTTGAGGCTGGAGGTGCACCTGGGAGAGAGGGTTGGGAGGAATCAGAGCACAGGGACATGTGAGGAGCAGCCAGCCATGAGTCTGTCACCTGGCCATGAGTGTTTCAAAGGCACCTGCTGAGCCAGGAGGTAGAAACTGGGCAGAGGCAAAAGGGTTTCTTGGCCTCGTCCTGACACAGTACTCCACAGGATGCCCGAGTGGTAGTGATGTGAGAAAAAGCCTTCAAAACAGCCCCAGACCTTCTCCCCCTCATTCTACTCATCCCCAGAATGAGGGGGCATGGCCTGCACCCAGCGGCAAGGGTAGCAAGGGCAGGTCACCTATACAACCTCCACCCCCCAAAACAGTTCCCTGCACAGCCCAGCAGTTACACAGCTGTGCAGGGCTAAGGCGACTCACAGGCTGATGTTGAAATCAGCCTGGCCAGGCCACGCACCAAGGCCCTCACACACTCCCAGTTCCCATCAGACAGGACACCCAAAGGACAGCGGCCAGTGCCGATGCCCCAACGGCTGCTCTGTGGTGCCTGGCCTTCCCCCAGGCATGAAGCAGCTTTCCCCAAGGCCAGCTCTTTTCCTGGCAGGGCCTGTTGCCCACCTCTGCCTCGTGGTCTGCTCCCCCATTAAGATCTTGGATAGACTTGTACAGCCTGGTCCCACTGCAGAGGAAATGAGGCAGGGTCGAGAAAAGTCCATGAGGTAGGACATGAGGAGGGCTCCAAGGACCAGCAGAGTGCACTGAGGAGGACAGGTCCTCCAGATCTCAGCACATGGCTATGCACCAACTGGAGGGGTCACAGAGTAGTTCCGAGTATTTTCCAAAATTGCTGTCATCATGTAATTCCAGGAAGGAGCATTGCCAGATGGCATGTTATTTATGTTTCTCATCTTACTTCAAACTGTGACCTCTGAGGGACGCATCCTGGAGCAGGTACTCGAAGAGACAGGCCTGCAGGAAACCCTGAAGAAGCAATGTGCAGCAGGGAAAAACAGAAAGCAAAGAGCAGCAGCAAGGAACCATTGCACAAATGGCACCAACCTACTGCATTGCCTATTGCCACACCAGAGCAATTGGGCAGAAGAACCACAAAACCCAGGGAAGAGCTGAGGGCCTCTTCCCCAAGATCAGCCTTGCACAGACAGATGCCCTCCCTACCTTGGGCTGTTGCACAGCCTGGGAAGCTCCCTGCACCAGGCTGTCTTGCACAGCACAGAGGTACAAGGCACTGTCAGAGACCTCGACTTCCTCCAGTGCAGGAAGCTGTATTTCCCTGTGGTGTTCAGCAATGTGGTGAGACGGCCACTCCCCTCAGACTCAGATGTTGTGTGCTATGAAACCAGCTGTGGGGCTTATCTTTATTTCTGCTGATACCACAGGAAGGCATCAAACCTGGAAGTCTGGTATGTGCAGGATCTTTGGAAGGTGTCTTTCTCCTCTACTGTGACTTCCCCTTCTGCTGGGTGATCTTGGTCTGCCCCATGATGCCTGGAAGAAAGCAAGAGTCAGCGACTGAGCAGGGAAAGGCTCCAAGATGCAAAACAAGAGGGGATGAAAAGTGTCAGAGGAGAAGGCTCCCTGTGCCTTTCTCTGCAGCCAGAGCTCCATGGATGGGAACAGCAAGGTGGTGGGTGTCTTTGGGCAGGAGGTCTGAGACCTCAGCTCAGCGTGGATCCCACAGCACAATTGTGCCAATTGCCTTCCAAAAGGTTAACACCAGAGGAGTGCTATGCTTTCACCCAGGTCTTCCATCTCCACTCTCGTGCTGCCCAGTCTCTCAGGGGAACAGCCTGTAGTGCCTGGCCCTCCTGTGACTGATCCAGGACACCTCCTGCAGGGTGAGGGACCGTGGGAACGCCTGTGACATGTTTCACCCTGCGCCCCATTCCCTGTCATCTAGCATGACTCCAAGGCCATGGAAGGGAGGGAAGAGGAAGCCCTGGCAGTGCAGAAATGCACTGGAGGAATGGAAAGCCAGGGCCTGTTGCATGACATGTGCCAGCCAGACGAGGGACTGGGACACCCTAAGAATGTGCGTGCGATGAGAGATCTTTCATGTCCCTGCATCAACTTTCCAAAGCCCTGTGTATTCAGGTTGCCAGGTCAGAAAATGTGTCCTGCCGAGATGGAAAAGATCTTCTGCAATGGTATGTCTGGGAAACACTGGGCCTGGACGGATCAGAAGAGAAAGGCAGAGAGAGGTGGATGGTTGGCAAGAGAAAAGGGAGGCAAGGGGTCTAAGATGATCAGGAGAGGAGATGTTTCTTCTCAGTCTCATCTTCTCTTTCCCATCAGTAACAACGTCTTGAGAAAACAGATACAGAACGACCCCTGTGATCTGATGTTTCCCAACATTTGTCCATAATTCAAGAGCAGCTCCCTGCAGAGATCTGTTGAGCGGATGAGGATCTCATGGGGAGAAGAGGAATCATGCTTCCAGACAAAGCCAATCCTTACCCAGTGGTTGCCTCCGGAAAACAGCAATGACTAGATACCCAAGGTGCATGCTGAGACCGATCCTCCTGCATGTGTGAGAGAGACTCAAAAAACCCACGCGTCCCCACCAAGAGCCCTGAGAGAGCAGAGCTGCTGGAAATGACTCTGCAAGAGGAACAAAGAAGGAAATGGGGAGGAGGAAATGCTTGTTCTTAGCATGCCTGAAACACCCATGATGTGGTCCTCCCTCCTCCAGCAGTGACATATATTGCTCCTGCAGCTACAGATTCTGCTTTTCCAAGGTGAGGGGTGAAAGGGGGATAGGCCTGCACCTGGGGACCAACCTCTCTGACACATCCTCCTGTGCAACATCTTGGGAGTCTCTCCTTCCTTGATACCTGTGTCTTCTCTCTCTCCACCCTCAAGCCCTTAGCTGGGTTGGCCTCTCCTGACTCCTGCATGCTTTCTAGCCCCAAGCTCCTGTCAGCATGTCCCAAGGCTGCAGCTCTCACAAATACAATGGTCAAGAGCAGGTCTCATGAGATCAGGCTTGACAGGGCTGTGATCATCAAGTCTTGAAAATTTCCAAGGCCAGCGCCTGCTCAACATATGGGGACAGTGCATTCCAGTACTTGTGAAGTTTCAGGGTCAAAAAAAAAGTGAAAAGTAAAAAGAGATTTTATATCTAAATAGAATTTCCCAGGTTCCAAATTGTCTATGTTGCCTCTCATCCTACTACGGTGCACTTTGTGAAGAGCCTGTATCCATCTTTTCCACATCCTCGGAGCACATAGTTGTAGACACCCATAAGGTCTCCCTTGAGCCTTCTTTTCCTAAGGGCATGTTTCCTCAGGCTCTGAGTGTGTCATGTCCTCAAGCCCCCTGAGTGCCTTGGGGGTGTCCGCTAGACTCGCTCCCACATGTCAGTGCCTTTCCTACATACCAAGGAGCCCCAAACTGAACACAGGACCCCAGGCATGCTCTCAGGAGTGCCAAATAGAGGAGAAGGAGCACATCCCTGGGCATGCTGTCTACACTTTTGCTAAGACATCTCAGAGGGCACTAGGTCTGCTTTGCCACAAGGCCATGCTGCTTACTCACCTTCAGCCATTGGTCACCAGGCATCGCCTGCCTTCCCAGGTGCCTACAGCATGATCCAAGCTACATCAAGAAGCTGAAAGGTGCCTGTCTTCAGAGGAACCAGTTGCTCTTGACTCAGGCCTTTGGAGAAAAATCCTGTTTACTGTGCCCTACCCGGATGGTCACTTCTGGTGGGAACTGCAGCACAAACTCCTTCTGCACGTGATGTGTAAAGCCAGAAAGGTATTTCAATTTTGCCTGCCTCCATATCTGTCTATCACATCATCAGCTTTCTCACTGGGCTCATTCTCCATCTCACTTGCTATCAGCTCCCAAAGGCTGATCCATTTATCTGCACAGTCTGCTATTGCAGGCTCAAGGTTCAGCCAACTGCTAGGTGCAAGGCAAGAAAGGCATTTTCCCTCCTTGGGTTAATTTGACCAGGAAATAAATCACAGGAGCATCACGTCTCCTGCCAAGAGCCGTTCTCTCCAACAATGACCATCAGTGGATGCTGAGGGAAGCATAGGAGCAAGACAAGCAGGTAGGCTACTTCGGCTGAGTATCCACTCCTAGGTCCCAAGTCCCTGAGCCTGGACTTGGCTGAAAAAGTCACACCCATATGTGTCTCAACAGCTTTCCTCACTGGCACACAGGCTGGGGACACACAGAACCAGCCTAACCACAGCCCACAGCATGATGTTGCCCTCTGCTTTACAGACAGGTTTCTTCCATCCCTTCAGGTACCCACATGGAGAAGCCCTGGCTGCTTCTGCTGCCCTGGGCTCCAGGACACCACCACTGAGGCAAGCATGCTACCTGGCCAGTTGGAAGCCCATCCAAGGAATGCCTGGAGAAGGGATCCTTTGCCAGTTCAAAGACAAAGGCCTCTGCAGAAACCACGTTTCCCTCTCTGCTTCTGGAGCCCGAGAACATGGACTTTGAACAGCTGAGTGAGCTACTAAAGCCATCCAGGCTTCCCTGGAGACCAGCTGGACAGAAAACTCTCCTGTCAGGGGACGGCTTTCAGCTTCAGCAAACCTCAGACCTTCAAGCCCTTTCAGGTAACATATCAGTTCTCTTTCTGACTACCTCTGAGACATGACTTTGGCAACCCTTGAGCCCCAAATGTGTCTTTACAAGGCGTGTCCAAGTTTTCATCCTATCTCCGGGACTTCACCTGCACACCAAAAGGCTCTATATTTGGTGTGGAGGGAAATCCTCTACAACAGCCTCATGATCTGGAACCTATGGATAAAGTTGGAAGGTTTCAGTCATGTCTACATCATTGTCTCATGTGTGTGTTGAGCTCAAACTCCTGACGCTGCAGGATGGCTTCCAAGTACTGGAAGAGATGCTCTGGGAGGAAATGATGGAGAATCTTGGAAAAATCCTGATGCAGATTCCGATGCCAGTGCTTGATGTCGATGCAAGTGCTGATACTGATTACAATGCCTGACAGCAGGGGAACTGTCCCGGGGCCCGTTTGCAGATGACACCAAGCTGAGAGGCACAGCTGGTACTCTTGGGGGAGGGGATGCCCTCCAGAGGGACCTTGACAGGCTGGGGGAGTGGACCCATATGAACCTCAGGAAGTTCAACAGGACCAAGTGCACCTGGGTTGAGGCAATCTCCAGTATCAATACAGCTTGGGGCATTAATTGATTGAGAACAGCCCTGCAGAGAAGGACTTGGGGATACTGGTGGTTGAAAAATGGGACATGAGCCAGAAATGTGTGCTTGCAGCCCAGAAAGCCAATTGAGCCCTGAGCTGCATCAAAAGAAGTGTAGCCAGTGGGTCTACTCTGCTCTGGGGACACCTCACCTGGAGTACTGCATCCAGCTCAGGGGTCCCCAATAAAGAAAGAGATGGACCTCTCAGAGCAGGACCTCCAGGGGAGGGCCATGAAAATGGTCCGAGGCCTGGAACACCTGTCTTATGAAGAAAGGCTGAGAGAGTTGGGGATGTTCAGCCAGAGAGGCTGAAGAGAAGGCTCCAGGGAGACCTCATTGTGGTCTTTCAATATATTAAAGGGGCTTATGACAAAGATGGAGAAAGACATTTTGCCAGGGCCTGTAGTGACAGGACAAGGAGTAATGGTCCATCAGAGCAGCAACTGCCAAGCTCACCAGCCAGTGATGGAAAATCCTGACACAGGCACGCTTTTTAAATGCATGGAACGCATGTATCATGGCTGCCCTGTGACTAGCAATGGCAGCAGCTGGTTTAGCCTAAGCAATGCTGCAGCTGCTTTCTGAGATTTCCAACAAACATCCGGCTGGCACCTTGCTTCCTGATGCTGCACTTGCAGAGCACAGCTAGGAGCTGGACTCCTTCCAAGGGAGGGAGGTCACAGCTGGGGGACCTGAATAGCAGCCTACCAGGCCAGGTGAGGACCCTTGGAATATGCCAGCCCTGCTGGGAGACTCTCAGGACAGAAGGCCTGTCCTCCTGGTGCCTGTGCAGTGCTGGGCACACCCTCCTGCCAAAACTCCTGTAGCTCTGGATACAGTTCGAGTGGGAAAAGCAGTTGAGGACACATGAGGGCTTGGCTCAGGAAGTTTGAAATCTCCTCCCAATGCCACCTGCTAATTAACATTAGTTTGCCTTTTGAAAGGGGGGTATTTATCTGAAGGCAACTTCATCAGGCCAGCTTCCTGACCAGAGGTGTCCCAGCCTCAGCATTTGCAGCTGCAGGCCATCTGGCTCACCCCAGACACACAGCCCTTTGCTGTTATGTGAGCATGTCAGGGCAGCACCTCTCTCTCCCTGCAATGAAGCTGGAACTGGTCCCAGACCTCCACAAACACCCTATGGCAATCACCAGGGATGGGTTTGATCTTATCAGACTTTGGGATTACTTTGACTTCTAAAGTGGGGAACCCCTGGAGCTGCAGCAATAGGGATTGTCTCTAGCTTTGACTTTGTCTCTCATATGCACCCTTTGCATGACAACAGGCTGAATGTCCAAACAAGACCCTGCAGCTTGGACCCCAATACACTTTCTGCCTTTCCTGCAATGAGAACAGAGTTGATTGAACTACTTCTGTTCAACCCACAAAAGCCCAAAAGCCCTCTGCTGTCATTCAATCCAACAGGGATGGCTAGTGCCTGATTGACCTTCTTAGCAGTGGGCTTTCAAGGACTTGCCTCAAGTTGTCAGGGGCACAGAGGCAGAGAGCTGGCCAGTGGAGTCCTGGTTCTCAGAGTATGTGGAGAGAAGCTGTGTTTCCTCATGTGCATGTGCATCTGTCTGTGCCTGTGGGCGTATTTGTTGCTGTGTGTTTGCTTTTGTATGTTCATTTGCAAATGCACATGTGAGGGTGAGTGTCTGCCAGTGTGTGTGTGAACAAGTGCATTTCTGTGTGTGTCTGTGCATGTCTTTGTGTACACACACGTTTTTTGCAGCTGAGCAAGTAAGTGTGTGTGATGTCAGTGTGCATGTGTGTGTATGTGTGTGAGCATATGTGTGTGCAGATGTGCATGTATATGTCTGTGTGCGTGTACACGACCATGCATATATATACACACACACATCTACACGCAAGTGTGCATGTGCCAGTGCATATGAGTACATATGTGAACATTTATGTGATGACATGTCCCGGGTGGTTAATGTGTGTACATCCATAGGGCTTCCTGTGTAACTGGGTGTGCATGCATGTGTGTTTTCATATGTGCTCACATGTGAGGAAACGTTTGTGTTTGTGCAGGCACACATGTGTGTTTCCGCTGCCATATGTGCACGAGGGCTCATGTGCATTTGTGTACATGCATGTTTGTGACCCACGCACCTGTGCATCCACAGGTGTGGACATGTGTGTGCATCCTGTGTGTGGATGTGAGCACTTTTTCATGTGCATCTGTGTGTACGTGGCTGTGCAATTCCTTCCATTCACTTGTGATGTCAATGGGAGAGATCAAAATGAGGAGTCTAACTGAAACTGTTGTAAATATTATGATTTTTTTAATCAAAATATGATTATATAGAAAAGGTTAAATTTAATTAATAGATAAATAAGTTAGGATTGTTAAGTTAGAAACAATAACCATAGGAACCTCACCAGGGAGTCGCTGTTCCATACTGAGCAAATAACAGTAACAAGATGGAACGATGAAGAATTGAATAGAAAAGTTTTGTTTGAGTCTTGTGACAGTGTGACCTGATATGCACCAGTGATGCTCCTTGAAAATCCCCTTACCCTCCCCATCTTGATATGAATATCAAGAATACCAATCGATAGATATTAATAGAAATAAACATTGATTATTCATAGGCATGGAAATTGACAGAAAATTATAAGCTAGAAAGTGTTTATTAAAAGATTAAAAATTTTATATATATACATATTCTGTATAAGGGTAACTAGGTATGAGCTATCCCTGATTCAATCATAAACTAGCTATGAACAATGTAGCATTGTGAAGAGGTAGAATTTGCTTGTCAAGAGAATGCTAAGTTGTAGGCCTGGTCAATAAACCGTGGAAAACTTAAGAATATTCCAAGAATGGGATTTTGCAACCAACCTGAGCATGCGCAAAGATTGGGTTCAACTAAAGGACACCATGAGGAAGAATATGGACGACCACCAGAGGACCTTAGACGACCACCTGTGTACCTGAAGGCGCATGCATCACGAGCATTTACATTTATTAATGAGTTCTCGGAAATTGTATGAATATGTTAATTGTTTCTTGGAAAATAAGATGAATATGTATAATTTGGTTGTATATAACTTTGGTAGCGGAGAAGCTAGGTACGCACACTAGGTGGAGCGATCCCCTGTGCGTCCAGCGCTGCAATAAAGAAGTGCCTGCTCACCTACATACATTGTGTAAATGAGTTTTTTATATTACAGATTTGTAACAAAACCTGCAGTGAAAGTCTGGGCTGGCTCAGCCATCCCACAGGGGCAAGTTGCAGTGAATGTCCCCATTTGCCCTGGATGGCTGCACCATCCCTACTGGAAGTTATCTGGGAGGCAGCAGAGAGAAGCAAAAGAAGGATAGGTGGGAAAAGGCTAAAACCCCTCTGTCAGCAGAGGAGGAGAGAGACTCATCAGCTCTTTGGCTTTCCTGGGCCCAGTACAGTAACATCAAGACCCTGGTCCCTTCAATTCAATACCTGCTCAGTCCAAGGTCTCAGTCCTTGCCTAGTTTGGCACCACCTCAATAAGGTTCTGGCTGGGCACAACTTTGTGCACACACATGCTTTCGCAGAGCTCCACATGCACAAATGTCAACAAAGGCAAGCACACGTGCATCCACACAAGCAACCATGGGCTCACGAGAGGCAACACTGGGGGACACCCCAGCAGGAAAGGGCTGGAGCACCTTGGGTTAGAATAGGCCCCAAACACATCCATAGTGTACACTGAGGACCCCCACAGACTTTGCAGACAGGGCAGGAGGCCAAACAGAGCAGCAACTTTCTCCTGAGGGCAGCATTAGGAGGAAGAGAGCCAAATCCCAGCAGCACAACCCACCCACCTGAAGAAGTGACGACCACATACAGCTGGAGTGAGCTGGGAAGGAAGGAGGCAGAGAAGGAGGGAGGGAGGGAGAAGGGTGTGACATGTCCTCATGCACAAGAGCCTGGGGGTGTGGGGTTGAGGACTGCAGGACTGGAAGCAGCCGAGCCTCCCCCTGCAAATGGGGACACAAACCACCCTACTAGCATGCCACAGCCTTATGTTAACTGCTTGCACGGGACCCCTCTGGCTCTTGGGCTGCATCTGCTGCTGGCACTGATGTGTTTCAGCTCTGGAAATCCTTGGGCTCATCATCCTGGCACTCCATGAATGAATGGGCACGGTAGAAATGAGAAAATGAAAAGGTAGCGCTGCAGGAAATCAAAAGACAACCTATGTCATTAGCTGGGACATTTTGATGAAGGGATGAGTGTGTCAGAAGATTATTACCTCCACAAAGGGTGCCTGTGGACCTTGGCAAGGTCAGAACCCTTATGAAAGCAAGTACAACTCCTCATTCCCTCATCCACTTCTCTTGCCTCCTTCTGCATTGACAACCAATTGAGGGAAGCTCTTTCCCCTCCTCCTGATCCAGGATGAGGTCTGACCTCAATGGCAAATCTCAACTGATACCCGCTCTCCCCTGTGAGGTCCTTCTTATGGGACTTTGAAAGGGGAAGAGTGTTTGGCTTGGAGAGACGTGAGGGACTGGCTGAGGTGGCTCCGGTGCAACAGGCCTGGCAGAACCCTCTCTAGGCATGGCTGCTCTTTTAAGAGTGCTTGGGTCCAAGCAGAAGAAGCCCTGGTGTCTCCCTGCACAGCCTCTACCTGGCCACGCTACAGGTAGTTTCTCTTCTTCGTGGTGGAGAGCGGGACCTTGGCATGCAGATCCGTGGGTGTACAGAGAAAGCAATGATGCAAGGGAAGAGCTGAGGGCCCCTTCCCCAAGAACAGCCTTGCAAGACAGATGCCCTCCCTACCCTGGGTTGTTGCACAGTCAAAGCAGATCTCTGCACCAGGGTGTTTTGTACAGCACAGAGGTACAAGGCACTGTCAGAGACCTCAACTTCCTCCAGCTGCAGGAGGCTGTGATTCCCTGTGGTGTTCAGCAACGTGGTGAGACAGCCACTGTGCTTGGAGCCAGAGGCTGTGTGATATGAAACCAGCTGTGGGGCTTCTCTTTTCCTCTGCTAATACCACAAGAAGGCATCAAACCTGGAGCTCTGGTATGTGCAGGTTGTTTGGAAGGTGTCTCTCTGCCTTACCGTGATTTGCTGGTTGATGGTGGTCTGCCTCATGGTGCCTGGAAGAAAGGAAGAGACAGCAACTGTGCAGGGAATGGCTCCGGGAAGCAAACCAGGAGTGCATGCAAAACCTTCCTGGAGAAGGCTTCCTGAACCTTGCCCTGCAAGAGAATCCTGAGGCCTGGGGAAAGCCAAGAGGAGAGTAGTTTTAGGCAAGAGCTCAGAACTCTCAGCCCAGCGTGGACCCTGAGGAGAGCTGTGCTGTGCCCCTGCTCCTTCACCTATTGCCCAGAGCACCAGGGAACAGCCTGTCATGCCTGACCTTTGTGTGTTGGGACCTGCACCCCTCCTGCAGGTTGAGGGGCCCATGGAGCTACAGTCAAAAAATTTGTCCTGTGTCCTCATCCCTGCAATTTCCAAGGACTCCGAGCACCCTGAGTACAAGCAATGCTGAGGATGAAATGAGGGAGCCCAGACTGTGTTGCCAACCAGAAGAAAACTGGAAGCCATGGCTTGTATGTGCCAGCCAGGAGGCAGAATGGGACACCCTATTAATGTCAGTGGGATGGGAGCTTTAACGTCCCTGGGGCTGCTTTGCCAATATCTGCTAATTTGCGTTGCAAAGGGAGAAATAGGAGACTCCAGAGACAGCTGAGATCTCCTATGGAGACCGCAGGTGGATCAGAAGAGAGAGACAGAGAGAGATGAATGGAACAGGAGCAAAAAGCAGGACAAGGGGTCTGAGGTATCCCTCCTCTCTCTTCTAATTTCGTTTCCAAAGGTAAGAGTGTCTTGACAGAACTGCTGCAAAACCACAAACGTGAGCTGATATTTCCCAGCATTTTCCTGCTAGTCAAGAATAGTTCTCTGCATGATCCTGATAAGGCTGGCAAGGGTTTCTTTGGGAGAAGAAGTATGCAGTGATGACAAGCCAGGACTTAGCCAGTAGTTGCCCTAGGAAGGCCGCGAGGATGAGATATTCGAAGTGCATGCTGAGTCCGACCTGCCTGTTTGCCGAGTGAGAGAGAGTCAGAAAACCTCCTCCCAGCCCCAAGGTAACAGAGCTGCCGGAAACTGCTCTGTTGGGGGAGCAAAGGAAGAAGCAGGAAAGGAGAAACAACCTGTTCTTCTTGTGCCTGAAATGCTCCTTCTGGGTTTCTCCCTCCTCCAGCAGCAACACCTGTGGCTCCCCCAGCCAAAGGCATTCTCCACGTATCCAGAACGAGGGGCCCTGGTGGCTTTGGGGGCCCCAGTCATGGGAAGAGGCTGTTCCCAGTCACCTCACAGTAGAGTCCTCACCTCCCCAGCTAGAATTGCCTGCTCTTCTGCACACCCACTGCTGGACCATTTGGGAGGTCAGGGGTTTCTTCCCCACTGAGGTTTCACATCTTCCCCTGGGGTCCTCAGCTCTCTGGGGATGTTGCTATTTCTTCTGGGAACAGAACGCTTTTCTGTTTCTCTCACATCTCCCCTTTCTTTCCTCAGCTGCCTGGGAACAACATCTCTCCCTCAAATCCCCCAAAACAGGAGATGAACCCTGCTGTGCAGCAGCTTAGGGTCTCTGGCTTTGTCCTCTTCTGGTGGGATAACCCAGAGTATGAGAGAGAAACCTGGCTCCAGTGGGGCTGCTGGATGCCACAAACTCAGAGGTGGCAAGGACAACTTATTGCATAAGGGAAAGGGGTAAGGTGTCAGCAGGGAACAGGATGAGGGATCAGTGGGTCACCCCCTACTCCCAGGGAGCACATAGGGCACCCATGAGAGTGATGCACTGTGAGGGGTGTGGATAGGGCAACCCTGCACCCCAGACATGAAAGGGCATGGGAAGGGGTGGGGTGTGGACAAGTGGGGACCCCTACTGCCACACCCTTTCCACTTCAACTGCAGAGTGATCCCATGAACCACACAAGACAGAGATAACAAACTGTTCCTTATCATTAAGTTAACCTGACCTTGGTAGGTACAGACCTCTGCTGTGCTGACCTGTATCTATCACTTGGCAAACTAGGCAAAGTTGCCATGAGCGTGTCCTTGTCTTGATCAAGAGTGAAGCACCGTGCTTTCCTATAAATGTCCTTTTACTCAACAGTAGAAATGAGGAGTGGTTTATTTCCCAGACTATGCCGTGAAAACTTAGATGACGACAATGACAGACAATCTCAGCATGGGCAGGATTTTGCACTATGTGCTAAACCCCAACTCAAGCTCCACCTCAGGCTCCATAACTCAGGGTTCCCAGCATCTGAAAGGGCATAACATCACCTGTGCTATCCCCTTTTATCTTCTTGTCTTATCTCCAACCAATGGTATTTTACTCAACACCCTGTGGAGCCAGAGTCTATCTACACCCATGCTCCACTCTCATCGTTAAAAAACGACAATTCCAAATTTCTAATAGGAATTTCTCCTTTTCCAGAACATGTCCATTCACTTTTGCTGTATCACTGCACTCAAGAAGAGTTTGGCTCCACCTGGCCCTTCATCCTCCAGTCAAGCGCTAGATGCATCAAAAAGCTCTCTCTTAAGCTTCTCTTTTGCAGGTTGAAGAAGGCCAGTTCTCTCAGCCTCTCCTCATGTCTCGTCTTACAGAAACACAAAATTGGTAAATTTGGAAGGGACCTCTGGAGGTCATTGGGTCCAAATGCAGCCTCAGGAAGGGTGACCTAGAGCTGGTTACAAAGCACCATGTGCAGACGGATTTTGAGCACCTCCCAGGATGGAGACTCCACAACCTCTCTGGGCATCCTGTGCCAGTGCTCCCTCACCCTCCCAGTGAACAAGGGTTTCCTGGTGTTCAGAGAGAGCCTCCTTTGTTCCAGTTTGTGCCAAATGCTTCTTGTCACAAGCACACTGCTTATACACCAGTCCCTCCAGCTGCTGGCACAAGAGAGAAAGGCCTTGTAACCACTAGCCCCTTCTCCAGTTGCTGGCACCAAGCCCTAAAATCCCTCTGGGCATTGGTTGTTTGCCCAGTTACTGGTACCCAGGTCTCTCTTTCACACCAGTCTCTCCAGTTACTGGCACTCAGACCTTGCAGCACTCACACATGGGAAAGGGAGTGAAGATACACAGAAGGATGGTTAAGAAAGGATTTAATAAGAAGGCACAGGGAGTTGTAGTGATCAGGTGCAGGGCTCATACCAACAAGTGCACTGACCAGCACCTGCTTATGTGCAGCTGGCTCCTGTTTTCCTTCCTCTACTCTGTTGCCTCCCCTTGCTCCTCCCCAGTCCCCTCTTGCCCTCACCTTTGAGCCTTCCCTTAAGCATGCCTTAATAAGTGCTGCCTAGTCCCACAGCACCCCCCTCAAACATCCCAAATCCTCATGTTCCTCTTGTCACTTCTTGTCACTTGCAAAGCTCAGCCTCACCCACTGCCAAGCTACACCTGCAGTTTCCTAATGGCCCATCAATTAGAGGCTGCAGAGCTCTGGGCTCCCTCCTTGTCTCCCTTATCACTTCCTTAGAGATTGGTGGCATTGTGTGCTTTGGTTATCACTTTCCCTTTTACTTGTTCTTCCCTTGGAAAGGCAAAGGGACTTGATCTGACAGCCTTAGTGGACCAGCTGCTCTCACCTTCCACATTCCTTTACAGTGGTTTCTGCTGAACTTGCTCATGTGTGCAAGTCCCTCAAGACACTGCAAGGCTCCTGTCCGCAGAGAAAGCTGGGTCTTTTTAGTCTAGGCCCTGGGGGGAATCCCCAAGGTGCTCTCAGTCATTGAAGTGTCTCCCTGCAACACCTGCAGCAACACTAAACCATGGTATTCAATTTCCAGGGAGCCTGAGATGTTACCTATGTGAAGGAAAAGGGAAAGATTGGCCAAAAGACCAGCCAGTTTTAGACGAAAAAAGCCCTCAGCTCACATAAAATGTCATTCTGGAATGAACTGTTTTGCATCCTCATTTTCCAACATATTTACTGTTTGTTTCCACAGCTATCCTTTGTTTCTTGCAAGATGTTGAATCCATTCTCACAGATATTTATGTAGAGCTGAGGAGGAGGAGGACAGACCTGAATTCCACTCCAGGTGGGATCCAAACCATAACTTTCTTAGCCATCCATGTGGGAATGGGCCTTCTCAGCCACCTTCCAGTACCTCACAGAGACATTTTTCTCCAGGGGCAGACACTCAGCTTTCTTAGTCACCTCAGAAGGCCTCAGTGCAAACAACTGATGCCATGGCCTACTGACATGATGTCACCCCATTAATTAGAGCATGCTGGTCTGTGACCGTGACTGCTTTTGTCAGCTTCCACCACCGGTGCTCTTGAGGGCCAGCTCTTTGCTTTCCAAAATATAACCAGAATTGCTGTGGTGGGTTGACCCTCGCCAGATGCCAGGTGCACACCAAAGCCACTCTATCACTCCCCCTCCTCAGCTTCACCCAGGAGAGAAAATATAACTAAAGGCTCGTGGGTTGAGATAAGGATAGGGAGACCACTCAACAGTTACTGTCACAGGCAAAACAGACTGGACTTGGGGAAATTAGTTTAATTTAGTACCAATCAAACCAGAGGAAGCTAATGAGAAATAAATCCAAATCTTAAAACACCTTCCCCCCACCCCTCCCTTCTTCACAGGCTCAACCTCACTCCCCATTTTCTCCACCTCCTCTGCCTGAGTGGCACAGGGAAAGGGGGAATGGGGGAATGGGGGTTGTGGTCAGTTCATCACACTTTGTCTCTGCCGCTCCTTTCTCTTCAGGGGGAGGACTCCTCATACTCTTCCCCTGATCCAGGGTGGGGTCCCTCCCATGGGAGGCAGTTCTCCATGAACTTCTCCAACATGAGTCCTTCCCACGGGCTGCAGGTCTTCATGAAATGCTCCAGCATGGGTCAATCCTACCCAGAAAACCTGCTCCAGCTTGGGCTCCTCTCTCTAGCATGGGGTCCTCCACGGGCTGCAGGTGGATATCTGCTCCACCATTAACCTCCATGGGCTGCAGGGGGACAGCCTGCCTCACCGTGGTCTCCACCCAGGGTTGCAGGGGCATCTCTGCTTGGGCGCCTGGAGCACCTCCTCCCCCTCCTTCTTCACTGACCTCAGTGTCTGCAGAGTTGTTTCACTCACATATTACAGAATCACAGAATCACTAAGGTTGGAAAAGACCTCTAAGATCATCAAATCAAACCATCAGCCCAACACCACCATGCCCACTAAACCATGGCCCACAATGCCACGTCCACACATTCCTTAAACACCTCCAGGGATGGTGACTCCATCACTTCCCTGGGCAGCCTATTCCAGTGCTTTACCAGTCTCAGTGTAAAGAAATTTTTCCCAATGTCCAGCTAAAACCTCCCCTGGTGCAACTTGAGGCCATTTCCTCTTGTCCTGTCGCTAGTCTCTTGGGAGAAGAGACCAACACCCACCTCTCTGCAAACCCCTTTCAGGTAATTGTAGAGAGCGATAAGGTCTCCCCTCAGTCTCCTCTTCTCCAGACTGAACAACCCCAGTTCCCTCAGCCGCTCCTCATAAGACTTGTGCTCCAGACCCCTCACCAGCTTTGTTGCCCTTGTCTGAACACACTCCAGCAAGTCAATGTCCTTCTTGTAGTGAGGGGCCCAAAACTGAACACAATATTCAAGGTGCAGCCTCACCAGCACCGAGTACAGGGGCATGATCAATTCCCTAGTCCTGCTGGCCACACTGTTTCTGTTGCAGGCCAGGATTTCTGATACAGGGCAGGATTTCTGATGCAGGCCGTATTCTCAGTCCTCTCCTCTGGCTGCTATTGCATGGGGCTTTTTTTCCCCTTCTTAAATATGTTATCACAGAGGCGCTACTACTGTCACTAATGGGCTGGGCCTTGGCCAGTTATGGGTCAATCTTGGAGCATTGGCTCTATCAGACATGGGGGAAGCTTCTAACAGCTTCTCACAGAAGCCACCACTGTAGCCCCTCAGCTACCAAAACCTTGCCGTGCAAACCCAATACACCTGTGCACAGAAGGAAAAATTAAATCCCAGAAACGCATCCACCAGCAGTTTTCTGTTGGACATAGAAATCACAGGGACTCAGGGACACAGGAACTCCCCCCATCCAAGCACTGGTCAGTCCCCAGAGCTGGAAGAGAGATGTGAAATGCAGGGGGATAGCACAAGCACCTTAACAGAGACTCTTGTCCAGTGCCTGGCTGATGGGTCTTGCTCATGTGTTGTGGCTTTCACCAATACCCTGATGTAGGGCTGGCAGGACATTCTCCTGCCTTGGTCTTCTTTGGCTAGGAGGTTAAACCACAGGAGCAGGCATGTCTCCTACCAAGAGCCCCCTTCTCCAACAGTGGTCATTGGTGGATGTTGAGGGAAGAGGAAGAGCTGGACAAGCCGCTGGCATACTTCTCCTGAATACTCACTGTTGTGTCCCATTCAGTTTCAGTGGCTCGGGGTGTTCCTAAGTCTGCTGTGTCAATGCACCTCGTGGCAAGGAAGGGCAACAGCATCCTGGTTACAGTAGAAAGAGCATTAAAGTTGCTCAGCCAAAGGAAAGACACCAAACTGTGACCCTTACTGCGTGCCAGGTTTGCAAGGGCCTAGCAGAGGTTTTTCAGCACTGGGAGGTTCTTGTTTGGGCAGTAACATCACAGTTGGGCTTTTCCTGGCCCTCCAAGTCAGAAGGTGCTTGAGCATCCTCTCAGGCAGGCATAACCTGGTGTAGAAGCGCTGCCTCTCAGCTCCAGGTCACATTGCCAAAGGGGCCTGGGGCACCTCATAATTCCTGTGGGAGCCTGAAGGAAGAGATGAAGCAGTCTGCTGTCAGGCAGGGGAAGGCTGCGGGCTGCTTTCCTACTTTTTGCTCCTCCTGGAGATCACAACCAGCCCAACCAGCCCCCAGCAAGGGAGGAGTGTCCATGGTGAACTTCTCCTGCCATCCAGTGCCCAGCCAGAGACAGGGGCCTGCACCCACCTCTCACGGGGCTGGAGACAGGCCCCTTTGCAGCCACTCATGTGCTCCTTGCCCCTCGGTAGTGTCTGAAAGGAGGCAGAAGCAGGAGCAGCCAAAGGCACCAGCAAAGAGGTTTCTGACTCCCTATCCCCACAGGGGCTTTCTCTCCCTTCTCCCCAGGCCACGGATGAGGCCCTTCAAGGGAAACTTCTCTGGGAACAGCACCTGCTCTAAACATCCCACCCAGAGTCAGGCACACCACCTCACTCTGGCAGGAGGACATCCAGCCCAATCCTCTTCATCGCAGACATCTACTGCCCACCCATTCAGGCATCCTGGTCAGCCCCTTTGTCTGGGGATGACACCCTCCATAAGAGTGAGAAGACAGGATCCTCTTATAAACTCAGGGGTGTTTCTACCTACAGTGGCATCAGAACTCCTTCTGGGATGCAGTGGAAAAAGTATTTTAGGATGGTGCCAGACATGGGATGCTTAGGAGAAGCAGCAGAGACAGGGAAAGGGAAGGATGAAGGCAGTTTGGCCTGGAGCAAGCATGGGAAGACAGATGGAGGCAGGGATGAGAGCAGCCAATCCCCTGTGAACATGGGACTGATCCATGTGATCTCCTGGCCATGCCTGTTGCCCTGCCTTGTTTGTCCACCTGCCAGTAGTTCCCTGGAAACACAGTTATGGAGTCCAGCTGTGACAGGGAGCAGGGCTGATCCTTCACTCTGTGCCTCTGAAGCCTCTGACCATGGGCTTTGAACAGCTGTGTCAGCTACTCAGGCCACACAGAGTTCCCTGGAGACTGGCTGGAGCCCACAGTCCCTTCCCAGAGGCCTCCTTCCAGCTCTCACTCACCTCAGACCTCCAGCCCCTTGGGGCAACTTAGCAAATCTGTTTCTGACTCACTCATCCAGTAGGAACCTGGCATCCCTTGAGGCTGCAGTCAGCATGTCCAGTCCAGGCTTTTACACTGTCTCCTGGGCCTCAACTCCAAAGGGTCTGAGTCCTGTAAAAGAATCTCATTATCTCAACACTAAGCCACTGTGGGGAGTGCTTGAAAGTGCCCATGACCTCAACCCACCAACCTCCTGCCAGTGTGGAGCTTGAACTCCTCACTCTGTGGCATGACTTTGTAACACTAGCAGGCTTATTTTGAGAGCTCCATGAAATTCTGTAGCTGGAGGAGGCAGATTTTAATTGCATCTCTGAGCTTTAACAAAGTAACAAACTGTGAAACCCCTTCTGGTTTTTCTTTTCTAAGGCAAGTTTTGCATTAGCAACTTTCAATTGGAGTCCCTGTGTGGAGGAAAGCACCTGCTCAGGGTTCCCTTGGCTATCCTAGGGGGGAAAGTCAGAAGCCTGAGAAGAGGCCCTGTATGTTCCATGCCAGCAGTGGCCGGTCCCTGCGGCAGGACCGAGGGCTGTCCAGCTGCTGGTGGGCAGGAGGATCTCTGCCACCCGGCTCCCTGCGCAGAGCAGAAAGTTGCTGCTCCTCACAGGGAGCCAGCGGGGCCAGCGGCTCCAATCGCTCCTTCCTGGGCAACGCCGGACACCACCACCACTCTCGCCATGATTGCTCCCCTGCTGCCGCTGCCACCAGTGTTGCAGGGGAATTCTGTCTGCATCCCGGTGGGAGTGCAGGGGTGATCAGGAGGGCGAGGGGAGAGACAAGGTTTCTGCCCAGTGGGAGGCTCTGGAGCTGCATCACAGAGACCTCCAGAGGCTGCGGTACACAGGAGCTGTGGGGCCCTCCATGCCAATGCCAATGCCAAAGCCAAAGGTGGTGCCGGTGCAGATGCCGGTACTGGGCAAGCAGGGCCTGAAATTGACAGCAGTGGAGCGTGAGCTTTGTAGCTGCAGTAAAAGAGGGTTCAGGAGGCAGGGGCTGATTTTCAGTGCTTCTTCCCAGAAAGATCTCTAGCAGTTTTGGGCCACCACCACTCAGCTGCACTCAGGTTCATTCTGACGTTGGGAACATGCTGCTCTGTGGTGCTCATGAACAGAGCAGTGGAGAGTGTCCCTGCCACAAGCAGCACATGCCCTTATGATGAGGGACACACAAGGACACACACACACAGGCTCATTCACATCAGTGTGGAATTACACCCAAATTTGTGCTCCCAGGTGAATTCACAAGAAGCAGGCTACACACAGGAGCACACAGGACAGGAACACATATAGGAACACAACCAACCATGGACTCAGCTGAAGACAACTGGGGACAACTGCAGCAGGCCTAGACCATTCTGTGGAAAGAGAAGCACCCAGGAAAGCAGTGGCATTTTTTGTATACTCACAGACTGCACATAGTGGGGACAAGTCAAAACCAGCCACAATTTTTTCCTGAAGGCAGTGATAGGTAAGGTGGGATCAAAATCCGCAGCACAACCCACAGACCTGGGGAGGCAACAACAAGTGACCACTGAGGTGAGCTGAGGAGGGAGAAGGATCCAGTATGTCCTCGTGAACGGGAGCCTGTGGGCATCCAGCTGAGGATGGCTGGAGCTTCTTCCTGAGAACAGCACTCCCAATAACCCCAACAAAGTGACCCAGGCTGACGTCACTTGCCTGCTCTGGACCCGTCCAGCACTTGAGTTGAGTCTTCTGCCAGCGCTGCTGCATTCCTGCCCTAGAAATCCTGGGGCCTTTCATCCCAGAGCTCAGAAGACGGCTTCACTGAGGATGGGCATGGCACAAATGTGGAAATGAAAAGGCAGCAGTTTTGGAAACCAAAGCACAGCCCATATCATTAGCCGTGATGGTTTGCATTCAAGATGAGCTTGTCAGAAAATTGTTACCTCTGCAAAGGGTGCCTCTGGTCCTGCGGCAATGAAGGGCAGATATAAAAGCCAGCCCAAGTCCCTGCTCTCTCATCCCCTGCTCTTGCCTCTTTCTCCTTGGGAACAGGTGAGTCTGAAGGCCCTTCTCCTCCTCTTCCAAAGTGAGATCTCTGCTCGATGGACATCTCAGCTGATGGTGGCTCTGTAGTATGTTGGGACTTGGAGCTCCTTGTCATGACAGAGAGAAGCAGGGAGAAGGTCTGCTTAGAGAGAGGCTGGGATGTGGCTGTGGTGGCTTTTACTTTTTGAACTAGGAAAGAGTCTCCCTGGGCCAGGCTGCTCTTTGTAGGACCCTGTCAGGATGAGCCGATGAAGACTGTGTGTCTCCTGGCACAGCCTCCAGCTCCCCACTCAATAGCAGCCTTGGCTCCTTTCTGACGGGATAACCAGGCTGCTCCTCACCTATGCTTGTGCTCTACTTTCTCCTTGTCCTCTCTCTCAGGCGCACGTCTGACTTTGAGACATGTCCTGCTACGACCAGTGCCTGCCATGCCGGCCCTGTGGCCCGACTCCGCTGGCCAACAGCTGCAACGAGCCCTGTGTCAGGCAGTGCCAGAACTCCACCGTTGTCATCCAGCCCTCCCCTGTGGTGGTGACTCTGCCTGGTCCCATCCTCAGCTCCTTCCCACAGAACACCGTTGTGGGATCCTCCACCTCCGCTGCTGTTGGCAGCATCCTCAGCTGTGATGGAGTGCCCATCACCTCTGGCTGCTGTGACCTCTCTGGCATTTCCAGACGCTACAGTGGCAGAAGGTGCTTCCCCTGCTAAAGCTACAGGGCATAGCACTTGGGAAGGCATCCCAGGAACTATAGACATGGTGCTGGACAAAGGATGAACCTTCAGGCCGTTGCTTTCACAGCAATTGACCATCCTCAACTCCTCCTGCAAATGCTGTCAGGAATGCATGGGCCTAGGTTCTCCGAAAACATGGCCCATGTCTCACCATATGTTTTTCCCAGGGCTGCAAGGCTCTCCAAAGCCAGCCTTCACTCTGAGCAAAAGGCAGACGGATGCCCTGCATGGACTTCAACATGGCAAAGGGTTGCAGGCTATTCCTTGCCCCTCGTGATCCCTTCAACAAGAACCTCTGCGTGGACTGACTTCATTTCCCTCTTTAGACTCATTAAAGATTTCTGCATCCCAGCCTGGGCCTCTGAGTGATTCTTTCCTCTATGTGTGCCCTCCCAGCCTGCTCAGGGAAAATGGCTTTGCTCTTGGCAGGGCATAGGATGGGGGTATCGAGACACTTTATAACTCCCAGAAGAATGGGAGGTTGGGACACCCTGCAAAGGGTACTCTTTGGGGGACTATCCCTTGGCAGTATGCCAAAAACCCCTAGCTAGCCCAGAGCAAGTGGCAATCAGCCCTTGCCTTGCAGTGTCTCTGCCCAGATATATCCCCCACAGGTCCTCCAAACAGGGAGCACAACCTCTGCTGTCCTTGAGTGAGAGGCTAGGACTCTGTGCACAGCCACGGAGTCAAGCCACCCTCTGCAGGCTCTAGGGAATGGGGTGCCTCTTGTTCTGGTCAGTGCTATGCTGGGGAAGGAGGAGGACAGAAGATGTCCCCAAAGGATGGCAGACGTGCAGATAGATGGGTGGAATAGCCTCAGGGATGGCCCATGGCCTCACCTCCACCTTCTCCTCCCCACCATTGATTGATCTAGGGCCATGGACAGCCCATATGGGCACGGGCTGAAGGGATAGATCCACTGCGCAGCCCTACCACCACCCCTACAGCACTTGGCAGGGCCCAGGGTTTGGCAAGTATGCAGGGCTGACATCATTCACAAGTCAGTATTGGGATTAACCACACCAGGCCACACACTGGGGCCCCTGGGAACCCAACAACCCCATGGGCCAGGGCAGTCCGAGGACAGTAACCAGTGCCCACAGGCCCATCACTGCTCTGTGGTGCTGGGGTGGTGCCTCCCTTCCCCCCTCCACCCTTTTTCCTGGGCCGCTCTCAGGAATTCCAGCTAGGCCTTGGCCTTTGCACAATGAGTTGGGAGGTTAAACATCCCTTGACGGTACCAGGAGCTCTTGCATGGCTAAGGTGGGGAGTAGCACTGACCATACCAGGCATTCCTGTTACCCAGCTCAAGGTGGGTAACGAGAGCGGGAATAATCAGTCATCCCCTGACAGCCCGGCAACATCCCTTACATGGACTGTAGCCCACATGGAACGGTACCAGTGTTACCAGAATTCCAGTAACTTTCCCGTAACTTGCTGATGACTGAAGCCAATCATCTTACGAACCTATAAACAGCGGTCCCAGGTGAGACCCTTTCAGCTCTCCTGGACCGCAGAGGGCTGCGATCAGCACCTCCCTCTGAGTGGGACGCCTCTCAGAGTCTCACAAACTCTCCAGTTTGTGAAGTTTTGAGGACCACTGCCGAAAGCTGGCAACGGGACCTGGGCTGAAACCCACTCCTCCTCAAGGATCAACCCTCGTCCGTCGAGAAATGCTGAGACATTTGAAGCGAATATTTCACAGAACTCGAGGGGAATTTTTAACAGGCATACCTTTATATCTCTCTCTCTCTATACTTATATCTATATCTTTGTGTCTGTGTGTGTGAATCAATTTATGTGTGTGTGTGTGTGTGAATCAATTTACATACTCAACAGCAAGTATATTACTATCATTCCAAATCTGTAATCAAACCACTGTTGTGATTGTAGTAAATTCTACCAACTCACTTTGCAATCGTTAAACTAATCTATGTTTGAGTGCTGCTAAGGTTTTCTGACTTACCTTAAACTGCGAATAAACCGTAGATTGCTGCTAAAATACACGTAATCCTTTAGACATAAACCGTTGACCAAGTCTGAGACTAAGTCTGGATTCAGCCGCACCTAAACTCCTCTCTGAGAATTTTAGAAAGCAAGGGGGTCCATTCCAAACCTCGTGACTCAATCGGAGGGTCCTCTTTACCCTTTTCTTTCTCTTGTCTCTCTGGATAAAACATTCCGATTCAATCTTAGTTCGATTTTCCCTTTGTATGTTTTAGTAAGCAATAGAGTGAACCTTGCTATCGAATTCTGTTAAGTCGCATTTTTATAAACTTCTATTACAGTTGCTTTTGCCAATATCCTTGACAGTGATTCTTTAAGCGGCCTAAACCCCTCATTCACGACAGGCGCCTTGTCATCCCCAAGCATGGATGGAGCAGCTTTGCTTGGGTCCAGGACCTCTAAGGCCCTGCTATGTCAGGACCAGCTCTGCTCCAGAAAAGGTCTGTGCAAGAGCTGATCACCCTAGTCCCCTTGAGATGTGGAGGTGACAACGGGACACGCTCAGCGGTATCTGTGAGGTGTCTATGGCAGGCAACTTTTGTTCGAGAGGGTCCCTCTTGCTTTGACTGATGCTCTCGGGCACTGGTTTGATCAAAAGCACCTCAGAGACCTCAGCCAGGAAGAGCCTGATGAACAGAACACATCCATCCATCCATCCATCCATCCATCCATCCATCCATCCATCCACAAAGGGGCCTGTGGAAATTGCCCTTTCCCCAGCTGGGAATTAGAGGTCCTTTTCTTCTGGAGGCTCAGGTTGTGAAGTCCTTTGTTGACATCCCCTCCTCTTGCCTGACTGCCCAACAGTGAAGCAGGGCGACAGAGGTGTCGAGGCACTGATCCCGTCTCCCTTGCAAACAAGATTGATGAGGGCTCTGTGAGCCAAGCTCTGCAGGCCTCAGTGCCACAAAACTTCTGTCCCCTGCGCATCCCTGCAGCAAATCCACAGTTTTCTGCCTACCCTCCACAGTTTACAGATGGTGTCCCTACAGAAAGGTGGCTCTCCAGGGTGCCACAGCTTGCTGAGCTCAAAAACAGGGGCTCAGGCACACAGGGCCCAGCAGACCAGGCAAAGTTCCCAGCACTTTCCTCCTGCTTGAGACATGGGCCAGAGCCACTGATCCCCTCCATCTCTTTGGCCACTGGACACATTCTTGCCATGCCCAGAGAACAAAGCCTCACCTCCTCCCACACAAGACCTGCACCACTGCCACTGCAGTGAATTGCCAATATCTGGGTAACCCAGTTCCTCACCCTGCCTGGGACTCCCAGAGCCCTCCACGCTCTCCCTGCCCCACAGGCAGCCTCAGGGCACAAGCACCAGTCCTGCCCTGGGAACGCAGTGGCACATGCAGACACCAGCCCAACCACAGAGCACGCGCTGGGGCATCCCCCACTGGCACCCAGCTGCCCAGTGCCCCCAGCACCTCTGAGCCAGGCCGGGCTATAGGTCTGCTTGCAGCATGCTTGTCCCAGCACAGGTGTGGTGGGTTGGCAGAAACCACTTGGCTGGTTAACACCAGAGGATCTGCTAAGCACCCTGACCCTGCCCAAGCAAAGCCCCTACATACTGTGGGAGGAGAGAAGGTCCCCCATAGCGCACATAGGGAAGTGGCTGGGACCAGGAAGAAGGGAGGGGTCGGGGGAAGGTGTTTTTAGATTTGTTGTTATTTCTCATTATCCTACTCTGATTTGATTGGCAAGAAATTAAATTAATTTCCCCAATTGAGGCTGTTTTGCCCGTGACGGTAATTGATGAGTGATCTCCCTGTTCTTTTCTCAACCCACGAGTCTTTATCGTATTTTATCCCCATCCTGTTGATGGTGGGGGAGTTATCACAGCTTGGTGGCACCTGGCATCCAGCAAGGTCAACCCAACCCCAACAGGCCATGCTCATGCTAGTCGAGCATCACAGTAGAAATGGTCAACAACCTTCTTGGTGCAGAAAGGATGCTGCAGCAGCAGAGCCACCTGGGAGAAGATGACCACAAAGCCCACTGCCCATGCTCCCAGCGCTGGCAGGAAGTAGACTTTCTTCATCGCGATAGCGTGTTTTACAGAGTGGTTTGCATATGGTGACATAATGATGGAAGGACATGGCTGAGAAGATCAGGAACTCAGTCATGCCCAGGAAGAAGTGGAAAAATGAAAGCAGGAAACACAAATGGTAGTCCTGGTGACAAGGAAAGTCTCCAGCATTTTAGGGACAATCGTGGTGGTGCAGCAGGTCTCCAAGAAGGAAAGCTTGCCAAGGAAGAACGACAGCGGGATCCTCAGGGGCTGCTCACTCCCCACAGTGACAAGGGTGAGGCTATTCCCGCCATGGTTAGGAGACACATGGAGAAGACAAAGACAAGCAGGGCCACGTGCCACCTGGGGAGGTCGCCCTGCTTGACTGTGTTTTCTGTTGCCTTCAGGGCAATGTACTGCCCTGTTTGGAACAGCTTTGGCATGTCCAGAAGGAATCATCTACCCAGGCAAGAGGGAGGAACCAAAGGTGTGCTGGGGTAAATCCTTTGTGTCTGCTGGTGTCAGAGGAATAAAATCAACCACTGCTGCAAGGCAAGGTAACCATTTTACCCCAGGTGAAAGTCTGGTCCTGCCAGGGCTGAGGAGCAGGTGGTAGACCACAGTAAAGAGAACTTGGCAGAGCTCTGACAAACATTTCTGGTTTGTTGGAATGGACCTTTGCTGTGTAAGGGCTGATGCCCGTTGCAACTCATTCTATCTCTGCTAATTCCTGGGTGCATTTGTTTCTTAATTTCCCCATTCCTAATTGCCTAATTCAAATGCCCAAGGAGCCTGTTGGCCTTAATAAGAACCCTTAGGTTGAGCTCTTTGTGCGTGTCCTTGGGAAGGGAAAAAACACAGGGTGGGAGCTGCTGATGTGTTTGCTCAAGGGAGCTAAGCTATGATGAGACACCCACTAAGCTGAGCATCTATCTGGAGCATTTGGGTTCAGTTTATTCGTGGCACCATGAACTCCCTGTGCCATGTCCTCATGTGAAGGACCTAGAGCCATCACTTTGCCTTCACAGAAGGCAAAAAGAGCTCAGCATCCTTGGCAAGAGGAGGACAGAGGCAAGAGCAGACCTTGCCTGACATGGGCTGGATGGGAATCTGTGCCGTCTGAGATGCATTTCTGAGACAATGACGGCAGGTCTTTACAGACAGGCCAGAGGATGCCACCTTACCCAGAATGCTCTGAGCCCTTTCTGGGGAAGCAAGAGAGCCTTGTGGGAAACACCCTGCTCCCCTCCCTGCCTTGCACAGCCCGTCTCAGTTCCCCCTATGTAGCGCTGACCAAGCGTGGCTCTTTGCTGCCTTCAGGAGCACAGAGCCACAGCAGCAGGCGTCAATGAGAAGAGGTGCTGAGCGCAGGCGTCGACTCCAAGGGGCGCCGGGTGATGCCGGTGGCGGTACCAGCGTTGATGCCGGAGCCAGTGCCGGCGCCGGTGCCGGGCAGGCGGGGGAACCAGCGCGGGGCCGGGGCTGGGCGGGGCCGGGCGGGGCAAGGCAGCCCCAGTGAACGGAGCGGCAGCGCCCCCTGGCGGGCCCGGCGGGGGCTGTCCCCACGCCCCTGACACTCACGCCCGGCCCCGCCCACGGCGGTTCTTGCCCGGCCGCAGCCCCGGCTCCTCTCCCCGTGTCTCCCAGGGCGCAGTAATACACCGCCACATCCCACACCGGTGCTGGGTGAGCCACAGGGCGCTGAACCGGCGGTCTGCGGCCACCAACAGCCGCCGCGGTGTGTCCCGCAGTTCTGTGAGCCCTTTCTAACCACTCACAAGGAGTTCGAGGCCTCAGCCCGGGAGCTGATGGTACCAGCAGATGACTCGTTTGACTGTACCTCGGGGTGAAAGCAGCTGATGCTGATGCCCGTGCCCTCGGTGGTCTCTGCCCATTGGTCCTGCTGCACCTGGGCTCTTCCTGCAGCCACTGCCAAGGAGAAAAAGCTGCTTTCTGCCCAGCCCTGCCTGCTGTTGCCCAGAACAAATCCTGCAGAAGCAGTCAGGAACATACAGAGATGATGAGGAGAAGAGTTTCCAGAGGATGTCAACATGTGGACTAATGCAAGTGTCCGTTAATAGTCGGTGGAGAGATGAATGCATGAATGATAGGTGGAAGGGTGGCGTTATTGAAGAAAAAAAGGGGACAAAGGAAAGACAGAAAGCAAGTAGCAAGGGAGAAAGAATGACTGCATGGGTTATATGGCAAAACAGAGAGGAAAGGAAGGAAACAGGGAGGGTTGGACAAAGAATAGAGCAGCGAGTTTTCTGAGGGAATGTGGGATGGTAGCAGAGGGAGGGATGGACAGGAGGATGGTTCGGGAGCAGAGGTCTGAGAAGAAGCCAGAGGGGACGGCAGCCTCGAGGGACCTGCGGGGGCTACCTCAGGCTCTGCCCCGGCCCCCATCCACCACCGCCAGCGCTGCGCACCCAGGAGCAGTGCGGCCAGCCCCGCCAGCCCTGTGCCCCGGCACCGCCGCACACCGCTGCTCGACCGCCTGCGCCTCGCTGCCCCCCGCCAGCCCCGGCTCTCTGCTCCGGCCGCGGCGCCTCCTCCCCTCCGCCTCCTCCCCTCTCCTCTGCCGCCAGCTCCAACCCGGGGCTGAGCTCGGCGGCGGCGGCGGGGACCGGGCCGGGGCCGAGGCGGGCCGGGAGCAGAGCGGGCGGGGAGTGCGGCGCTGCCGAGCCCTGGTCCCCCCGCACTGCCCGGCGCAGACCGGGGCGGGACGAGCCGCCGTCGCGAGGGCACCCGGCGCTGCCGTAGCTCCTGAAACACGGCAGCAGGAACGGGTCGGGTGTTGCTGCTGCCCGGGCACAGGGCACCCCGAAACCACACCGACCCCGCCCCGGAGCCCCTCCGGCTGGTGCTGCCCTTGCAGCCGGTGTCGCCGGCCGAGTGGCCCGGGAAAGGCCGGCAGCGGCCCCGGGAAGAGCGGCGGGGAGCGCGGAGCCCGCGGGAAGGCGGCGCCGCGGGAGAGAGCGGGCGGAGCGGAGCTCTCCGCAGCGCCACGGGGTGTGCGGGAGTGCGGGCAGAGGCTGTCCCCGGCACGGGCGCCTCGGCCACGGGGACGCCGGTGCCCTGGAAGTGGCCAAAAGGGAGGGGGAAGGGCACAGCAACAGGGCATGGCAGGAAGTTCTGGAAGTTAAATACTTTCCACTTTGACAGTACGCTCATTTTCTCGAAATGTCTCACTGGAAAATTGGACATTTAAAACCAGATCTGGAAGGAAAGGCCACGGGTTTCTGCTGGATGCTCTCATCCATCAGCATGAAAGGAACTGTAAGCTATCAGGTGAAGTCCCCCCCCAGAGGATGCAATGCACGTGCCGACTGTCAAGCAAAAAAGCAGGAAGACCCAAGTGCTGAAGGTAGTTCTATGGGCAAGGAGGGTGGGCAGGGGAGGAGATTGTGAGAGCAGGGTTGGTGGAACAAGTAAAGGGGGAGAGGCTGAACATAGAAGAGGAGACATCAGTGCTGCTGGGAGAGGTGTGGTCTGGGAGAGAAAATACACCTTTCTGGAGCCAGAGGGATCCTTCCTCCCTCTCAAACACAAGAACAAACCCAGCCCTCCTTTGCAGCACCTTCTCAGGCAGCTTTTCTCCTCAGCTGGCATCATGACTCACAAGACCATGATCCTTCCTCTCCTTCCTCAGTCCACAGATGTCTCAAGTAGAGGAAAAATACCTGCTGACTCTGGGCCAGCCCCCTCCCACCAGGCAACCTGGTGAGGTGAGCTTTCATCTCCTGATTCCTCACGGTGAGCAGCAGGGGATTCAACAGGGCTGTCTTTGTGGTGCAGAAGTCAGCAGCCATGCTGTGCACAGGGCTCTGGGATCCTGTCCTCAGGTACATGAGACCTTGGGCACATAAGATCTGGCCACTATGTTGAGGTAGGCAGTGCAGATGGAGAAGGTATGACACTTTCCTAAGGCAGAGTGGACCCTGAGGACAGATGAGATGATGCACACAACAGGAGGTGAGGATGGGGGTGAAATGGCTCCCTTTAGCTGCCCCTGTGCAGCCTGAGAACAATGCCTAAATGTTGTGTTGTGGCAAATGGGGTGTGAGGACAAGTGTGCTCACGGGCGTGCAGGGATCAGGGAGGCCAGGGAAGGGGGGGAAATCACAGAGTCAGAATGCAGGTGGGAAGGGACCTCCAGAGGTCATCTACATCAACTCCCTGCTCAGAACAGATCCCATTAGATCAGGTTGCTCAAGGTCACGTTCAGTCCATCCTTGAATACCTCCCAGGATGGAGTTTGCACAGCCTCCATGGGAAACACCTTCCTTTTCTCATTATTTCTTTTAGCCTATTGCCTAATCAGAACTCACCATTTTCTACCTCCTGGGCGCTTCCAGAGACTAGGTCCACCTTCTCTGTCTCCTCTGAAAAAGCAGTTGTAGAAAGCAAGAAGGTCTCCCCTGAGACATCTCTTCTTCAAGATGGGCAGGTCCTGTTCTCTCAGCCTGTCCTCGCATGTCGTGTTTGTGAGCCCGCTAATCGACTTGGTAGCCTTTGTTGGTCTTGCTTCAGTATGTCGATATCCTTCTTGGACCAGAGAGCCCTGGCCTGGACACAGTACTCCAGCTGTGGTCTCACAAGGGCCGGAGGGGCAGGGACATTTTTCTGGACCTGCTGGCTACACTTTGACTACACACTAACAAGTGTCTGACAGCTGGGCTTTGCACCAAGATCACAACTCTCTGAGCCTGGTAGTCCAGCTAATTTGCCAATCACCTTATCACTGAACCCATTTGTCACTAATAGGGTCATAAAGGAAGTATGAGAAAGGCTGTGAAAGGTCTTGCCAAATTCTAGATACACACCTCTCCTGCCCTTCCCTTGTGCGCCGTGCCTGTTACTTCATGAGAAAGCAATGAGCTTGGCCCTTGACTACACTGGAGCCTCAGCTCAGAAGCAGCTCCATGGAGAGGGGAATCGGCCCTGGTTGAGCTCTCCCAGAAGAGCTCCCTGGCACTGACTTCACTAAGGTCACTAAAGGGAAGGGGTAAATCCCTCAGCTGCTCTGCCTGCAAATTGGTCCTAAGCTCAGGCTGACAAACTTTCAAGAGGGGAGATGGGATTTACCCACTGTGCACAGCCCTTCTTGGAAAGAGGGTCTCTTCTGGATGTGAATGGGGGAGAGCAGCTGGCTTTGGGGAATATGGCCTGGAATCCCACGTCTCTTCCCTCCCAGAGACAGGTGCTGGGCACTCAGACTGAGATTCCAATGAAGAGCATGAAGGTCCTTGTGGGCTGAAGTCCAAAGTGGTCGTCAGTTCTTTGGCTTTCCTGTGCAAGCCATAGGGTCTGTTGTTCCACCCACAGAACAGTGAGACCGGGCTTCATGTTCCTTTCATTCAGTACCTGTTTGATCCAAGGTCTCAGCCCCTGCCTGACACAGCATCACACTGGTCATTCGCACAAGTACATTTGGCATTGATGTGGACATGAGAGAGGGCTGTGTCCCACCCCAGGCACCACCACCACTGCACTGGAACCAGATCCATTCAGGGATGGCCAGTACAGGGTCAGCAGGATTCCTCAGCCTTTCTCCTTGCCCATAAAGCAAACACCATCCTTTTGAACGCTCTAGCACTGGAGAGAGCAGCTGTGTCCTGGCCCGGAGAGGCAGGGAGGGGGCACTTCCAGCCATGCTGAGGCACTCCCACTATTGTTACACTGAACTAAACAAAGGATCCAAGCTGGAGTTAAGCTGTTCTTGTTGTGGCTTGAGATTGGCAGCAGCAGAGCATGAGCTTCGAAGGGGCAGGAGAAGTGGGGCTCGGGAGACGGGGGCTGCATTTCAGTGCCTCTTCCCTAGACAGATCTCTAGCAGGCTGGTACCACTACCATTCAGCTGCACTCAGGCTCCTTCTGACCCTGGGAATCTGCTGCTCTGTGGTGCTCATGGAGAGAGCACTGGAGAGTGTCCCTGCCATGAGCATCACATGCCCTCATGCAGAGGGACACACAAGGAGGCACACACACACACAAGCTCATGCACACCGGCATGGAGTTATACACAAATTTGTCCTCCCACGTGCATCCATGCAAACCTGGCTGCTTACAAGTACACACAAGAAAAGAACACGCATAGGAACACAACGGACCATGGACTCTGCTGAGGACCCTTGGGGCCTGGGCAGTGTTAGGCAGGATGGGGTCAAAACAGAGGAGCACAATGCACACACCTAGGGAGGCAACAACAAGTGACCACTGAGGTGAGCTGAGGAGGGAGAAGGATCCAGTATGTCCTCGTGAACGGGAGCCTGTGGGCATCCAGCTGAGGATGGCTGGAGCTTCTTCCTGAGAACAGCACTTCAAACGGTCCGATAACAGTGACCCAGGCTGACGTCCCTTGCCTGCTCTGGACCCGTCCAGCACTTGAGCTGAGACTCCTGCCAGCACTGCTGCATTCCTGCCCTAGAAATCCTGGGGCCTTTCATCCCAGAGCTCAGAAGACGACTTCACTGGGGATGGGCATGGCACAAATATGGAAATGAAAAGGCAGCAGTGTTGGAAACCAAAGCACAGCCCATATCATTAGCCGTGATGGTTTGCATTCAAGATGAGCTTGTCAGAAAATTGTTACCTCTGCAAAGGGTGCCTCTGGTCCTGCGGCAATGAAGGGCAGATATAAAAGCCAGCCCAAGTCCCTGCTCTCTCATCCACTGCTCTTGCCTCTTTCTCCTTGGGAACAGGTGAGTCTGAAGGCCCTTCTCCTCCTCTTCCAAAGTGAGATCTCTGCTCGATGGACTTCTCAGCTGATATTGGCTCTGTCCTGTGCTGGGGCTTGGAGCATCTTGCCACTGGAGAGATAAGCAGGGAGGAAGGGTGCTTAGAGAGAGGCTGGGATGTGGCTGAGGGGGCTTTTTTTGGTTTACGAATTACAAGAGCGCCTCCCTGGGCCAGACTGCTCCTTGTAGGATGATGAAGACCATATGTCTCCTGGCACAGCCTCCAGCTCCCCATTCAGCAGTGGCCTTGGTTCCTTTGTGACAGGGAACCACGCTGCTCCTCACCCACCCTTGTGCTCTGTTTCCTTCCTGCTTCTCCCCCAGGTGCACCTCCAACTTTGAGACATGTCCTGCTACAACTCGTGCCTGCCATGCCGGCCCTGTGGCCCCACCCCACTGGCCAACAGCTGCAATGAGCCCTGTGTCAGGCAGTGCCAGAACTCCACCGTCGTCATCGAGCCCCCTCCCGTGGTGGTGACCCTGCCCGGACCCATCCTCAGCTCCTTCCCACAGAACACCATTGTGGGATCCTCCACCTCTGCTGCTGTTGGCAGCATCCTCAGCTGTGATGGAGTGCCCATCACCTCTGGCTGCTGTGATCTCTCTGGCATTTCCAGACGCTACGGTGGCAGAAGGTGCCTCCTCTGATACATATCCTGCGAAAGACCCAGGGAGACACCTCGAGGAACTCAGAACATGCTATTGGGCAGAAGATTGACATTTTGGGTGTGTTTGCGGTATAGCTGAACAGCTTTGCCGTTCTTTCTCCTTTGTTTCCTTTGGTTCTCCTGGACAACAAGGTTCTCTGAAGGCCAGCCCGGTGGGGACCATCTGTCTCCTCTCCCTCTATGGGGCAGGCAGACAGATATCATGCAGGATCTTCTCCACAGCCAAGGACAGCAGATTCTTGCTTCCCCCGGGGCTGCCTGCATTGCTCTCCTCCACTCGGAGTCATTTTCTTCCCCTCTTTTGACTCATTAAAGTTCTGCTGCATTCTAGCCTGGCCTCTGTGTGGTCCTTCCCTCTGTGGACACTCCCCAAGCTGACAAAGGAGAAAGCTGTTGCTGAGGGTTGGAAAGGGGTGCAGGCACAAGGAGACCATTCTCCATTCACAGAGGAATGGGAGGCTGGGGTACCCTGCAGTGGCTCCTCCTTTAGGCAAGATCCTTGGGAGCTAGGGAAGTCATCCCTGGCTGCTCTGCTGCCAGTGACCATCACGCCTTGTCTTGCTGTGGCTCTGCCCACAAATGACCAGAAAGGCAGGAGGTCCTGAGGGTTCAGCAGCCCTATAAACTCTTGAGGAAGGGCATTGCTCTTGCTATGGCTAGAGCTTCGCTTGGGTGGCAGGGGGTGGGTGTGGGGCTCTGGAAGGCGATTTGCTTTGCAGAATGGCAAGAGTGGTAAAGCAGGGAACTGCCTTTGGGATGGTCCGTAGCTGCTACTTCACCTTCTTGTTCCCTCCACCATCCCGTCTAGGGGACACGGCCAGCAGCCATAGGCCTGAGTAGCAGGGAAAAGTTGCCTACGCTGCTGAATGTGTTGAGGCTGGAAATTGGAGCTGAGCATGTGGGAGCTGATGGCAGTCAGCACAGACATGGGGGCAGTGAAACAGTGTATTTCTGAGGGAGAGCAAATTGCTCTGATACAGAGCATGCAGGAGAACGTGAAGATCAGCAAGGACGAGGGTACTGGGTGCACATCCCAAGAGACCTATGGGAGGGTGCAGAGCTCTTGACTGCTTCATTGGTCCCCCAGATAGTTTGTGCTCAGGAATTGGCTGCTGTTCTGGGGGAAGAGGATTCTTTTTCAGAGGATTTTTCACATCCTTTCTCATGGGTGGAAATGTCTCTTGGCTGCTACTACAGTCTCATAGCCTATTTCCTGCATGAAAATCCAGATGTCTTGACAAAAGTGTGCAAGTGGAAGGATGGAAATCCCCACACCCATGTCCTCCATCAAGAGGGAATTAGGGCTCATGAAGCATATCTCAGAATGACTGAAGGCCAAAAGCTTTATAAGGGTGTTTCACTTGCGTGTCTGAGATCTCTTTTCCCTAGTCATTCTGTTAATAACCCATCAAGAGCAGCACAGTTGGACTTCTTAACCCTACTGCACTAAACCTTGTATTAAGCAGAAGGTACCTCAGGTCCTTCTCAATGGTAATACCATCTGCAGTTTCCTTGTAGAAGAGGGAGGGATGGCATTTCTTCTGACAGATGAGTAGCCCTTTGGCCAAAGCACTGGTTCTTGGCATGACCTCTAGTTTGGCTGCCCAGCTGAAGAGATCTTGGAAAGCTAGGAAAAGGACATGGGCTCTATGCCAATTTTACACTTCAAACTAAAGGGCATTGTTGCCAGAGCATGTTTGTTTTTCATGGTGATTTAAATCCACTGTGCAGAAGGCAGGCACTGAGCTGTCTCAACCCATGCTTCCCATTTCACTGCTGTGGCCGGTTTCTATGGCACAGGTGTCTTCACCTGCATGGCAGCCCCCTCAAAAGGGTCACTAAGCAGAGCAGTGGCTGTTCTTTAAATCATTGTTACTCCCATGCTCAGCCCCTTGATTTACATCCTAAGAAACAAGGATGCAAAAGCTGCTCTGAGCAGGTTCAAGAGCTGGTATTTGTTCACATGAAGGAAACTACTGGCAGGGTGCCGTGATCCTAACCAAAAGATGACAATACATCAAAGAGTTAGTGATCCATGTGACAGATAACCTGAAGAGGCCCTGGCCTCTGCTGTGCTGTGCTACATGCAGAGCTTGGCCTTCAGGCCTGTGTTGTGCTGCACAAACCCCTTGGCCAGAGGCCAAACTCAGAGGGCCGATTGCAACCAATGAGGCTGTAGGCAGCTCCTGCTCAGTGCCAGCGATTACACCACCTGGGTGTCCCTGCCTGTGTCTAAAGTGCACTAAGAAGATCTCATGTGAACATCATGTCTGCTTGACAGGAGAAATGATGAATAGAGCTGCTTTATTTTATGAAAAGTCCTCTGAAAGCTTGGCTGACCAAAACGGGGCAACCCTTTCATGGGCAGGATCTACGTGGCGTGCTATGCCCTGATTGGAGCAGCCTTCCCCAAACCCTTCCCTTCCCCTGGGCTCAGCTTCAAACCCGACTTCTCTACCTCCTTCCTGCCGAGCGAGCGGCAAAAGGGGAAAGGGAGTGGCGATTGCTGTCAGTTCATTGCACGTTTTCTTTGCCGCTCCTTCCTCCTCAGGCTCTTCCCTTGCTTCAGCATGGGGTTCATCCCACAGGCTGCAGTTCTTCACAAACTGCTCCAGCATGGGTCCTTTCCATGGGCTGCAGTCCTTCAGGAGCGCACTGCTCCAGCATGGGTGCCCCGTGGGGCCACAGGTCCTGCTAGAAAGCCTGCTCCAGCATCGGCTTCTCTCCATGGGCCACAGTTTCTGTCAGGAGATTGGTCCAGCTCACCTTCTCCATGGGCTGCAGCTTCCTTCAGGGCATCTCCACCTGCTGCGGCATGAGGTCCTCCATGGGCTGCAGAGTGGATATCCGCTCCATCGTGGACCTCCGTGGGCTGCAAGGGGACGACCTCTGTCACCATTGTCTTCTCCATGGCTGCAGAGGAATCTCTGCTCTGGTACTTAAAGCACCTCCTCCCACTCCTTCCTTATGGACCTTGGTGGCTGCAGAGTTGTTTTGCTCACATTTTCTCACTCCTCTCTTGCAGCTGCTGCACACCAGTTTTCACCCCTTCTTAAATGTGTTATCACAGAGGCACTACCAACGTTGCTGCTTGGCTCAGCTTTGGCCAGCGGCGGGTCCATCTTGGAGCCAACTGTTGCTGGCTCTGTCGGCCGTGGGGGCAGCTTCTGGCATCTCCTCACAGAAGCCAGCCCTGCAGCCCCTCCACTACCAAAACCTTGCCAGGTCAACCTAATACACTGTCGTTACGCTCATATTATTATGTGCAGAAAATGTTTTGTGTATAGGAACCTCGGCTGCAAGACAAACTCAACCAGCTCATGGTGACAGAGGAGGCTGCAGGCAGCTCCCTCTCTCTGCAGGCAATTACACCAGCTGCACCTGCATGCAAAACACAGGAAGAAAAAAGGCCAGCCCATCAATTAAATCCAGGGGGGGAAAAGAATGCATGAACATTCACAGGGTAGCCAACCCCTTTTTTCAGCTGCTCCCTAAATTAATGTTGTTTCTGCATTTCTCTGCCTTTTGAAGAGAGGGTGTTTACCTTAAAGTGAGTCTAGGGACAGGTTCACTACTACATCACTTCTGATGTCCCAGCCTCAGTGTCTGTAGCCTGAGGGGAGTCTGGCTTGTCCCAGACACACAACCTTCTGCTGCCACATGAGTGTGTCACTGTGGCACTGCTCCCTTTGCAAGAGAAGGGGCTGGTCCCAGACCCTTGAGGAGATCACTAAGACAGGCAAGATCTTCTAACACTGCAGGATTTTTTTCTTTCACTTAGAAAATGGGAATTCTTGGAGGGGCTTCAGCAATGGGGACGTTCTCTAGTTTTTATATTATCCTTCACAGACAGACTTGAAACGTGGAGAGGCTCAATGTCTGGAAAGGCCATGACAGCTCCAACTCTGCTGTGTTTTCTCTCTGTCTTACAGTGAGAAAACAGCTGACTGAGTCACTCCCAAACCCTTGAGTTCGCTAAAGCTGATGGGTGTGGCCAGTGACTGATTCGTTGCCTTAACTGTAGGGTCTGAAGGACTTGCCTAGAATCATATAGAGGGGCAGAGAGCTGGTGTCAGGAGTCTTGGTTCTCCATGGTATGTGTGCATGAGCGTGCTCATGTACATGTTCATCTGGCTGTGCTCATGTGTGCATTCGCGTGTACATGCGTAGGCCTATGGTAATACCCGTGCAAACGTAAGTGTGCACAAATGTTCTGTGTGTGCGTTTGGGCAATTGCGTCCATGAGTGTGTATGTGTTTTAGCACATGCACGTGCCTTCATGCAGGAGGGCATGAGTATGTGTGACTGGTCTGCATATACGTAATTGTGTGCGCATAGGGGTGTGCAGATGTGTGCTTTTGTGTGTGTACTTCTGTGTAGAGGAGCATGCATGTATATCAGTATGCAAATGCATGTGTGCAGGAGCATGCATATGTGTAAGCAGGTCTGAATAACTGTGCGTACATGTTGGTATGGGGGGTGGCTGAGCATGTTGGTACGCACATGGGCTCCTTTGGAAATGTGTGTGCACACACCTCTTTACAAGTGCACACGTATGAGTTGCTCTTTGGGTGCGTGTAAGCTCACGTGTGTGGTTGTGCCCATGTGTGTGTGAATCTGTGTGTGCTCTGAAGGGGAAATTCAAATTGGAACTGCTCTGCAGTGGTCATTTGTGACCAAGGAATGATGTGCCACAGAGGGCAAGAAGGCCCAAATGCAGAAGGGGTTAAAGTGGCTGGCAGTAGGGATGCCAGAGACAGAAGGACTGCCTGTAAGGGAGTGCAGTTTCCCTTGGTGAGGAAATAAGATAGAGCTGCAGCATTGTCTTGCAGCAGTCCTGGAATGTGAATGCTCAGTGGCCACCTTTGGGCAGCAGAGCTGCTGCTGGGGGATAGACCCAATGCCAGGCTGAGGTGCCCCATGCAACTGCTCACAGGACTGGTGCTGGTGCCAGTGTATATAAGGAATTGGCTCCTGACACATCTTCCAGACTTCCTGTAGAACTGCTTATGGTGGTAGGACTCTGTCCCATACATTGATCATTTGGTGTTTGGGTTCTTTGTTATATCTAAGGAAAAGCATGTGTTTAATTTGCCTCAAGGGGTACAATAAAAATTCCCCCCCAGCACATATATCTGTGAGTGTGCATATCTTTGTGTGCGTATAGCTGTGCGTGTGTGTGCACCCATAAAGGTACGCCAAAGACCTTGCTAAAGTCAAGGTACATCACAGCCAGTGCCCCTCCCCTTCCCCACAGTGCCAGTCACCTCCTCATAGAAAGCAATGAGGTTGGTGAGGCATGATTTGCCCTCAGTAAGCCCAGGTGAGCTGCTCCCAATCCCCTTCTTGCCTTTCCTGAGTTTAGGAAAGGCTTTTGAGAGTATTTGCTCTGTCTTCTTTCCAGAGACTGAATAGAGGTTGTCTAGTCAGCTCCTTGAACACCCTTGGATGCATCCCAAGTGATCCCATAAACTTGTGCCTGTCCAAATAGTAGTAAGAGCTCCTTGGTTCTTCTTCTTCTCTTTTTGCTGCTAATAGGCTCACAGATACCTTTCTTGATTCCCTTCACCTCCCTTGCTAGTTTCCACTCCACCTGTGCTATTTTCTTCACATTGCAGAAGACCATCTTTGTGCTCTCCTGGGACTCTCTGCACTCCAGGGCATTTTCCCATGGCATCTTGCCAAGCAGGTAGGTCCCTGAAGAGATTAAGATCTGCTCTTCTGAAGTCGGGGGCAGTAGTCATCCTGTTTGTCTTGGTCAGTCCTCTGAGGATCTTAAGCTCTGCAGTCTCCTGGTCACTGCAGGCAAGGCTGCCCCTGAACTTTACATCATCCAATAGTTCTTCCTCATCTGTGTGTAGCAGGTCCAAGAGAGCCTCTCTCCTAGTCTGTTCGTGGGTTGCCTGCATCAAAACCTTGTCTTCCATATGCCCCAGGCATGTCCCGGTTTGCTTGTGCCCAGCCTTTTTGGTCCTGCAGCAGACACTGTGGTGGTCAAAGTCACCCACGAGTACCAGGGCCTGTGACTGTGAGGCTTTCCCCACCTGCCTGAAGAAGGCGTCATCTGCTTCCTGTTCTTGAGCAGGAGGTGCATAGCACACTTGTAACTACACCACCACCTGTGCCACGGGGGAAGTGTGAGAGCCTCCCCTGCCATGCTGTCCCCCAGGCATACCTCTTCTACCCTTGTGCCAAGCCTGCTCTTCAGTCTATGGTAGATCTCCCCCTCCCTCCCTCCTTTAAACTCCTCCTCCCTAGTTAAGCAGGCGTTCACAAAGACACTCTTGCCTCCCCTTGACAAACAGCTTCCACTCCTGAGCAGCAGTCCTCACTCTTCCAAGAGGGCACGATGGGGACAGAAGCCAAAGCTGCTGAGTGCTGCCGCACCCCCCTCCTGCCATGCACGCTGCCCAAATGAGCTCTCAAAGGAGAGGGATTCTCTTCTGACTTCCGTGCCATGCTTTGCATCTCAGTCTTAGTAAATATAGCTAATTAAGGGGTTGTGAGTGAAATGGATCAAGATCCCTTCAGCAGATAGGTCCTTCCAGCCCTGTGGGACCAACACAGATTCCAAAGACATCCACGTGTAGAGGTTCTTTCAGCCCAGACTCACTGTGCTGGAGGGAAGGACCTCACAGAACCTTCTTTGTTCTCAGCAAAATTCAAATAATTGTAGAATCATAGAATCACATAGAATTGTTTGGGTTGGAAGGGTCCTTGAAAGACCATCTAGTCCAATCCCCCTGCTGTGGGCAGGGACATCTCTCACAACCAGAGCAGGTTGCTCAAAGCCCCATCTAACCTGACCTTGAACACTTCCCACGATGGGGTATCCACAATGTCTATGGGCAACCTCTTCCAGTGTCTCACCACCGTCATCGGAAAAAAATTCTTCCTTATGTCCACCCTAAATCTACCCACTTTCAGTTTAAAGCCATTGCCCCTTGTCCTGCCACTACAGGCCCTGGCAAAACATCTCTCTCTGCCTTTCTTATAAGCCCCCTTGAAGTATTGAAAGGTCACAAGAAGGCCTCCTCAGAGCCTTCTCCTCTCCAGGCTGAACAACCCCACCTCTCTCAGCCTTTCTTCATAGGAGAGGTGTTCCAGCCCTCTGAGCATTTTCCTGGCCCTCCTCTGGACCCGCTCTGACAGACTCTACAGGCTCCTCCCACAGTCAGTGAAGAGACATCAGCTCACACATGGGACTTAGCCCATCCCAAAGCAGACGTGCACGGCAAATGGGATGAATCATCTCTCTGGAGACACAACCCTGCAAATGACCAATGGTGGCCTCTGAACTCCCCAGCTAGCATAAGCTCACCGCAAGGCCTGCATACCTGGTCATGTGTGCATGGCTTGCTTCATGATGCGATCAGAAGTGAACCCACAGGCTGTGCTACCAGAGCCTACAAACACCTCCATCCCATGGCTAAGGGCCATACCCATGTCCACGGTACTCAGGGACAGACAGAGAGCAGGGAAAGGGCTTTTGTGGGGGTGAATGGGCTCAAGCTGGGCATGTTACTGTCATCAGCTGCATCTCCCACTCTCTCCGAGTGCGGATAAGTCTTCCCTCAGCCATGCTGAACCCTTGGACAAAGGACATGCAGAAGATAACTCCGTCAAGTCCAACACCTGCACGGCGGCTCTGGTCAGTGTAGACAGACTCTTTAGGTGTCTTGAGGCTTCTCAATTAACTCTAGATGACTAGAGGTCTACTTTTGTGTGTCTGTGTGTGTGTGTGTGTATGTGAGTCATCTACGCTAGCTGTTTAGGCTATTTTGAATGTCCTTTACTGGACTCCTCCAGCATGTGAGACGAGACCTGTGCCCACTCTGATGTGATTTGCTCCAGAAATGCTTGGGTCTCTCATCCTGTCACACAAAAGGTGCCTTCAGTGGGGAATGTGCCTGGCACAAAGCAGGAAATGAGAAGACAGCAATTCAGGAAGCCAAAACACAGCCCATAGCATTAGCTGGGATGTTTTGCATTCAAGATGAGCTTGTCAGAAAATAATCACCTCCACAAGGGATGCCTCTGGCAGCCTGGGGCAGTAAAGGGCCATGATAAAAGCCAGCCCAGCTCCTTGCTCTCTCATCCACTTCTCTTGCCTCCTTCTCCTTTGGCAGTCAGGTGAGTCTGAAGCCCTGTCTCCTTCTCTGCTGTCTCCAAAAGGAAGTCTCACTTCAGTGGACCTCTCAGCTGATTCCAGATTTGTTCTATGCCAGATCTTGGGGCTGCTTGTCACGGGAGAGGGAAGTGGGGAGAAAGTTAGACATGGAGGGAACCTGGGACTGTACTGAGGTGGCTTCTGGACTCAGGGGCTAGGCAGTAGCTGCATAGGAGCTGGTAGACCTTTTGGGGCCCTGGTATGACAAGGCCAAAAAGCCCTCATCGGTCTCTGCACAGCCTCCACCTCCCGGCCCTGCATGTTCTTTGGCTCCCTCATGGTGTGGTGACAGGCTGCTCTTCACACATGCCCATGTTTTCCTTCCTCCCTGCCCTCTCTCCCAGGTGCACCTCAGGCCCCAACACATGTCCTGCTACGACCAGTGTCGGCCCTGCCAGCCCTGCCAGCCCTGCGGCCCAACCCCACTGGCCAACAGCTGCAATGAGCCCTGTGTCAGGCAGTGCCAGAACTCCACCGTCATCATCGAGCCCTCTCCCGTGGTGGTGACCCTGCCCGGACCCATCCTCAGCTCCTTCCCGCAGAACACCATTGTTGGATCCTCCACCTCCGCTGCTGTTGGCAGCATCCTCAGCTGTGACGGAGTCCCCGTCAACTCCGGGTGCTGTGACCTCTCCTGCATCACTAGCCGCTACTGCGGCAGGAGGTGCCCCCCCTGCTAAAGATGCTGGCAACGGCCTCAGATAAAGACCCCCAGGAACTCAGAAAATGCTGCTTGACACAGGATCAAACTTTGTGCCATTGTTTTAGGAGCAGCTGACCATCTCTAGCTTGCCCTGCAAGGGCAGACTGGAAGAGGCCAGCCTGGGCCTTCTGAAAACATGTCTTCCAATCACCCTTTTCCTCTCTTTTCTTTGTATTCTTGTGCTCCCCTCAGAGCTTGCTACGAGGACCCCAGAAACCAGCCTGGAGTCACCTGCTAGCCGGTGTCCTTCTGTGAGGCAGGTCAACAGGAAAAGGGGAACAAATTCTTGGCTGCTCCTCCTCCTCCCTGCATTGGGGACCTCCACTTGGGGTGACCTCATTTCCCTCTTTTGACTCATTAAAAAATTGCTGCAACACTGCCTGTGTCCCTTAGGTGGTCTTTCCATCTGCGCACTGACTGCTGAGGGAGAAAGACCTTGCTTTGGAGGGGCATTAGTTGGGGGCACAGGAGGACCCTTCATCACTCCTAGAGGCATTGGAGGGTGGGACAAACTGCAGCGAGTCCTCTTTCAGGGACTGCCTCTTGAACCTGAGGAAGACATCCCTAGTTACTCCACAGCCAATGGCCATCAGTCCTTGCCTTGCTGCATCTCTGCTCAGAAATAGCCCCCTGGCCCCGGAGCACATCATATGAACAGGAATCCTGACAACTGCTGTCTTCCAGAGAGGAACTGTGAGCATGTGGGAGGCCCCAGGGAGGTCAGCAGTCCCACAAGCCCTTGGGGAAGAGTGGTGCTCTTGCTTTGGCTGGAGCTGTGAATATGATGTGAGAATATGTGAGAGTGTGTTGACAAATGATGGCTGGATTTGAGAACGGGTAAATAGCCGTGGGGATGGCCCACAGTCCCTACTCCACCTGCCCCTCCCCTCCATCACCTGATCTAGGGGCCATGGTCTGCATGCCTGGGCATAGGCAGCAGGGACTCTTTCCCCATGCAGCCCTATCACCCTTCAGCACAGGGTCTGGCATGTCCCACCTGTTGGCTACATGCGTGGGGCTGAGGTGTTCACAAGTTAGTACTGGTATCAGCTACAGCAGGACACACGCTGGGTAACACAGCGACAATGAGCTTCAGGACCAAGCCCACCTAGGCCCAATGCAAACATGAGTCCCAGCTCTGGCTTGGCCCCTGGCCCAGTGCCTCTATGAGGGCTCAGGCCCAGTGTGGGCCTGCCTCAGCTCTACCCTATCTGTGCCTGTGTCTGGCCTGGGCTACTGTTATAGCCTGAAGGCATCATGGCCTTTTTAAAATACAATGCTATGCATATTGCTTTCCAGAGTAAGCAACTGCAGTATCCCCCTCCATGGCCTGCAGATACCACTGTCCAATGTCATCATAACACGGGATTACCTTTCGAACAGATTTCAAAACTGTAGTCTAACAATCCAGTACAAAATGATCAGATGCTGATGCATTTTGTGAAATATGAAGATGGAGTTTTCCCCATGACCACAGCTACTCAAAATACGTTTCAGAAGGCCCAGACAGGCATCTCTTGTGACAATTTTCATAAATGTATTCTGTAAATGAAACTTACAACCCAAATGTAAGGCTGAGTGTGTGCTCTTTAAGCTCAGCCCACCCCAACCCACCCCACCATGTTTTTTAAGTGGACACTACACACAGCAAATTGTAAAGATTTTATGGATATAAAAACCCCATGGGATGGGGGGGTTTGGACTAGAAGACCTTTTAAAGGTCCCTTCCAACCTAAACCATACTATGATTCCACGATTCTATGAATATTTTCATTTCAACAGTAAACTTCACAGGAGTTTTATGGATCTTCCTCTTCCTAGCTGCTGTCTGTGATGCTTCTCAGCCCTCCTCAGGCACTTCGAGCTGTTTCCAAAGACCCCGGTTGTTGTATGACCTGTGACAGAAGACGGGACATTCATTGCAGCCATTGCTTTCAGAAAAACATTCCAGCCTTCAGGTCTTGTCAGGTGGGCCACAAGTCTGAAGGACACATTGGACTAAATCAAGAAAGCTGGACCCCTTTATGCCATCTCCTTTGTACACAAAACTTCCCTGGTTTTCCTAGCAAGAAATACGCTTGGGCTGCCCTAGTTTACCTAGGAGCATTTGTGCATTCTCCCAGTACCATGGATGCATGTTATCTAGAGCTTTCTGAACAGCAATGCTGGCGTCCTCAGGAGTATGTAGCGGCTTTTACACCTCTGTCTTGTTTTCTTCTGGAAAAGCAGGAACTATTTTCCCCCTTTGCTGATCGCTCTGTTTCTTGTGGGGCAAGTACTTTTGAAGAGCGGCCGTACACCCCTTAGCTTTCTCATAGGCCACCAAACCTGGTTTCTGGAGGATATCCCTCATCTTAACATCCAAAGAGTAGACTTTATCAGCCCTCATGTCTTCCCCACGTAATGGCAGCACCCGTACCCGCTCTAGCTGATTTGCAGGCACCAGATACATTTTTTCCACATAGTCCATCTCTGCTTTACCAGAAGCCAAGCAGAAGAGCAAAACTTAAGTCCTCCACAAATTTGCTAAATGGGTATTTCCAGAGCACTTCCTGATACAGCGGTTGCCAGCAACTGTAACACCACAGAATATTCTCAGGCATAACAGACAGCAAGCAGCTGGCATTTGTCAGTCAGCAAGCAGTTGCAAGTGAGCCAACTGCACAGCATCAGAGCATGTGAAAAGGAGGTAGGATTTTCCCTGAGACACAGCAGCTTGATGAACCCCAGACCCCAAATCCAGTGGAGAAGCTGGCAGTGTCTCCCCATAACATTAAGGTAAGTTCAACCTCTGGGCAAGGGGAAGGGAAGGAAGAGGAAAGAATGTTTCAGTTGCAAGGGACCTACAATGGTCATCTAGCCCAACCGCCTGACCACTTCAGGGCTGACCAAAAGTTAAAGCATGTTATTAAGGGCTTTGTCCAAATGCCTCTTAAACACTGACAGCCATGGGACAACGACCACCTCTCTAGGAAGCCTGTTCCAGTGTTTGACCACTCTCTTGGTAAAGAAGTGCTTCCCAATGTCAAATTTGAACCTCCCATGATGCAGCTTTGAACCATTCCCATGTGTCTGGTCATTGGATACCAGGGAGTAGTGATCGGCACCTCCCGCTCCACTTCCCCTCCTCAGGAAGCTGTAGAGAGCAATGAGGTTGCCCCTCAGCCTCCTTTTTGCCAAACTAGAAAAACCCAGTGTCCTTAGCTGCTCCTTATAGGATATACCTTCCAGCCCTCTCACCAGCTTTGGTGCCCTCCTCTGGATGCATTCAAGTACCTTCACGTTCTTATTAAATTGTGAGGCCCAGCACTGCACACAGTATTCAAGATGAGGCCACATCAGCACTAAATACAGCCAGATAATCACGACTCTTGACTGGCTGCTTATACTGTTCTTGACGCACCCCAGGATGCGGTTCGCCCTCTTGGCTGCCAGGACACCCTGCTGACTCCTATTGAGCCTACTGTCAACTAGCACCCACAGATCCCTTTCTGCAGGGCTGCTCTCCAGCCACTCCTCTCCCAGGTTATACTTGTGTCTGGTGTTAGTCCATCCAACATGCAATATCTGTCATTTGGTCTTATTACATTTCATGCCATTGATGATTGCCCAGTGTTCCAAACTATCTAGATCCCTCTGCAAGGCCTCTTGTCCCTCAACAGATACAGCAGCACCTCCCACTCTGGTATCATCAGCAACATTGCTCATGGTGCCTTCAACTCCTGCTTCCAGATCAGTGATAAAATTACTGAACAGACCTGGCCCTAGAATTAAGCCCTGAGGAACACAGCTGGTGACGAGTCACCAGCCAGAAGTAGCCTCATTTACTACAACCCTTTGAGCCCTGCCTTTTAGCCAGTTCTTCACCCAGCGCACCGTGTACCTGCTCATCCAACAGTTGGACAACTTGTCCAGAAGGATGCTGTGAGGGACACTATCAAAAGCCTGACTAAAATCCAGAAAACCTACATCCACCACCTTCCCTTCATCCACTAGGTGGGTGACCTTATCATAGAAGGCTATCAAATTAGTTCAACAGCACTTTCCCTTTGTGAGATCATGTTGTCTGTGCCTGACGATTGCATTATTCTTTAAACGCCTTTCCGTAGCACCCAGTATGATCTTCTCCATAATTTTTGCAGGAACTGAGGTGAGACTAACTGGTCTGTAGCTTCCTGGGTCTTCCCTCTTGCCCTTCTTGTAAACTGGAATAATGTTGGCTAGCTGCCAGTCAGCAGGGACCTCCCAGACTCCATAGACCCTTGGCAGATGATCGAGAGGGGTCCTGCTGTAACATCCATCAGCTGATGCAGTACTCGGGCATGAACCCCATCTGGCCCCATGGACTTATGAACATTCAGCTGATACAACTGATACTGGGCAGCCCAAGGTCTGCCAGTATTATTAAAGAATGAGGCAAAAAAAGCACTGAATGCCTCCGCTATTTCTTCATCCCTATTGGTCAGGTGACCATCTTCATCAAGTATCAGTCCAATGTTTTCTTTAGACCTCCTCTTGCTATTAACACTCTTCAAAAAGCCTTTCTTGTTGTCTGACACAATACTGGCCGATTTCAACTCTAATTGAGCTTTGGCTTTTCCTGTCTTCTCCCTGCATATGCGAACTACAGCTAAGTAATCTTCCTGTGAAGCCTGACCTTCCTTCCAGAGATCGTACAATTTCTTTTTCCTCTTGAGTTCCAAGAGGAGTTTCCTGTTCAGCCACACCAGTTGTCTGCCCCACTTGCTTAACTTGAGACACAATGGAATGCCTGCTCCTGTGCTTTTAGAAGGTGGTTCTTCAAAACTGAACACCACTCATGGATTCCCAAGCCCTCAAAAGCAGATTCCAGGGGACAACCCCAGGATGGAAGCTGGTGACTACTGGCACCAAGCGGAAGGCTCCTGCCCCACCTAAGGGCTTACTACTCCAAAACAGGTTCACTGCCCTCAAAGTTAAAGAGAAACCAGATGTGCCTTGAAGCAAAGGATGTGGCCCACCTGACCCTAAACCACGCACGGCCACCAGGAAGAAGCAGTGAGTGATCCTTGTGCGTGACTCTGCTGCAGGGGACAGAGGTACCGATCTGCCAACCTGGCCTATCATCTAGAGAGGTTTGCTGCCTGCCAGGGGCCTGGATCCCAGATGTTGTGGAGGGACTGCTAAAGCTCACTTTTCTCGCTGACTACTACCCCCCACAGTTATTCCTTGTGGGCACAAATGATACTGCCAGGGGAAACCTGGACAATACCAAAAGTGATTACAGAGCTCTGCAGGAGGGTAGTCAAGGGCATGGGGCCCCAGGGGCTGTTGTCCTCAGCAGTGGTGGTGAGGGGAAAGGGTGTGAGGAGGAGGACACTGATAATGCAGGTCAACAATTGGCTGTGGAAGTGGAGCTGGTGACAGGGGTTTAGGTCCTACAACCATGGGACCGTTTGCCAATCAGCATCTGCTCAGGAGAGGTGGGATCCACCTCACCAGGCAGGACAAAGTTGCCTTTGCCAGCAGAATGGCTGACTTGTTTAGGAGGGCTTCAAACTAGGAATGACGGGGGAGGGAGAGAGTAACCTGCAGCCCTGTGAGGGAATGATGGACACAGTTGATGAGCAAAGGGCCTGGGGTGATGTGCCAGGAAGGGATCACCAGATCAAGAAAACAGGGGTCACCTCTAGCAGTTGCGTGTAAGCAGGGAAGTGCCTACAAGGCCTCACTGTGGAGAAGTCCCCAAAACCCCTTCTAGGAAGTCAACAGGCTGGGGTGCCTCAGCCAAGTGCCCGTACACTAATGCACACAGTATGGGGAATAAAGACGAGGAGTTAGAGATCTGTGTGCAGTTGCAGGGCTACAGTCACGTTGGGGTCACGGAGACAGGGTGGGATGGTTCCCATGTCCGGAGTGTTGCAATGGAGGGATACAGGCCCTTTTTGAAGGACAGGCTGGGAAGACGAGGAGTGGGACTTCCCCTTCTGTGAGGGAGCAGTTGAATTGCATGGAGCTCTGCCTGGGGATGGGTGATGTGCCAACGGAGAGCCTTTGTGTAAGCATTACAGAGAAGAAAGGTAATGGTGACATTGTAGTGGGTGTCTGCTACAGGCCGCCTGACCAGGAAGAACCAGTGGATGAGGCCCTCTAGAGTCAGATAGGAGCAGCCTCACATTCACCGCACTTGGTCCTCATGGGGAACTTCAACCACCCCAATATCTGCTGGAGGGACAACACTGCAGGATGTAAGCAAGCCAGGAGGTTCCTGGAGTGCACGAATGACAACTTCATCACCCGAATGATAGAGGATCTGACGTGAACAGGTCTTTTGCTGGACCTCATATGCACCAAGCAGGAAGGGCTTGTTGGGGATGTGCAGATCAAAGGTAGCCTGGGCTGCAGTGACCACGAAATGGTGGAGTTCAGGATCCTGAGAAGAGCAAGGAGGCTAACTACAAGCTCACAACCCTGGACTGTAGGAGAGCACACTTTATTCTCTTTAAATGGCTGCTTGGAAGAGTGCCCTGAGATATGGCCCTGGAGGCCAGGGAAGCCCAGGAAAGCTGTTGAATATTCAAGGACCACCTCCTCCAAGCTCAAGAGCAGTCCATCCCAATGAGCAGAAAGTCAGGCAAGCATGCCAGGAGGCCTGCATGGATGAACAAGGAGATCCTGGCAAAACCAAAACACAAGAAGGAAGCGTACAAGAGGTGGAAGCATGGACGGGTAAAGTGGAGTACAGAGACACTCTCTAAGCAAAGCCAAAGCCCCTCTGGAACTGAATCTGGCAATGGATGTCAAAGGCAACAAGAAGGGCTTCTGCAAGGACACAGGTAGCAAAAGGAAGGCGGGGGGAAATGTGGTCCCACAGCTGAATGATTGGGCCTTCTCTGCTGCTGCACAGCCTGACAACACAGGACATGGAAAGGGTGAGGCACTGAATGCTGCCTTTGCCTCAGTCTAGAAGAGCAAGACCAATCTTTAGGAAACCCAGGTCCTTGAAACCAGGGAGGAAGTCTAGAACAAGGGAGATATACTCTTGCAGGGAGAGGATCACGTTGGCAACACTTAAGCAAACTGGAGACCTCCCTCAAAATTTTTACATCTTGTAGGCAATGGTAACTCAGGTGTTTTGCAAGGCAAAAGTCTTCCCCTGATTATCTGTGTGCCATGCCAAGAAGTGATTTTTCTCTTCAGGCATCATGCTGTCCACCCCATAATTTCCCAGCGGTAGAAGAGGGCCCACATAAACTTTGATTTTCAGCAGTGTTGAAAAATGGGGGAAAATAGCCTTTTCAGTCCTCGATACCCAAAGTTTGGGGACGGTTGCTTAGTTACATGGGTAAAAGATGAGGAGTCTATGAAACCCAGCAGTGCAGTCCACCTGCACTGTACAAGTAATCGATGGAGTGACTGTGTTGGTTAGGGAGGGAAAGAGAAAGACAGGGCATGTCCTCACGGACAGAAGCCTTTGGGTGACCATCCAAGGATTGCAGGGCCCCTTCTTCTCAACGTGGCCACAGGCAACCCCACCAGTTTGCCCCAGGTCAACACCCCTTGCCTGTACTGCACCCATCCGGCACTTGAGCTGAGGCTTCTGTGGGTACTGACGCATTCCTGCCCCTGAAATCCTGGGGCCTCTCAATCCCAGCACTCAGAAGAAGCCTCCATGAAGGAATGGGTATGGCATAAGCCAGGAAATGAAAAGGTGACACCGGGAAAACAACCACTCAACACATGTCATTAGCTGGCATGTTTTCCGTCCATCATGAGCACCTTAGAAAATTGCCACTTCCATAGAAGCTACCTCTGGGCTTGGGGCAGTTCAGGGCCATCATAAAAGCCAGCCCAACTCCTCGCTGCCTCACCCACTTCTCTCACCTCCTCCTTGGGAACCAGGTGAGTATGAAGCCCTTTCCCCATGCCCTTTTTCTGCTTTTGTGTGTTCCTCCATCCTATGCTGGGTCGTGGTAGTGCTTGAGAGGGGGAAGAAGGGTGAAAACCTGACTCAGAGAGTGTCCAGAACTTGGCTGAGGGGGCTTTCTTTAAAGAGGTAATCAGCAGCCTCGTTGAGCCTGGCAACATTTTGCAGTACTCTGCCCAGGTTCTACCTCCTGGCTCAGCAGGTGCCTTTGAAACACTCATGGCCAGGTGACAGACTCATGGCTGGCTGCTCCTCACATGTCCCTGTGCTCTGATTCCTCCCAACCCTCTCTCCCAGGTGCACCTCCAGCCTCAAGACATGTCCTGCTATGACCAGTGCCTGCCATGCCGGCCCTGTGGCCCGACCCCACTGGCCAACAGCTGCAATGAGCCCTGTGTCAGGCAGTGCCAGAACTCCACTGTCGTCATTGAACCCCCTCCCATGATGGTGGCCCTTCCTGGCCCCATCCTCAGCTCCTTCCCACACAACACCATTCCATCCAGCTTCCAATGGAGCCTCTTTTCCCAGAACAGGGCTGTCCAAAGCACGAGGAAGTCCCTTCAGCACAAGCTTGTGAGCTGCTGACCTCTCACGGCCTCCAACATCACTTGGCTCCTCTCTAGGGGACAGCAGTGGTCATGCTTCCCTTCTGCAGGACATGCTCTGAGGCCCAAGGGCTGTATCTGAGCAGAGATGCCGGAATACAGGGCCTGATTGCCACTGGCTTTGCAGGAGCTGCGTATGTCTTCCTCAGCTCCAAGGGACAGTAACTGGAAGGGACCCACTGCTCTGTGTCCCATCCTCCCCTTCCTCTGGGAATGATGAAAGGTTCACTTTTGCCCCCATCTTATGCCCCACGACCTAAGGCAATGCGTTTCTTCTTTGACAATATGAGACAATGTCCACCAAGGAAAGGATTATGTGGAAGCAGAGGCTGTGATGCAGAAAACTTTACTGACTCTGAGGTGGGAAACAAGTTCACCTGTAGAGGAGGCGGCCAGTGCAGGGAGAGAACCATCACCTGCAGAAAGTCTGCCCATCACCCATGGTGGAGATCCCACTGGCCACGTGGGCACACTGCTGGCTCGTATTCAGCCAGCTGTTGACCAACACCCCAAGGTCCTTTTCTGCCAGGCAGCTTTCCAGGCACTCTTCCCCAAGACTATAGAGTTGCATGGAGTTGTTGTGACCCAAGTGTAGGACTCAGCACTTGGCCTTGTTAAACCTCATACATTTGGCCTTGGCCCATCGATCCAGCCTATCCAGCTCCCTCTGTAGAGCCTTCCTCCCCTCAAGAAGATCAACACTCCCACCCAAATTGGTGTCACCTGCAAACTTACTGAGGGTTCAATTGATCCCCTTCTCCAGATCATTGACAAAGATATTAAAAAAATTGGTCTAGCATAAAAGTGTGAAGGCTACACTTTTGCTAAGACATCTCAGAGGGCAGTAGGCCTGCTTTGGCACAAGGCACACTGTTGACTCACCTTCAGCCATTGGCCACCAGGCATCCCCTGCCTTCCCAGTTGTCTGACCTATAAACTCTGCCTCCAACATGGTCCAAGCTACATCAGGAAGCTGAAAGGTGCCTGTCTTCAGAGGAACCAGTTGCTCTTGACTCAGGCCTTTGGAGAAAAATCCTCTTTTGTTGTGCCCTACCCGGATGGACACTTCTGGTGGGAACTGCAGCACAAACTCCTTCTGCACATGACCTGTAAAGCCAGAAAGGTTTTTCAGTTCTGCCTGCCTCCATATCCATCTATCACATCATCAGCTTTCTCACTGGGCTCATTCTCCCTCTCACTTGCTATCAGCTACCAAAGGCTGATCCATTTATCTGAACAGTCTGCTATTGCAGGCTGAAGGTTCAGCCAATTGCTAGGTGCAAGGCAAGAAAGGCATTTTCCCTCCTTGGGTTAATTTGACCAGGAAATAAATCACAGGAGCATCACGTCTCCTGCCAAGAGCCGTTCTCTCCAACAATGACCATCAGTGGATGCTGAGGGAAGCACAGGAGCAAGACAAGCAGGTAGGCTACTTCGGCTGAGTATCCACTCCCGGGTCCCAAGACCCTGAGCTTGGACTTGGCTGAAGAAGTCACACCCATACGTGTCTCAACAGCTTTTCTCACTGGCACACAGGCTGGGGACACACAGACCCAGCCTAAGCACAGCCCACAGCATGATGTTGCCCTCTGCTTTACAGACAGGTTTCTTCCATCCCTTCAGGTACCCACATGGAGAAGCCCTGGCTGCTTCTGCTGCCCTGGGATCTAGGACACCACCACTGAGGCAAGCATGCTGCCTGGCCAGTTGGAAGTCCATCCAAGGAATGCCTAGAGAAGGGATCCTTTGCCAGTTCAAAGACAAGGGCCTCTGCAGAACCACGTTTCCCTCTCTGCTTCTGGAGCCCGAGAACATGGACTTTGAACAGCTGAGTGAGCTACTAGAGCCGTCCAGGCTTCTCCGGGGTCCAGGTGGACAGAGGACTCTCCTCTCAGGGCCCTAAATGGGCCTTTACAACGGGGGTCCAAGCTTTCATCCTATGTCTAGTACTTCGCTTGCACACCAAAGGCTCTGCATTTGGTGTGGAGGGAAATCCCCTACAAAAGCCTCATGATCTGGAACCTATGGAGAAAGCCTGAAGGTTTTAGTCCCCTCTACATCTTTTCCTCATGTCTGTGTTGAGCTCAAACTCCTGACATTGTGGGATGACCTTCTAGAACCCGAACAGCCCCCCTGAGGGCTAATGATGGAGGAGCTTGGGAGAAGTCTGATGCCTATGCTGATGCCAATGCAGGTGCAGGTGCCTAGATGCTGATGCCGATGCTAATGACAGGCAGTGGGGAAAGCACACACCACACACACCACCCCCCCCCACCCCCCACCCCACCCCACCCCCCTGTGCAATTCCTTCCACTCACTTGTGATGTCAAAGGGAGAGATCAAAATGAGGAGTCTAACTGAAACCTGCAGTGAAAATCTGGGCTGGCTCAGCCGTCCCACAGGGGCAAGTTGCAGTGAATGTTGACGTTTGCCCGGAACTGCTGCACCATCCCTACTGGAAGTTATCTGGGAGGCAGCCCCTGTGCCTGCAGTCATGTTTGCTAAGAAGTAGGAGTGCTGACACTTGTGCGTTGGACCCTGCCCTTCCTCCAGCCCAGCCCAGGAGAGAGGAGCAAAAGAAGGAGAGGTGGGAAAAGGCTAAAACCTCTCTGTCAGCAGAGGAGGAGAGAGTGGATGCCCGCCTGGAGAATTCCCGACAAGTGTAAGTCTGCACGTCCACATCCCTAGCCTGGGACAGCTGAGCAGCCATGGCATCTGGAGGTGGCAGGCATGGCAGTCGCAGAGCTCAGGGGCTGGTAGAGCACCCTCTGACTTCCTGGGGACGGGAAAGAACAGGATGAGAGCCTCCCTCTGGGTGGACAGAAGAGGTAAAAGAGAGGGCTGAGGGCTCATCTGCAGATGTGGAAGGAAATTCTCTCTGCTGTTGCAGCCCCATTTCCCACCAGCAGGCCCTAATGAGCAATGACCATGGACGTGGAAAGCCTGTCTGGAATAAGAGGAAGAAGGTCATAGACAGGAAGAAGCCAGAAGTCACCTAGAGGTGGAATTCCTCAGGGAAACAGCGCCCAAGACAGACAGTGTTTCCACCTCTCGCGCAGTGCCCTTCCTTCCACCACCAGCAGCCCCTGGGGGAAAGAGGGTCTTTCCCTCACCCACTCAGCGAACAGCAGCAGGCATTGGGGTGGGTGACCTTGAATGCCTTCCCCCCAGGGCCAGTTACTGGTCACTCAGACTCAGATTTCAATGTGGGACATGAAGGTCCTTGGGGCTGGAGGCCAAAGTACTCATCAGCTCTTTGGCTTTCCTGGGCCCAGCACAGTGACCTCAAGACCCTGGTCCCTTCAGTTCAATACCTGCCCAGTCCAAGGTCTCAGTCCTTGCCCAGTTTGGCACCACCTCAATAAGGTGTTGGCTGGGCACAACTTTGTGCACACACATGCATTCGCAGAGCTCCACATGCACAAATGCCAACACAGGCAAGCACACATGCATCCACACAAGCAGGTGTGGGCTCAAGAGAGCAGACACTGGGGATCACCCCAGCAGGGAAGGGCTTGACTCCTTGGGTTAGACTAAAGCCACAAACACATTTATAGTGTATGTTGAGGACTCCCAGAGACTTCCCAGGAAGGGCCTGAGGCAAAACAGAGCAGCAACATTCTTCTGAGGGTAGCATTAGGAGGAAAATATCCAAATCCCAGAATGAAGGAGAGAGATGAATGTGACGTGTCTGCATGTTTGAGAGCCTTGGGGTGTGGGGCTGAGGATTGCAGGGCTGGAAGCATCTGATCCCCTCCCTGAAGAGGAGGACACAAACAACCTCATCAGTGCCCCAGCCTTACATTATCTGCTTGCACAGGACCCCTATGGCTCTTGGGCTGCACCTTCTGCCTGCTCAGATTTGTTTCTGCCCTGGAAAACCTGACGCGCGGAATCAAACTTCACAACTCACACAGAGTTATAAAGCAGGCATGTTTATTGCGGCGCCGGGTGCAAGGGGATTTCTCCACAAAGCTTGCACACCGGGTTAAAATCATGACAGGTATTTAAAACAGTTAACAAAGATAGTTACGCCTACTGGTGCTACTCCTTTATAACTATTGGTTAATACTTTTCTTACTTCATCTTAAAGTTACAGTTCTCTTTTAATTCACCACGCATGCTCAGAGAGTAGGGGGCTAAATTGGGTTGGGGCTTCTCTAGCTAGGAGGTGTGTTTTTTAGTATTAAAATGAGATTATAATGAGACAAGTTAACTCTAGGGCACTATTTTGGCAGTCTTTTCTATTTTTCTACGATTCGTCCTTGCGCTAATCATTATTGCTAGTTAGCAGAGAGTCAGTGAAGACAAACTTTATCAGCAGAGACTCAGTGGAGACAGTCTTTATCTCTAATATGTCTAAGTACCAGGTGCAGTTGTTACAAAGTATCTTCTCTAAACTTTTCTTTCTTACTTTTAACCCTTGTTTCTCAAAATGCCCTGTAACAAACCTTGGGCTCATATTCCCAGCACTCCATGAGTGAATGGGCATGCTAAAAAGGAGAAAATTAAAAGGTAGCACTGCAGAAAATCAAAACACACCTACATTATCTGGGACATTTTTCTTTAGAGATGAGCATGTCAGAAGATTACTACCTCCACAAAGAGTGCCTGTGGACCTGGGCAAGTTCAGGACCAGTATAAAAGCAGGTACAACTTGCTCCATCATCCACTTCTCTTGTCTCTTTCTGCATTGAGGACGAGGTGAGGGAAGGTCTTTCTCCTCCTTCTGATCTAGGATGAGGTCTTGCCTCAATGGCCATCTCAAATGATACCCACTCTGCCCTACTGTTGGGCTTTGAGCTCCTTCTTATGGGACATTGAATGGGGAAGAGAGGCTTGGAGAGACACTAGGGGTTGGCTGAGATGGTCCTGCTCTGTAGGCTTTGTAGGAACCTCTCCAGGACTGGCTGCCCTTTGTAGGGCCCCCTGGGTCCAAGGAAAATAACACATGGTGTCTCTGTGCACAGCCTCCTCCTGGCCACCCATCAGGTAGCTTGTCTTCCTTGTGGTGGGGAGCAAGGCTGCTTTCTCACCCATGCCTGTACTATGATTTTCTCCCATGTGCACCTCCAGCCCAGAGACATGTCCTGCTACAACCAGTGCCTGCCATGCCAGCCCTGTGGCCCAACCCCACTGGCCAACAGCTGCAATGAGCCCTGTGTCAGGCAGTGCCAGAACTCCATCGTTGTCATCCAGCCCTCTCCTGTGGTGGTGGCCCTGCCTGGAGCCATCCTCAGCTCCTTCCCACAGAACACAGTTGTGGGATCCTCCGCCTCCGCTGCCATTGGCAGTGTCCTCAGCTGTGATGTAGTTCCCATTACCTCTAGGTGCTGTGACCTCTCTGGCATTTCCAGCTGCTATTAAGGCAGAAGGTGCCTCCCCTGATAAAGATGCTGAGAATACTCTAAGGAAAGACTTTGAGGAACTCACAATATGGTAATGCCAGAGGATTGGTATTTCGGATGCTGTTTTAATGATAGTTGACTGGCTTTGGCTTTTTCTCCCTTCTGCTTGTTTGCTTTCGTTCCCTGGGGCAGCAAGGTTCTCCCAAGGCCAGCCTCGTGGCAACCATCGGTATCCTTTCCGTCTGTGGGGCAGGCAGACAAACAGCATGCAAGAACTTCATGGCCAAGCCACGCAGACTCTCTCTAGCCCCCAGTGCTCCCTGCACTGCTGACCTCTACTCAGAGTGACTTTTTTTCCTTCTTTTGTCTCATTAAAATTCTGCTGTATTCCAGCCTGGCCTCCATGTGGTCCTTCCCTCTGTGGACACTTCCCAATACCAAAGGAGAAAGGTGTTTCTCGGGGGTATAAGGGGGTGAGGGCACAAGGAGACCCTTCTCCATTTACAGAGGAATGGGAGGTTGGGGCACCATGCAGGGGTCCGTCTTCTGAGCACTGTCCCTTGGAGGTGAGAAAGACATCCCTGGCTGCTCTATGTCACTGACCATCAGACCTGTCACAGAATCACAGAATCACTAAGGTTGGAAAAGACCTGTAAGATCATCAAGTCCAACCAATAAAAACAAACAAACAAACAAACAAACAAACCACACCACACAACAACAACAAACCACAACACACCAAAAACCAATCCACCCAACACCACACAGCTCCATGCCCATTAAGCTACATCCCACAATGCCACATCCACACACTCCTTGAATACCTCCAGGGAGGGTGACTCTTCCACCTCCCTGGGCAGCCTATTCCAATGTCTCACTACTCTCTCAGTAAAGAACTTGTTCCTAATATCCAGCCTGAACCTCCCCTGGTGCAACTTGAGGCCATTTCCTCTAGTCCTGTCACTAGTCACTTGGGAGAAGAGACCAGCACCCCACCTCTCTGCAACCCCCTTTCAGGTAGTTGTAGAGAGCGATAAGGTCTCCCCTCAGCCTCCTCTTCTCCAGGCTACACAACCCCAGCTCCCTCAGCCGCTCCTCATAAGACTTGTGCTCCAGACCCCTCACCAGCTTCGTCGCCCTTCTCTGGACACGCTCCAGCACCTCAATGTCTTTCTTGTAGTGAGGGGCCCAAAACTGAACACAGTATTCGAGGTGCAGCCTCACCAGAGCCGAGTACAGAGGCATGATCACCTCCCTGCTCCTGCTGGCCACACCATTTCTGATACAAGCCAGGATGCCGTTGGCCTTCTTGGCCACCTGGGCACACTGCTGGCTCATATTCAGCCGGCTGTCAACCAGCACCCCCAGGTCCTTTTCTGCGGGGGGAGCTTTCCAGCCACTCATCCCCAAGCCTGTAGCGTTGCCTGGGGTTGTTGTGGCCGAAGTGTAGAACCCGGCACTTGGCCTTATTGAACTTCATCCGGTTGGCCTCAGCCCATCGATCCAGCCTGTCCAGATCCCTCTGCAGAGCCTTCCTACCCTCAAGCAGATCAACACTCCCTCCCAACTTGGTGTCATCTGCAAACTTGCTGAGGGAGCACTCTATCCCCTCATCCAGATCATCAATGAAGACATTAAACAAGACCGGTCCCAAAACTGAGCCCTGGGGGACTCCGCTTGTGACCGGCCGCCAGCTGGATTTCACCCCATTCACTACAACTCTCTGGGCTGGCCATCCAGCCAGTTTTTTACCCAGCGAAGAGTGTACCTGTCTAAACCACGAGCCGCCAGCTTCTCCAGGAGAATACTGTGGGGAACAGTGTCAAAGGCTTTGCTGAAGTCCAGGTAGACAACATCAACAGCCTTCCCCTCATCCACTAGGCGGGTCACCTGGTCATAGAAGGAGATCAGGTTGGTCAAGCAGGACCTGCCTTTCATGAACCCGTGCTGGCTGGGCCTGATCCCTTGGTTATCTTGCACATGCCCTTTGAGTGCCCTCAGGATGAACCTCTCCATAAACTTCCCCGGCACCGAGGTCAGGCTGACAGGCCTGTAGTTCCCCGGATCCTCCTTCCGACCCTTCTTGTAGATGGGCATCACGTTGGCAAGCCTCCAGTCATCCGGGACCTCCCCCGTTGACCAGGACTGTTGATAAATGATGGAGAGCGGCTTGGCAAGCTCCTCCGCCAGCTCCCTCAGCACCCTTGGGTGGATGCCATCAGGCCCCATAGACTTATGAGTGTCCAGGTGGCATAGCAGGTCGTTAACTGCTTCCTCCTGGATCATGGGGAGCCTATTTTGCTCTCCATCCCTGTCATCCAGCTCAGGGAGACGGATACCCTGGGGATACCTGGTGTGGCTGTTAAAGACTGAGGCAAAGAAGGCATTAAGTACCTCAGCCTTTTCCTCATCCTTCGCGACAAGGTTCCCCGCCGCATCCAGTACAGGATGGAGATCCTCCTTGGCTCTCTTTTTGTTGTTAATGTATTTATAGAAGCTTTTTTTGTTGTCCCTCACGACCGTGGCCAGGTTGAGCTCTAGCTGGGCTTTTGCCTTCTTAATTCCCTCCCTGCATGACCTAACGAGGTCCTTGTATTCTTCTTCACTTGCCTGCCCCTTTTTCCAGAGGTGGTAAGTTCTCTTTTTTTCCCCGAGCCTCAGCATAAGCTCCTTGTTCAGCCAGGCCGGCCGTCTTCCCCGCCGGCTCTTCTTACGGCACATGGGCACTGCCTGCTCCTGCGCCTTCAAGATTTCCTTCTTGAAGAAGGTCCAGCCTTCCTGGGCCCCTTTGCCCTTTAGGACCGTCTCCCAAGGGACCCTCCCAACCAGTGTCCTGAACAGGGCAAAATCTGCGCTCCGGAAGTCCATGGTAGCGGTATTGCTCACCCGCCTCCTTACTTGGCTAAAAATTGAAAACTCTATCATTTCATGTCCTTCTTGTGTGTCTGCTCACAAATGCCCAGAAAAGCAGAAGGCCCTGAGAGGTCAAAGCCCCATGAGCTCTTGAGGAAGGGTGTTCTTCTTGCTATGGCCAGAGCTGCACTGTGGAGGTAGGCAGTGGGTGGGGGGCTCCAGAAGATTATTTGATTTGCAGAATGTCAGGAGTCATCATGCAGGGAACAGCATTTGGGATGGCCCATAGCTGCTACTCCACCTTCCTCTCCTCTCCATCATCCAGTCTAGGGGCTGTGGCCAGCAGCCATGGGCAGGAGTAGTAGGAAAATGTCCATGCCGTTGAATGCATCAAGGCTGGAAATTGTAGCTAAGCGTGTCAGAGCTAAGGGCAGTCAGCACAGAAACAGGGGCAGTGAAATGGTGTATTTCTGAGGGAAATCAAATTGCTCTGATGCCGAGCTTGCAGGAGAATGTGAAGCAAGCACAAGGATACTGGATGCATTTCCCAAGAGAGCTGCAGGAGGGTGCAGAGCTCTTGACTGCTTCATTGGTCCCCCCAGAGAGTTTGTGCTCAGGAATTGGCTGCTGTTCTGGGGGAAGAGGATTCTTTTTCAGAGGATTTTTCTCATCCTTTCTCATGGGTGGAGATGTCTCTTGGCCGCTACTACAGTCTCATAGACTATTTCCTGCACAAAAGTCCAGATGTCTTGACAAAAGTGTACAAGTGGAAGGATGGAAATCCCCACACTCATGTCCTCCGTCAAGAGGGAATTAGGGCTCATGAAGCATATCTCAGAATGACTGAAGGCCAAAAGCTTTATAAGGGCGTTTCACTTGCGTGTCTGAAATCCTGTCGCATTGAAATCCTGATGCATTGTGTATCATTCACAATTTGGCCTGGCGTGATTTACCATAAAGAAGGAGCAACAATATCTCCTTCTTTATGGACAGAAATGTTGCTTGAATGGAGAGAAAGTCACAGCGCAGTGTCAGAGATTATCCTCATGGGCCTCCCCTACACAACAGATCTAAGGGGGTGTCACTTCTTGATCTTTTTCACCACCTATATCTTCACTTTCCTGGGAAACCTCCTCATCTTGCTAATTTTGACAGCTGACTCCAGACTGTGGGCACCCATGCATGTTTTCCTGGGCAAGCTCTCTTTCCTGGGCCCCTGCTCCTCCAGAGTCTTCCTTCCAAAGATGCTGGAGGGCTTCCTCAGGCCAGGGGGCATACCTATGTCCTTCCACAGCTGCATGGCCCAGATGGACTCCTCCCAGCTGCTGGGCAGGGACCAATGCTTCCTCTACACTCTTATGTCCTATCGCCACTGATAGGCTGTTTGCACCACACTGCGCTATGGGGCCATCATGCCTCAGGCTGTGTGCATCTGGCTAGAGGCAGTGAGATGGCTGTCTGATTCCCTGCCTCCTGCTCTGCATACAATACTCACTCCCATTTGGTTTACTTTGGGCACAGGCACATCTATCGCTTCTTCGATGATCCACCAGATCTCCTGAACATGGGTTGTGCTGGCACTTCTGCCATCAAGGCTGTGATCATCTTCTGTATCGGCAGTGTGGCCCTTGGCTGCTTCCTCTTCAGCCTCACTTCTTAGAGGTGTAAAGCCAGAGCCATCCTGTGGCTCTGTGCTGCACAAAGCAGGCAACGATTTGTCTCAACCTGTGCTTCCCATTTCACTGCTGGGGCCTCTTTCTATGGCCTGTGTGTCTTCACCTACATGGGAAGTGACCTCAAAAGGGTCACTAGACAGTGTGGTGACTGTTCTTTACACCACTTTTACTCCCCTGCTGAACCCTTTGATTTGTACCCTAAGAAACAAGGATGTGAAAGTTGCTGGTATTTGTTCACATGCAATAAACAACTGGCCTGGTTGTACTGTTTGACAGTTGAAATGATGAATAGAGCTGTTTCCCCTCAAGAAAAAAAAAAAAGGCTGAATGGGCAACTTTTCTGTGAATGGGATCTGCACAGTGTCCTGTGCCTTGGTGAGAGGGCAACACTTTTCTACTTTTCTGTGGAAGTCAATGAGCACTGAAATAGGCGTTTGAGTCTCTCTCCTTAGTGATACTCAAAGAACACCTAGACATGGTCCTGGGCAATTGGCTCTAGGAGACCCTGCTTGAGGCAGGGGGGTGGACCAGTTGACCTTCAGAGGTCCCTTCCAACATAAACCATTCTGTGAGAGCAACTAATGTTGAGCAGCTCAGGGTTCCCAGCATCTGAAGGGATCTAAGGTTATCTATACTATCCTCTCTTTCTTTCTAGTGACACACGGAAATGAACTTCACAACTCACACAGAGTTATAAAGCAGGCATGTTTATTGCAGCGCCGGGTGCAAGGGGATTTCTCCACAAAGCTTGCACACAGGGTTAAAATCATGACAGGTATTTAAAACAGTTAACAAAGTTAGTTACGCCTACTGGTGCTACTCCTTAATAACTATTGGTTAATACTTTTCTTACTTCATCTTAAAGTTACAGTTCTCTTTTAATTCACCACGCATGCTCAGAGAGTAGGGGGCTAAATTGGGTTGGGGCTTCTCTAGCTAGGAGGTGTGTTTTTTAGTATTAAAATGAGATTATAATGAGACAAGTTAACTCTAGGGCACTATTTTGGCAGTCTTTTCTATTTTTCTACAATTCGTCCTTGCGCTAATCATTATTGCTAGTTAGCAGAGAGTCAGTGAAGACAAACTTTATCAGCAGAGAGTCAGTGGAGACAGTCTTTATCTCTAATATGTCTAAGTAGCAGGTGCAGTTGTTACAAAGTATCTTCTCTACACTTTTCTTTCTTACTTTTAACCCTTGTTTCTCACGATGCCCTGTAACACTAGTCTTTGTGCTAATAAAAGCCATTTTAAGCAATGCTTTGAGGAGGCTGAGTGCCTGCAATCAGTCACTCTCATTTATGGTTCCCCAGCCTCAGCGTTTGCAGCCTGTGGGGAGTCTGGCTTGTCACAAACACACCACCCTCTGCAGCCATGTGAATTTGTCACTGAGGCACTGTTCCCTTTGCAGGGCTGGCCCCACACCCCCACATCTCCCTTAAGGTGATCACTAAGCTCCTCAGGGAGCGCTTAAGGCTGGAGGAATTTTTTTCGATTCTAATGTGAGGATTCTTTGTGGCTGCAGCAATATGGATGTTCTCTAGTTTTTACATCATCCTATACACACAGGATTGAGACACAGAGAGCCTCAATGCCTGGAAAGACCGTGACAGCTTCCACTCCGCTGTGGTTTCTCCCTCTGTTCTAGTGAGAAAACAGCTGATTGAATCGCTGTCAACCTCTTGAGCTCACTAAAGCTGATGGTGTCTGATTCATTGCCTTAACTGTGGAGTCTGAAGTACTTGCCTAGAGCCATCCTGAGAGGCTGAAAGCGGGCATCAGTGGTGTGTGTGCAGGTTCATGCTCACATACATGTTCCTCTGGCTGTGTTCATGTGTGCGTTTGCATGTATATGTGTGTGTGTCTGGGGTAAGGCACATGTGTGAGTGTGCACAAATGCTGTGTGTGTGTATGTTTCGGCACATCTGTTCATGAGTGTGTATGTGTTTTAGCACATGCATGTGCCTTCATGCAGGTGAGTACGGATGGGAGTGACATTGGTCTGCATATATGTAAGTGTGTGGGCATAAGTGTGTGTGGATATGCACTTTTATGTGTGTATGTCTCTGTGCATGAGTGTGCACATATATCTGTATGTAAACATATACATTCAGGAACATGCATATGTGTAAGCATGTGTGTTTGAATATCTGTGCATGCATGTTGGTATGGGGGGTGGCTGTGCCTGTGTCTACACATGGGCTCCTTTGGAAATGTCTGTGCACACACCTCTTTATAAAAGTACTCATATGACTTACTCTTTGGGTGCATGCAAGCTCATGTGTGTAGTTGTGCCCATATGTGTGAGATCATGTGTGCACGCATATCTGTACGTGTGCATGCCTGTGCGTCTGCTAACCTCTATGTGCATATAGGTGTGCATGCATATGCATCCATGAGGGTATGTCAAAGGTCTTGTTAAAGTCAAGGTACATGACAGCCAGTGCCCCTCCCCTTCCCCACAGTGCCAGTCACCTCCTCATAGAAAGCAATGAGGTTGGTGAGGCATGATTTGCCCTCAGTAAGCCCAGGTGAGCTGCTCCCAATCCCCTTCTTGCCTTTCCTGAGTTTAGGAAAGGCTTCTGAGAGTATTTGCTCTGTCTTCTTTCCAGAGACGGAGTAGAGGCTGTCTAGTCAGCTCCTTGAACAACCTTGGATGCATCATCCAATGAACTTGTGTATGTCCAAATGATAGTAAGAGCTCCTTAATTCTTTCTTCTTCTTATGTGGGTACAGCTTCATTCCCAGAGAGTCTGCTGGGAGGCTCAAGCATGTGATGGGCCTGAGGAGAAGCCATACCAGTAAAAATTGAGGAGAAATACGCATTGAGTACGTCAGCCTTTTCTGCATCATTTGTCACATTAGTCAGTAGCTATGCTGAGAAGCAGACTGTCATATTAGCCTGCTGCCCTCTGCCGCTGCCATCTCAGTCAGAAGCCATTGTGATAAACTGACCTAGAAGAAGTAAGAAAATCTCTTCCAGTGCTACATTACCATGACAGTTTTTCGATCCCTCAGTCTCATTTGCTGAAATCACAACTCAGTAATACCTGCCCTGAAGAGTGCAGGTATGTTACTCCCTTCTTCACTGCAATAGCCTTTCACGTAGCTGCAGACTCTCAGCCTGCCAACCACAGTTTCCTAAACGTGATTTTCACCTCACAAAGTGATTGCAGTCACCATGTTCTAAAGGAGATGCCTGCACATGACCTGATAAATAATTCTCCAGGTTCATTTAATGGTGTAGGCCTGACATTCAGGGTCAGATCCAGTTGTCCACACATGTTTCTGCAGCAAAGGATTTCCCTGAAAATTTTAACTTAGGCTAGATGCTGTTTTCCCGTGCTACTTTTTCAGGAATGATGGCTTTGTTTCACTACTAGTAGCATCTGAAGGACCAGCACAGGCATACAAACTCTCACAGAAACTTTCCTGTTTTGGCAGATGAACCTCAACACTTGGGATGACGTGGCAAATGGGACAAGTGTGGAAGAATTCATCCTTCTTGGCATTTCAGGCACGTGGCATTTCCAGGTCACCCTTGTGGTTGGATTTGCATTGATGTAATCCCTGACAGTAATAGGCAATGCATCCATCATAGCCGTTGTGTGGAACAGCAACCTCCATACCCCAATGTACTTTTTCCTCTGTAATCTCTCCTTTCTGGAGATCTGGTACACTACGGGCGTTGTTCCCAAAGCCATAGGAGTCATGCTGGGGACTAGCCAGACCATCTCCTTCAGTGTCTGCATCCTCCAGTTGTTTTTTCTTCTCTCCCTAGGCTCCACTGAGTGTTTTCTCCTGTCTGTCATGGCCTATGACCGCTACTTAGCCATATGCTACCCCTTGAGATACATCTCCCTCATGAACAGCGTCCTCTCTGCTCGGCTGGCACTCAGCTCCTGGCTGGGAGGCTTTCTGGCCATCTTGCTGCTGGCCTTTCTAACATCCAGGCTGACATTCTGTGGGCCAGATGTCATCAATCATTTCCTCTGTGATATAGATTCCTGCCTTGTCCTCTCCTGTAGTGACACATGGCCCGTGGAGCTGGCGACCTTCCTTGTCTCCATAATTGTTGTGGTGGCTTCCTGTGTCATCATCCTGGTCTCCTACATATACATCATCTCTTCTATCCTAAGAATCCAGTCAGCCCATGGCCAGAAAAAGGCCTTTTCCACTTGCTCTGCCCATCTCAGTGTCGTCACGCTCTGGTATGGCTCCACCATGTTCCTGTATGTCAAGCCATCAGCCCAGAACTCCCTGGATCTGAACAAACTCGTGAATACCTTTAACATGGTTGTAACTCCTTTGTTGAACCCCTTCATGTACACACTCAGGAACAAAGAAGTGAAGCAAGCTCTGGGGTGGGCTTTCCAGAAGAAGTGAAGTGGCTTTTCAAAGGGCCTCAGTGGGAGCAAACAGATTCATCCCCTCCCTTCCATGACTTCTGGCCTGCAGAAGTTCTGCACAAAAGTGTAAGTGAACCTGGACATCGCAGGTAGTGAGAAGCCATCAGTTCCCCAGTGAGCTCATCTCGCTCACCTTACAGCCATCTTAGTCTGGCCTGAGCCTTGATTCTAATGCTCCCACCTCCCTCTCCACCTCCCTCTGTTCACTCCTGGGTAAACTCAGAATGTCTCAGAGTGCTCTAAAAACCAGTACTTGGAAAGGGTCACAAACCCCATCCAGAAATGGTTCTCCAACAGAATAGTAGAGGAGTGGTCCTCCCTCAGGTTTGTATTCCAGTTTGCTAAGTGCTTCACTTTGTCAGGGATTGGTTTGAATCCCCTAAAGAAATTGCAGCAGCTAGCTCATTGCTTTAGGAAATGGGCATGTATTTCTCCATTTAGTCTGACATTTTCTGGATGTATCTATGCCCCATTCTTGTGGCTGTTTCATCAAAACATGCTTTGGTTCAAGATAAAATTTGGCAATGTCTGGTATCTCCACCTATAGTCATTATTCCTAGCATAAGACCATCAACAAAATTTACATTCCCCTTCTTTCCTCTCTTCAGTATCTGAATGTACTTTTTTATTTTTTATTAAAAATATGCAAATTTCTATGCTTCACACTAGATGTGTCAGGGCATTTCCACATCTAAAATCCCACATCACTTTTTAACAGTCCATCATTCCACCCATTTCAAGCTTTGTTGTGGAAACACTTTAATGTGATTGGCAAAGTCCCCAAACTGCAAGGCTGTGAAATGCTGACTGCATAGCAAGTCTCTCTTTCCACTCATTGGGAGGACATGAGCACTTCCAAAGGGCCCTTGCTTTTCCCCTTCTGATTTTCATTTCAGAACAGATGCATCACATTCTCAAAGCTCTTCTTTCTGCACACTGACAGTGAAGGGAGTCTATGTGACCACTTCATAAGAAGAAGGCATCAACATGGCAGATACACCTTTATGAACAGTATGGGATTAATTTCACCTGAGTGTAGAGCTCTCCAAGTGAGATGATTGAGTCCAGACTGAATGTCTACTCCTCCTGTCTGGAAGCAGTGGTGCTTCTGGAAGTGATTCACCAACCTCCTGTGTCCACCTGTGCTGGGCACTTGGCTTTTAGACCTGCAGCCAGGCCCAGGCACCAGTGCCCAATGACAGGCTGATGCCTACCTTTGTCAGCTGTGTTCTCTTTCTCAGTGGCATTTGGGAAAATCCCTGGGACAGCCCACTGAGGCTGGAGAAAGAGCCTGAGCCTGGATCTGTCCTCAGGTAGCCATCACTGCTTGTCATTCCTTGCTTTTGGGGGAGAATTTTGTCTGTGGCATGTTGAAGCCCTCTGCAGCCCTGGAGAGCAACCAAAAGCAGGACCTGAAATGTCCAAGGGATCCGAGACACAGGATAGTACAGGACACTGGGGGCTGCCATCAGTTCCCCATTAACGCTGCCTAGAGCCCTTTGAGATAAATAGGGGCATGCAAAGCCTCCAACAGGGCTGGCAGAGCAGACCCACGTCACTTGGGAGAGGCAGGCCATTCTGAAATAGCAGTAGGACAACAACCAAGTACCCTAGGCTTTCTCAGGTTAAGTGGATGATGCTTCATGAGCAACAGACTCCAATTTACAGGGTGGGATCCAGCTGGAAAGTCAGCACCCTCCAGCTGAGCTTCCACATGCAGTGCTGTGTCCTGTGCTCAGGATTGGAGCTCCTTGTCATGACAGAGAGAAGCGGGGAGAAGATCAGCTTAGAGAGAGGCTGCGATGTGGCTGAGGTAGCTTTTGGGTTATGCACTAGGAGAGAGCTTTCTTGGGTCTGGCTGCTCTTTGTAGGGCCCTGGCTGGGTGAGGCAACGAAGACCGTGTGGCTCCGGGCACAGCTTCCAGCTCCCCCCTCAGTAGTAGCCTTGGCTCCTTTGTGACAGGGAAATGATGCTGCTCCTCGCCCATGCCTGTGCTCTGCTTCCTCTCTGCCCTCTCTCCCAGGTACACCTTCAGCCTCAAGTCATGTCCTGCTACAATCAGTGCCTGCCATGCCGGCCCTGTGGCCCCACCCCACTGGCCAACAGCTGCAATGAGCCCTGTGTCAGGCAGTGCCAGAACTCCACTGTTGTCATTGAGCCCCCTCCCGTGGTGGTGGCCCTGCCCGGACCCATCCTCAGGTCCTTCCCGCAGAGCACAGTTGTGGGATCCTCCACATCCGCTGCTGTTGGCAGCATCCTCAGCTGTGACAGGGTGCCCATCACCTCTGGCTGCTGTGATCTCTCTGGCATTTCCAGCCGCTACTATGGCAGAAGGTGCCTCCCCTTATAAAGTTGTTGGGAAAGCCCCAGGGAGACACCTTAAGGAACTCAGAACATGGTGCTGGCAGAGGATTGATATTTTGGATGTTGTTTTCAGGATAGCCGAATGGCTTTCCCTTTCTTTCCCTTCTCCTTGTCTGCTTTGGTTCCCCTGGGCTGCAATATCCCCCCCAGGCCAGCCTGGTGGGACCCATTTGGCTTTGTGGGACAAGCAGACAAACATCATGCAGGAACGTCTCCTCAGCCAAGGAGCGCAGACTTGCTCCTGCCCCCAGTACTCCCTGCACTGCTGTCCTCCACTTGGAGTGACTTTGTTTCCATTTTTGACTCATTAAAGTTCTGCTGCTGTGCTGGTTTTGGCTGGGATGGGATTAACTTTCTTCATGGCAGCTAGTATGGGGCTGTGTTTTGGATTGTATGGGGCTGTGTTTTGGATTTGGGCTGGAAACAATGTTGATAAAGCAGGAATGTTTTAGTTACTGCTGAGCAGGGCTCACACAGCACCAAGACCTTTTCTGCTCCTCACCCCACCCCACCAGTGAGTGGGCGGGGGGTGCACGGGAAGTTGGGAGGGGACACAGCCGGGACAGCTGACCCCAACTGACCAAAGGGATATTCCATACCATATGACATCATGCTCAGTATATAAAGCTGGGGGAAGAAGAAGGAAGGTGGCAACTAAGCACCACACAGACGCTCACTCACTCCCCCCAGGTGGGGTGGGGGAGAGAACCAGAAGAGTAAAAGTGAGAAAACTCGTGGGCTGAGATAAAAACAGTTTAATAGGTAGAGCAAAAAAAAACACCGCGCGGAGAAGCAAAGCGAAAGAAGGAATTAATTCACCACTTCCCGTCGGCAGGCAGGTGTTCAGCTATCTGCAGGGAAGCAGGGCTCTATCACGCGTAGCGGTTGCTCAGGAAGACAAACGCCATTACTCCGAATGTCCCCACCTTCCTTCCAGTCACTGGTGGGGTGGGGTGAGGAGCAGAAAAGGCCTTGGTGCTGTGTGAGCCCTGCTCAGCAGTAACTAAAACATTCCTGCTTTATCAACATTGTTTCCAGCCCAAATCCAAAACACAGCCCCATACAATCCAAAACACAGCCCCATACTAGCTGCCATGAAGAAAGTTAACCCCATCCCAGCCAAAACCAGCACAGCTGCATTCAAACCTGACCTCCACGTGGTCCTTCCCGCTGTGGACACTCCCCAAGCTGCCAAAGGAGAAGGGTGTTGCTCTAGGATGCAAGGGGGTGAGGGCACAAGACGACACTTCTCCATTCACAGAGGAATAGGAGGTTGGAGCACCTTGCAGTGGCTCCTCTATTGGGCACTGTCCCTTAGAGCTGAGGAAGACATCCCTGGATGCTCTGCTGCTGGTGACCATCAGTGCTGCATCTCTGCCCACAGATGTCCACAAAGGGTCAGCAGCCCCATGAGCTCTTGAGGAAGGGTGTTCTTCTTGCGATGGCCAGAGCTGCACTGGGGAGGTGGGTGGTGGGTGTGGGGTTCCAGAAGATGATTTGCTTTGCAGAATGGCAGGAGTCGTCATGCAGGGAACAGCCTTTGGGATGGCCCATAGCTGCTACTCCACCTTCCTCTCCCCTCCATCATCCAGTCTAGGGGCCATGACCATCAGCCATGGGCAGGAGTAGCAGAGACATGCTACTACACGGAGTAGCTGCTGAATGCATGGGGGATGGAAATTGGAGCTAAACATGTAGGAGATGAGAGCAGTCAGCACAGAAATGGGGGCAGTGAAATGGTGTATTTCTGAGGGAGATCAAATTGCTCTGATACAGAGCTTTCAGGAGAATGAGAGGATCAGCAAGGACAAGGATACTGGGTGCACTTCCCCAGAGAGCTGCAGGTGAGTACAGGTCTCTTGATTGCTTCATTGGTCCCCCCAGAGAATTTGTGCTCAGGATTTGGCTGCCATTCTGCGGGGAGAGGATTTATTGACATGTAAATCTCATCCCTTCTGGTTGGTGGAAATGTCTCTTGGCCGCTACTACAGTCTCATATCCTTTTTCCTGCATGAAAACCCCAATGTCTTGACAAAACTGTACAAGTGGAAGAACAGAAATCCCCACACCACTTTACTCCACCAAGAGGGAATTGGGGCTGATGAAGCTTATCTCAGAACCACTGCTATTCTACACGTGCTCTCACCACTAATGTTTGTTTAAACTGCCTGTGGTGGGTTGATCTTGGCTGGCTGCCAGGTATCCACTGAGTCACTCTATCACTCCCCCCCCATCAGCAAGGTAAGAGGAGAAAATACGATGAAAAGCTCATGGGCGAAGATAAGGACACACAGATTCATAACACATTCATAATGCTTTGTCTCCGCTGCTCTTTCCTCTTTATGCCTTTCCCCTGCTGTGGCATTGGGTTCCATCCATGGGATACAGTCCTTCATGAACTTCTCCAACGCGGGTCCTTCCCACAGGCTTCATTTCTTCAAGACTTTACCCATGGGCTACAGTCCCCAGGAACATGCTGCGCCAGTGTGGGTCCCCTATGGGCCACAGGTCCAGCCAGAAAAACTGCTCCAGTGTGGGCTCCTCTCCACGGGCCACAGTTCCCGCCAGGAGCATGCTCCAGTGCGGGCTGTCCGTGGGCTGCAGTTTCCTTCAGGACACGTGCACGTGCTGCATCCCATGGTCCTCCATGTGCTGCAGTGTGGATAGCTACTCCACCATGGTCTGCCATGAGCTCCAGGGAGACAACTTGTATCACCATAGTCTTCACGACAGGCTGCAGGGAATCTCTGCTCTGGCCCCTGGAGCACCTCCTCCCGCTCCTCCTTCACCGACCTTGGTGTCTGCAGAGTGGTTTCTCTCACATTTTCTCACTCCTCTTTCACAACTGCTGCGCAGCATTTTTTACACTTTCTTAAATATGTTTTCCCAGAGGTGCCACCAGCTTCACTGATTGGCTCAGCTTTGGCCAGCAGTCGGTCCATCTTGGAGCCAGCTGTAAGTGGCTCTGTCTGACATGGGGGAGCAGCTTCTGGTGTCTTCTCACAGAAGCCATTCCTGCAGGCCCCCCACAACGAAAACCTTGCCACATGAACCCCATCCACTGTCTTTACTCTTACCATATTATGTGCAGAAACTCTTTTGTATTTAAGAACCTTGGCCTCAGGATAAACTCAGCCAGCTGGTGGTGACAGAGGAGGCTGCAGGCAGCTCCCTCTCGCTACAGGCAATTACCCCGCCTGCACCTGCATACAAAACACAAGAAGAAAAAAGACCAGCACATCAACTAAAGCCAGGAAAACAACATCAAAAAAGAATACATGAACATTCACAGGGTAGCCAAACCATTTTTTTCAGCTGCTCTGTGAATTAACGTTGCTTCTGCATTTCTCTGCCTTTTGAAGAGAGGGTATTTACCCTAAAGGGAGTCTAGAGAAAGCCTCACTACTACAAATCAATTCTGACGTCCCAGCCTCAGCTTCTGTAGCCCAAGGGGAGTCTGGTTTGTCCCAGGCACACAACCCTCTACTGCCACATGAGTGTGTCACTGCCGCTCCCTTTGCAAGGGCAGGGGCTGGTCCCAGACCCTTGAGGAGATCACTAAGACAGGTGGGAGCTTCTAAGGCTGTAAGAGTTTTTAAATTTTTTTTTTGCTTGTAAAATGGGCCTGTGGGGGGCCTACAGCAATAGGGATATCCTATAGTTTTTAAATGATCCTTCACACACAGACTTGGGACTTGGACATGTTCAATGTCTGCAAAGGCTATGACAGCTTTGACTCCACTGTGGTTTCTCTCTGTTGGTGGGAAAACAGCTGACTAAACCACTGTCAAACCCTTGAGCTCACTAATGTTGATGGGGCTGGCCAGCACCTTATTCATTGCCTTAACTGTAGGGTCTGAAGGACTTGCTAGAATCATCCCAAGAGGCTGCAAGCTGGTGTCTGACGCCCTGATTCTCAATGTTGTGTGTGCATGTTCATGGTCACACACAAGTTCATCTGGCTGTACTCATGTGTGCGCCTGAGGTAATGCTCACGCAAACACAACTGCGTACAAATAATGTGCGTGCGCGCGCGTGCGCTTGTGTGTGTGTTTGGGCACGCTTGTACCTGAGTGTGTATGCGTTTTAAGCACATGCACTTGCCTCCATGCAGGTGAGTATGGATGTGTGTGACATCGATCTGCATATATGTGTGTGGGCAGAGGTGTGTGTGTATGTGTGCTTTTATGTATTATCATTTGTGTACAGAAGTGTACACATATATCTATGCAAATGTATGTGTGCGGGAGCGTGCCTGTGTAAGCATGTGCGTTTGAGTATCTGTGCATACACATTGGTATGACGGGGTGGCTGTGCATGTGTCTGCACATGGACTCCTTTGGAAATCTGTACGCACACCTCTATGTGCGCACACATATAAGTTTCTCTTTGGGCCCATGCAAACTCGCATGGGTGCGTCCATGTGTGTGGGACCATGTGTGCGTGCATGCCTGTGAGTGTGCCTACCTCTGTGTGGCTATGCACGTGCATGTGTGTGCACCCAGGAGGGGGCGCATGTATGCATCTTTCTGGATGAGCCTATGTGGGTGGGTGTGCAATTCCCTCCACTTGCTTTTGACATCATGAGTGATCTCATTATGACGTCGAGGGGAAAACTGGGAATTGTATTGGAACAGTGATCTGTCACAGGCATCCCACCGAGGATGAGATGTGGTGACTGTGCAGGTTGCCCCATGGCTGCTGAGCCAGAGGTCATCTGAGAAACACTCTGAGGGATAACAGACTGGAAAGGGGGCCTCCAGCAGCCGCCTAGTCCAACCCTGTCTTCAGAGAGGGCCTCAATAGATCAGGTTGCTCAGGGCCGCGTCCAGGCAAGTTCTGAACACTTCGAATGACAGAGATCCCATAACCTCGCTGTGCAACGTACTCCAGCACTTGACCACCTTTATGGAAAGAGTTTTTTCCTTCGTATCTAATCAGAATTACCCATTATTACACTTGTGTCCATTGGCCGTACTCTAATCATAGTTTATCTCCAGAGTCTAGCTCAATCTTCTCTGTATCCTCCAGTGAAGTGGTAGTAGGCAGCAAGTATGTCTTCCCTTAGCCTTCTCTTCTCCAAGATGAGCAGGCCCAGCTCTCACATCCTCTCCTTGCACATCATGAATATGGCTACCTGACCATCTTGGTGGCCTCCACAGGACTCACACCTGTTGATCAATAACCTTCCTGGACTGGAGAGCCCCAAACTGGGTGCACTGCTCCAGATACAGTCTCACAATTCCCAAACAGAGGAGCAAGATCACTTCCCTGGACTTGCTGGCTACACTCTGAGTAATACAGCTCAGGATGCAGTGTACCTTCTTTGCTGCAAGGGCACACTGCTGCCTCGTGTTCAGCTGGGTGCCCACTAGGACCTCACATCTTTTTCTGCTGAGCTGCTGGCAGGCAGCCCCCAGCCTGGACTCGTGCATGGGGTGGTTCGTGCTTGCTCTTGTCGAACTTTTTGTGGTTCTGGTCAGCCCATTTCTCCAACCTGCACAGATGCCTCTGACTAGCAGCCCTGCCCTATATTGTATTGACGACTCCCCACAATTAGGCGTCCTCCACAAACTTGCTGAGAGTGCACTCCTCACCCCCATTCAGGTCATTAATGAACATATTAAACACTACTGGTCCCAGTATTCACCCCGGAGGGTTCCCACTGTGGTTGCTGGCTTCGCGCCACTGGTCACAACTCCCTGAGCTCAGCAGGCCAGCTAATTTTCCAGCCCCCTTCCTGTCCACCTATCCAGCCATATCTCACCTGTTTGGCGAGTGGGATACTATAGGTGAGAGAGTCAAAAGTCTTGCTAAAATCAAGGCATACCACACCCGCTCCGCAGTGCCACTCACCTCCTCATAGAAAGCAATGAGGTCAGTCAGGCATGGCTTGCCCTCTGTAAACCCACGTGAGCTGCTCCCAGTTGCTTTATTGTCTTTCAAGAGTTTAGAAAAGGCTTCTGAGAGCTTCCTTTCAGGGACTGAGTGGAGACTGACCAGCCAGCTCCTTGAACACCCTTGGATGTATCCCAGATGGTCCCATGGACTTATCTATGTCCAACTGGTAGTAAGAGCTTCTTAATTCTTTCTTCTCCTGTGGGTGCTGCTTCATTCCCAGAGAGTCTACTGGGAGGCTCAGGTATGTGATGGGCCTGAGAATCCATACCAGTAAAAACTGAGGACAAACACCTGTTGAGTACTTCAGTCTTTTCCCTATGCCATGTTCCTTTATTTCAGTACCTGTTCGGTCCAAGGTCTCAGTCCCTGCCTGACAGCACCGGGCTGATGGGCTGCAGGGTACATCTGATACTGACTTGGACATGAGGCAGGGCCGTGTCTCACACCAGACAGCACCGACATTGCACTGGAAGTGGATCCACTCAGGCATAGCCTGAATGAGGTTGGCAGGCTTTCTCAGCATTTCTCCCTGTCCATAAAGCAAACCCCATCCTTTTGAACTCCCTAGTAGCTGTGTCCTGGCCTGGAGAAGCAGGGAGTGGGGACTGCCATCCATGCTGCGGCATTCCCAGTATTGTTTACAATGAATTAAACGAAGGATCCAAACTGTTGTAAAACAGTCCTTGTTGGAGCCTAGAATCAGCAGCAGCAGAGTGTGAGCTTTGGAGGAGTAGGAAAAGGAGGACTGACGATACAGAAGGTGGCATTTCAGTGCCTGTGCTGAGGACAACCCTCTACTCGGTTTGTTCTGTTGTTGTTCAGCTGCACTCAGATGCCTTCTGACTCTGGCTGCTCTGTGGAGCTCACTGACAGAGCAGTGGAGAGTGCTGCTGCCATGAGCAGAACAATCCCTCATGAGGAGGGACACACACACACTCACGCACATCAGCATGGAATCATGCACAAATTTTTGCGCCCACGTGCATTCACACAAATCCAGCTGCACACAAGTGCACACAAGACAAGAATACACGCAGGAACACAACCATCCATGGACTCTGCTATGGACATCTGGGGATGACCAGGGAAGGGCTAGAGCATTCTGGGGAAGGACAAGGCCCCAGACATGGGGCCCACACCCCTCTCCCTGGTGCAGAAAAGGAGGAGGCAAAACAGGCCAGCAGAATTTTCCTAGGATTATTGTTAGGCGGGATAGGGACAAACCCAGGAGCTGAGCCACTTCTTGGCAACAGGGCCATAAAAAGCCCCAAAGGAGCGACCCAGGCTGACACCATTTGCTTTTACAGGACTCCTCCACCATGCGAGATGAGTCCTCTGCCCATGCTGACGTGTTTTGCTCCAGAAACGCTTGGGCCTCTCATCCTGTCACGCAAAAGATGGCTTCAGCGGGGAATGTGCCTGGCATAAAGCAGGAAATGAGAAGACAGCAATTCAGGAAGCCAAAACACAGCCCATAGCATTAGCTGGGATGTTTTGCATTCGAGATGAGCTCCTCAGAAAATAATCACCTCCACAAGGGATGCCTCTGGCAGCCTGGGGCAGTAAAGGGCCATGATAAAAGCCAGCCCAGCTCCTTGCTCTCTCATCCACTTCTCTTGCCTCCTTCTCCTTTGGCAGTCAGGTGAGTCTGAAGTCCTGCCTCCTTCTCTGCTGTCTCTAAAAGGAGGTCTCACCTCAGTGGACCTCTCAGCTGATACCAGATTTGTTCTATGCCAGATCTTGGGGCTGCTTGTCACGGGAGAGGGAAGTGGGGAGAAAGTTAGACATGGAGGGAAGCTGGGACTGTACTGAGGTGGCTTGTGGACTCAGGGGCCAGGCAGTAGCCACACAGGAGCTAGTAGCCTCTTTGGGCCCTGGCAGGATGAGGCCAAGAAGCCCTCAGACATCTCTGCACAGCCTCCAACTCTCCCAGCCCTGCACGTTCTTTGGCTCCCTCATGGTGTGGTGACAGGCTGCTCCTCACGCATGCCCATGTTTTCCTCCCTCCCTGCCCTCTCTCCCAGGTGCACCTCGGGCCCCAAGACATGTCCTGCTATGACCAGTGCCGGCCCTGCCAGCCCTGCGGCCCAACCCCGCTGGCCAACAGCTGCAATGAGCCCTGTGTCAGGCAGTGCCAGAACTCCACCGTCGTCATCCAGCCCTCCCCTGTGGTGGTGACCCTGCCCGGACCCATCCTCAGCTCCTTCCCACAGAACACCATTGTGGGATCCTCCACCTCCGCTGCTGTTGGCAGCATCCTCAGCTGTGGCGGAGTCCCCATCACCTCTGGCTGCTGTGACCTCTCCTGCATCACTAGCCGCTACTGCGGCAGGAGGTGCCCCCCGTGCTAAAGATGCTGGCAACAGCCTCGGATGAGGACCCCCAGGAACTCAGAACATAGTGCTGGCGAGAGGATCAAACTTTGTGCCGTTGTTTTAGGAGCAGCTGACCATCTCTGGCTTGCCCTGCAAGGGCAGACTGGAAGGGGCCAGCCTGGGCTCTCTGAAAAGGTGGCCAATGTTTACTCATCCTGTCTTCCACTCACCCTTTTCCTCTCTTTTCTTTGTACTCTTGTGCTCCCCTCAAAGCCTGCTGTGAGGACCCCAGAAATCAGCCTGGAGTGGACCTGCTAGCGTGTCTCCCTTTGCCAACAGATGCCTTGTAGGATCAGATTGCATCAGGGGAGGTTTAGGCTGGATATTAGGAAAAATTTCTTTACTGAGAGAGTGGTGAAACACTGGCATAGGCTGCCCAGGGAAGTGGTGGAGTCACTGTCACTGTCACTGGAGGTGTTCAAGGAACGCGTGGACGTAGCATTGTGGGACATGGTTTAATGGGCATGGTGGTGTTGGGTTGATGGTTGGACTTGATGATCTTACAGGTCTTTTCCAACCGCAGTGATTCTGTGGTTCTGTGAACTCTGCAACAGGAAAAGGGGAACAGAGTCTTTGCTGCTCCTGCTCCTCTCCGCACTGGGGGCCTCCGCTTGGAGTGACTTCATTTCCCTCTTTTGACTCATTAAAAAATTGATGCAACCCTGCCTGTGTCCCTTAGGTGGTCTTTCCATCTGCGCACTGACTGCTGAGGAAGAAAGCCATTGCTTTTGGTGGAAATTAGGTGGGGGCACAGGGGGACCCTTCATCACTCCTAGAGGCATTGGAGGGTGGGGCACACTGCAGCGAGTCCTCTTTCAGGCACTGCCTTTTGAAGCTGAGGCAGACAACCCTAGTTACTCCACAGCCAATGGCCATCAGTCCTTGCCTTGCTGCGTCTCTGCTCAGAAATACCACCTTGGCCCTGGGAGCACATCATGTGAACAGCAATCCTGACAACTGCTGTCCTCCAGGGAAGGCCTGCGGGCATGTGGGAGGCCCTGGAGAGGTACAGCAGTCCCACAAGCTCTTGGGGAAGAGTGGTGCTCTTGCTTTGGCTGGAGCCGTGCTGGGCAAGGAGGCTCAGAAGACTATGTTGCCAAAGGATGGCAGGAATTAAGAATGGCAAATAGCCTTGGGGATGGCCCACAGTCCCTACTCCACCTGCCCCTCCCCTCCATCACCTCACCTAGGGCCCATGGTCAGCACGCCTGGGCATGGGCAGCAGGGACAGCTTCCTCATGCAGCCCTACCACCCTTCAGCACAGCATCTGGCATGGCCCACCTGTTGACTACATGTGTAGGGCTGAGGTGTTCACACGTTGGTATCAGCTACAGCAGGCCACACACTGGAGTCCCCTGTCCCTGTGAACCCAACACCCCCTTGGGTGAAGGCATCCCTGGGACTGTGACTGCTGCCTAAACACACAACCCTGCTCTGTGCTGCATTGTCTTCCCCAAGTACAGAGCAGCTTTCTTGAGGCCCAGGAACTCTATGGCCCCACAAGTGCCACAACCCAACTCTGGTCCAGAAAGGTGCTGTGTGAAAGGAGATACCCCGAGCTCTGCTGAGACATGGCAGTGACAGTGCGACCCGATTCTGTGCTCAGCAGGATCCGTGAGCTGTCCCTGAATGGCACAGGGCATGCACCAGCCCAGCCATAGGGCACACGCTGGGGTGCCTTCCCCCAGGCACCAAGCTCCTTCAGCATTCCCAGAGCCCTGGGTCTGAAGTGGCCCTTGTGCTCCATGCAGCACTGCTGCTCCCCACACACAGACCAGGGCCTTTCCACACCTGAAGACCCTGGGGCCCTGTGGCGTGGGGGTTTTGCCCTCACACAGACTTCACACTCTGCCAGAAGCACAGGACCAGGACGGAGGACAGGATCATTTTCTGTTCTGGGGGCTGCTCAGCTGGAAAGCAGCTTTTCAGAAAATGACCTGGGTCATCCTGGTGGACACCAAGTTGATCATGAGACAGAAATGTGCCCTTTCCTCAAAGAAGGCTAACAGTGACCTGGGCTACATTAAGAGGAGTGTTACTAGCAGGTAGAGGAAAGTGACCCTTTCCCTCTACTCAGCACTGGTCAGGCAACACCTGGAGTACTGGATCCAATTCTGGGCTCCTTAGTACAATGGTCGTAGTGGAAAGAGTCTAATGAAGGGTCACAAAGGTAATTAAGGGACTGGACCATCTCTCCTATGAGGTAAGGCTGAGAGCACTGGAACTGGTTACCCTAGAGAGGAGAAGGTTCAGGGAGGATCTTATCAATGTGTGGCGGCTTGGCTGACTGCTAGGTGCCCAGCAAGATGCTCTTTCACTCCCCCTCCTCAACTGGACAGGGGGAGAAAATATCATGAAAGGCTCATGGGTCAAGATAAGGACAGGGAAATCACTCAGCAATTACAGTCACGTGCAAAACAGAGTCATCTTGGGGAAATTAATTGAATTTATTTCCAGTCAAAATCAGAGCAAGATAATGAAAAATAAGAACACATCTAAAATCACATTCTCCCCACCCCTCCCTTTTTCCCGGGCTCAACTTCACTGCCGACTTCTCTACCTCCTCCCCTCAAGTGGTGCAGGGGGATAGGGAATGGGGGGTTGAGGTCAGTTCATTACACGTAGTGTCTGCTACTCTTTCCTCCTCACGCTCTTTCCCAGCTCCAGCGTGGGGTCCCACCCACAGGAGACGGTCCTTCACAAAATTCTCCAACGTGGGTCCTTCCCACAGGCAGCAGTTCTTCACGAACTGCTCCAGCATGGATCCTTTCCACTGCGTGCAGCTGTTCAGGAACAGACTGCTCCAGTCTGGGTCCGCCATGGGGCCACAGGTCCTACCAGAAAACCTGCTCCAGTGTGGGCTTCTCTCCACGGACCCGCAGCTCCTGTGTATTGGGTTTGCGTGGCAATGTTTTGGTAGCGGGGGGGCGGCTACAGGGGTGGCTTCTGTGAGAAGCTGCTAGAAACTTCCCCTGTGTCTGATAGAGCCAATGCCAGCCGGCTCCAAGATGGACCTGCCACTGGCTAAGGCCGAGCTAATCGGCAACATATTTATCGGCATAACATATTTAAGAAGGGGGGGAAAAACTGGGAAACGGCAGCGGGGGAAGAGAGGAGAGAGAATATGTGAGAGAAACAACTCTGCCGACACCAAGGTCAGTGAAGAAGGAGGGGGAGGAGGTGCTCCAGGCGCCAGAGCAGAGATTCCCCTGCAGCCCGTGGTGAAGACCATGGTGAGGCAGGTTGTCCCCATGGAGGTCCACGGTGGAGTGGAGGTCCATGGTGGAGCAGATCTCCACCTGCAGCCCATGGAGGACCCCATGCAGGAGCAGGTGGATGCCCGAAGGAGGCTGTGACCCTGTGGGAATCCCACACTGGAGCAGGCTCCTGGCAGGACCTGTGGACTCATGGAGAGAGGAGTCCACGCTGGAGCAGGTATGCTGGCAGGACTTGTGACCCCGCGGGGGACCCACGCTGGAGCAGTCTCTTCCTGAAGGACTGCACCCCATGGAAAGGACCCACGCTGGAGCAGTTTGTGAAGAACTGCAGCCCGTGGGAAGGACCCACATTGGAGAAGTTCGTGGAGAACTCTCTCCCGTGGGAGGGACCCCACGCTGCAGCAGGGGAAGAGTGTGAGCAGGAAGGAGCGGCAGAAACGGCGTGTGATGAACTGACCGCAACCCCCATTCCCCGTCCCCCTGCGCCGCTCGGGGGGAAAGAGGTAGAGAAAATCAGGAGTGAAGTTGAGCCCGGGAAGAAGGGAGGGGTGGGGGGAAGGTGGGTTTTTTTTAAGATTTGGTTTTATTTCTCATTATCCTATTCTGATTTTTATTGGCAATAGATTAAACTAATTTTCCCAAGTTAAGTCTGTTTTGCCCATGATGGTAATTGGTGAGTGATCTCCCTATGCCCTTGTCTCGGCCTACGAGCTTTTCGTCATATTTTCTCTCTCCTGTCCAGCTGAGGAAAGGGAGTGAGTGAGCGGCTGTGTGGTGATTAGTTGCCGGTTGGGACTAAATCACGACATCCTGCCAGGAACCTGTTCCAGCGCAGGCTCTTCACGGGGTCACAGCTTCCTTCACGGTACATCCACCTGCTCTGGGCAGAGGTCCTCCATGGGCTGCAGGGTGGATATCTGCTCCACCGTGGACCTCCATGGGCTGCATGGGGACAACCCGCCTCAGCATGGTCTTCACCACAGGCTGCAGGGGAATGACTGCTCCAGTTCCTGGAGGTCCCATGCCACCTCCCCCTCCTTCTTCGCTGACTTTGGTGTCTGCATAGTTGTTTTCTCTCACATATTCTCAGTCCTCTCTCCCAGCTGCTGTTGCATAGCAGTTTTTTACCTCTTCTTAAATATGTTACCAGAGAAGCACTACCAACATCACTGATCGGCTCAGCTTTGGCCAGCGTTGGGTCTGTCTTGGAGCCAGCTGGCACTGGCTCCATCTGCCATGAGGACAGCTTCTGGCATCTGCTCACAGAAACCACCCCTGCAGAACCCTCCGCTACCTTGTCACGTAAACCCAATACCCTATATATAAAGATAGCTGAAGGAAAGGTGCAATGAAGATGGGGAAAGTGCAAAGTGAACTGTTCTCAGAGGTGCCCAGTGACAGGACCACAGGCAATGGGCACAGGCTGAAAGACAGGAGGCTCTGTCTGAAACATGTCAGGTAACGTTTTTTTACTGTGAGGGTGACTGAGCACTGGAACACGTTACCCAGAGAGGTTGTGGAGTCTCCCTCCTTGGAGATATTCAAGAGCCATGAGGACATAGTTCTGGGCAACCTGCTCTAGGTGACCCTTCTTCAGAACGGTGGTTGGACAAGGTTACTTTTAGAGGTCCCTTCCAGCCTCAAGCACTCTGTGATTCTCCAAAAGACTTTTTACAAAGTAACTTTTCCCACAGTTGCTATGCCTTTCCAGGATAGCAGAAAAGGGGTGCTTGCAGTGCATGCCCATGATCAAAAGCCGTAAAGGAGGCTTTTAAATTCTTAGTCAGTACTCCCTTGTCATAGAACACCTTCTGCATCTTCCAAAGGGACCTTGGTTTCTATTGCCCACTTCTGCTTGTTCCTGATGCTCTATCATGATCTTTTCAGGGTTGTCACTGACTAGATTTACACTGAAATCCCACATGAGATCCCTCAGTGCCGCAAAATTGTTTTTTCCTCTGTTTGCTGCTTTTAGAGTGATGCCTTCAACCTCTTAAATTACACTTTTCTCTAGACTGCAAGAAGCTGTAGGATTTAGGGCCTGATGACACAAACTCCACGATATGCTCATCTGGCAGACACTTGCCCATCAACTCACTGAGCAGGGGGGCCCCGGTCCCCTGCGTGACTCACAGATATCACAGAGGCAAGATAAAGGCAATCAAGATAAAGGCAATGGTCTTGCAGGGCACCTGAGAGATTGTAAAGCTCTAGGTGTGCATATGCTGTTGTGAAGCAAGCTACAGGAATGTTAGCATTGTACTCCAGGGTCGTGTACCCTTTGGCATGGTTCCATGAGACGGTGGCCGTGTCCTCATCAATAAAAGCACAAGAGGACATGTCATAAGCTGGAGAGAAGAGGTAACCATACAACTCATCTGGTTGTCTTACAATGTTGATGTTGTGTAGGTTGGATCTCTGTCCAAATTTTCCCCACACAGAATTTAAAAATAGTTTTGCCATTTGGCATTTTGCGGGGGTTTTCTTACTATGTTCAGGCCACAAAACGACATCTTCTTTCTGCCTGTCAAGTTTCAAGTTTCAACAACTTTCATGTAGTGAGTAATGTAAATTAATAACTCTGTGTCCTTCTAGATATTGTCTAGCTCCAAACCTCTGGATCAGGCAGTCCCGTTGCCTGAAGTGCTCCATGGAAGCCATGAGGTGGACTGCTGCTTCCTCTGCCCCTGCTGTATTTGAGGGTGGGGGCCAAAATGGACTCTCAAATGCTCCGTCAGGACTTGGGAACGCAGCAGGCAGCCTCCACAGGGAAACATCCTCATTGTGTTGGGAGAGAGGGAGGGAAAGAGAAAGACACAGCATGTCCTCACGCAAGGAAAGCCCTTGGGTGACCAGCCAAGGATCGCACGGCTGGGAGCAGCTGGGCCCCTTCCTGTCAGCACAGCCACAGGCAACCCCACCAGCGTGCCCCAGGCCAACGTCACTTGCTTGCGCTGCACCCATCCAGCACTTGAGCTGAGGCTTCTGCTGGCACTGACACGTTCCTGCCCCGGAAATCCTGGTGCCTTTCAATCCCAGCACTCAGAAGAAGCCTCTGTGAGGGAATGGGTATGGCATTAGCCAGGAAATGAGAAGGTAGTGTTGCGGAAAACAACCACCTTACCCATGTCATTAGCTGGAATGTTTTCCGTCCATCATGAGCACCTTAGAAAATTGCCACTTCCGTAGAAGCTGCCTCTGGGCCTGGGGCAGGTCAGGGCCACCATAAAAGCCAGCCCAGCTCCTCACTCTCTCATCCACTTCTCGCACCTCCTCCTTGGGAACCAGGTGAGTCTGAAGCCCTTTCCTCACGTCCTTTTTCTGGTCATGCAGAGGTGTACTCCTCCATCCTATGCTGGGTCGTGGTGCTGTTTGTCATGGGAGGGCGAAGAAGGGTAAAGGTCTGACTCAGAGAGTGTCTGGGACTTGCCTGAGGAGGCTTGTCATTGAAGAAATAGGTAGCAGCCCCGCTGGGCCTGGTGACACTTTGCAGTACCATGTCTGGATGAGGCCAAGAAACCCTTATGCCTCACTGCCCAGTTTCTACCTCCTGGCTCAGCAGGTGCCTTTGACATGCTCTCAGTGGGGTGATGGGCTCGTGGCAGCCTGCTCCTCACATGTCCCTGTGCTCTGACTCCTCTCTACCCTCTCTCCCAGGTGCACCTCCAGCCTCGAGACATGTCCTGCTACAACCAGTGCCTGCCATGCCAGCCCTGTGGCCCCACCCCACTGGCCAACAGCTGCAATGAGCCCTGTGTCAGGCAGTGCCAGAACTCCACTGTCGTCATTGAGCCCCCTCCCGTGGTGGTGGCCCTGCCTGGCCCCATCCTCAGCTCCTTCCCGCAGAACACCGTTGTGGGATCCTCCACGTCTGCTGCTGTTGGCAGCATCCTCAGCTGTGACGGAGTCCCCATCAACTCTGGGTGCTGTGACCTCTCCTGCATTACCAGCCGCTACTGTGGCAGCAGATGTCAACCCTGCTAAAGCCACTGGTGACAGACAAGACAAGGACCTCCAGGAATCCAGACCTAGATTCTGGACTGAGGACAGAGCTCCTGGCCATCGATTTCAGAGAGGCTGAACATTCAGTGCTGCCCTTCCAAAGGAGGGCAGCTGGGGCTCTCTGAAAACGTGGCCAATGTTTAATTTCCTTGCCTTCCGCTCTCTCCCATCTCTTTCTTGTCTTCTGTTCTTCTGGGCCATAAGACCCCCAGAGCCTACCTGGGGGATGTGCTGACCCCTCTCCCTCCACGGAGCAGGCAGATGGATGCCCTGTGGGATCTCCACCGTGGGCAATGGGCACAGACTTTCGACAGCTGCTAGTGCTCTCCCTCCTCTGCCCCCCTCCTCTAGAAGTGAACTTGTTTCCCTCTTCAGAGTCATTAAAGTTTTCCGCATTTCAGCCTCTGCCTCCACGGTCTTGTTGTCTCAAGTTGTCAAGGAAGAAAGGCATTGTCTTGGGTGGTGCGGGTAAGGTGGGGGCACAAGTGGACCTTTCACCATTCCCAGAGGAAGGGGAGGGTGGGACACAGGACATTGGGTCCCTTCCAGTCACTGTCTCTTGGAGCTGAGGTAGACGTACTCAGCTCCTCCACAGCCAGAGGCGATCAGGCCACCGCATTCTGGCATCAGGCCTTTGACATGGTCCCCCACAACATCCTTCTCTTTTAATTGGAGAGATATGGGTTTGATGGGTAGACTGTTCAGTGGATGGGGAACTGGTTGGACAGTCGCATCCAGAGGGTAGTGGTCAACGGCTCAATGTCCAGATGGAGATCGGTGATGAGTGGTGTCCCCCAGGGGTCTGTATTGGGACCAGTACTGTTTAATATCTTCATCAGTGACATAGACAGTGGGATCGAGTGCACGCTCAGCAAGTTTGCAGACAACACCAAGCTGAGTGGTGCGGTTGACACACCTGAGGGGTGAGATGTCATCCAGAGGGACCTGGACAAGCTCGAGAAGTGGGCCCATGTGAACCTCATGAGGTTCAACAAGGTCAAGTTCAAGGTCCTGCACCTGGGTCAGGGCAGCCCCTGGTATCAACACCTGCTTGGATATGAAAGGGTTGAGAGCAGCCCTGCGGAGAAGGACTTGGGGGTACTGGTGGATGAAAAGCTGGACATGAGCTGGCAATATGTGCTTGCAGCCCAGAAGGCCAACCGTATCCTGGGCTGCATCAAAAGAAGCGTGGGCAGCAGGTCGAGGGAGGTGACTCTGCCTCTCTACTCCATTCTGGTGAGACCCCACCCGGAGTACTGCGTCCAGCTCTGGAGCCCTCAGTACAGGAAAGACATGGACCTGTTGGAGCGGCTTCGGAGGAGGGCCACCAAAATGATCAGAGGGATGGAACACATGAACAAATGAACAGAGGGAAGAAAGGCTGAGAGAGTTGGGGTTGTTTAGCCTGGAGAAGAGAGTGCTCCAGGGAGACCTTATTGCAGCCTTTCAATACTCAAAGGGACCCTATAAGAAAGATGGGGGCCTGCTGCGGTAGGGCAAGGGGTAGTGACTTTAAACTGGAGGATGGGAGATTCAGACTACGTATAAGGAAGAAATTTTTTACAATGAGGGTGGTGAAACACTGGAACAGGTTGCCCAGAGAGGTGGTACATGCCCCATCCCTGGAAACATTCAGTGTCAGGTTGGACAGTGCTCGGAGCACCCTGATCTTGTTGAAGATGTCCCTGCTCATTGCAGGGGGGTTGGGACTAGATGACCTTTAAAGTTCCCTTCCAACCCAAACTAGTCTATGATGCTATGATTCTATGATCTCTGCTCAGATACGGCCCTGTGGCCTTAGAGCACGTCCTGCAGATGGGGAGCCCAACCACTGCTATCCCTCAGTGAGGAGCCCGGTGCTGCTGGAGGCTCTGAGAGGTCAGCAGCTCACAAGCCTGTGAAGAAGGGAATTCCTCCTGCTTTGGATAGCCCTGTGTTGGGAAAAAAATCTCAGTCAGATGGCCCCAAAGGATGCAGAAGTGGGGATGGAAACAGCTTTTACAACAGCCCGGGACCTTCTTCTCCTCATCCTCCCACCTGTCTCCAGAATGAGGGGGCATGGTCTGTGCCCAAGGACAAGGGTAGCAAGGACAGGTCACCTATAAACCCTCCACCCCTCAACCAGTTCCCTACACAGCCCAGCAGCTGCACAGATGTGCAGGGCTACGGTGACTCACAGATTGCTGTAGAAATCAGCTTGGCCAGACCACACACTGGGGCCCTCACTCCCCTTGAATACCCCCAGCTCAGTGACCACAAATTTGTGTTGACTGGCAGGAGATTAAATTGTATAAAATTCCCCAAGCTGAGACTGCTTTGCCCACGGCAGGCACTTGAAAATGTTTTTTCCTGCTCCTCTTGTTGGTCAGAGGCTTTTCTGCCCAACACTACCCCAGTAGTGACACTGCCCAGCACTGACTCTGCAGCCACAGCACTGACTCTGCAGCCACAGCCCCACGGGCCCACACCACCAAACCTTATGCGTGTTTTACAGAGACAAAAGAGGTACGGTATATCTTGAAAGAGTAACTAAAAGGGAGAAAGAGTTTTCTTCGTCAGGGAGAGGTGACAGATCAGCATGGTAGAGAACAGTGTGTTGGAGAAAGTGTGGGTGAACTTCAGTTGTGGCAGTCGAGTCATATCTCGTCCATACATCCACAGATCTTAGTCTGTGTACTTCTTGCTTTTCCTTGTGGGCCTGTCTTTTGAGTTCCCCTGGGCCTAAAACACTGCACCAGGCCAGCAGATAACTGCCAATAATGGTCTTGGACTGGTTTTGTCTTTCACAGGGAGCACAGAAGTATGCTTGACCCCCTCGACCCACGAACGTTGGAAAGGGTGTCATGCTTAACGTTGCTTTTGCTGTGTCTTCCTTTATTTTATTGCTATGCTTAAAAACACGAGACTGAAAAAGCACTACAGGTTCCTCTTAGATCAGCTGCCCCGGCTGAAGTTACAGAAAATGGAAATACAATACACTGAAATTAATCCAATTTTGAAAGCGCTTCCTCTCCAGACAAGAGCAACCCGGTTTGTAGTGGTGGGACTCAATGCGCCAGCTATTATTAATCGTGATTGTGATGAACACCTTACAGACTAATGCCCCAACCTCAGCATCAGCAGCCTCTGGGGAGCCTAGCTTGTCCCAGCTCCAATCATAGGAGCATGTCACTGCAGCACTGCTGCCTGCCTGGGAGCTGGGACTGGTTCCAGAACACCATTTCACTCCTAAGAAGATGACCAGGCCGCAAGGGAGTGGTAAGGTCTCATGTAGTTATTGCTCACCTTCCTGAGGACATCAGAGGAGACATCAAAACTTCCCCAAAGGAGGACAGGTGGCCCCTGGCTGAGATTGGGCTGTTGGTACCACTCACTGTGACTGCAGACCTCATGCTATCGCTAGACTTGATCCAGATCCTCTCCCCTTCCTCATCAGTGAGGTGCAGAAGCAGGAAAAGCTGGGGATGCAGCAAGAGCAAGGGGAGACTGAGGTGTCCATAAAGGGACTCAAGTCCAAGAAGCATCAGGAGAAGGGCAAAAGAGAGTGCGTCAGAAGTGTCTGGGGAAGTGTGAAGGAGGGGCACAGAAGTAAAAAGCAGCCCCAGGAGAGATGGGGGAATGGTCTTGCCCCTACACAGGCAGAGCAGGGGAGGCAATTCCCTCCTGGTGATGTTCAAGGCTCCTGATCCTGCCACACTCTCCTCCAAGTATCTCCTGAGCCGTCAGCAAAATAGCCCTGACAAGCATATGTCCTGTTTGGCTGAGGCTTGTCCCTGTGCACAGAGGAGCTCCCCAAACAGTTCAGTGAAGCCTGATGTGTGCACACATGCGTTCCTGATCCTGCCAGGCTGAAAACACCAATGTCTGATGAACATTTGTCCTTTGCAGACCTACAAGGGTTCAAAAGGAGGATTGCAAGTTCAGCCAGAGCTCAGATCGTCTCACACTGCTGGATTCAGCCTCTACAATCACCTGAGCGAAAACATATCTGCTCCTGCTGTGGTCCTCCCTCCTCCAGCAGTGACATGCGCTGCTCCTGCAGCCAAGACCTTTACAGTGAGGCAGCCTGGTAGCTCTGGATTCCCCATGGTGGGAAGGGTCTCTTCCTGGTCTGATATCCCAGTGGAGTCCTCCCACCCATGGTGAGAAATGCCTGCTCTTCTGCACACCCCTGATGGACCATTTAAGACTTTTAATTTTGCCCCACTAAGGTTTTACACCATCTCTCTGGGGACATTGCTATTTCTACTGGGAACAGATGGGCCCTATGTTTCTACCACTTCTCCCCTTTCCTTCCTCTGCCACCTAGGAACACCACCTGTCCCGCATATCCCCAGAAATACATGAGGAACCCGGTTGTGCAGCAGCCCGGAGAATCTGGCTGTGTGACCTATTCCGTCAGGATAACCTGCAACCCCGTGGTGGGTTGACCCTGGCCGGACACCAGGTGCCCACCAAAGCCGCTCTTTGGCTCAGTCCCCTTCCTCAGCTGGACAGGGGACAGAAAATATAATGAAAGGCTCGTGGGTTGAGATAAGGACAGGGAGATCCCTCACTGTTACCATCATGGGCAAAACAGACTCAACTTGGGGAAATTAATTTAATTTATTACCAATCAAAATCAGAGTAGGATAATGAGAAGTAAAACCAAATCTTAAAACACCTTCCCCCCACCCCTCCCTCCTTCGTAGGCTCAACGTCACTCCCAATTTTCTCTACCTCCTCCCCCCCCGAGCGGCACAGGGGTGTGGGGAATGGGGGTTGCGGTCAGCTCATCACACGTTGTTTCTGCTGCTCCTTCATCCTCCAGGGGAGGACTCCTCACACTCTTCCCCTGCTGCAGCGTGGGGTCCTTCCTGTGGGAGACAGTTCTCCACGAACTTCTCCAATGTGGGTCCTTCCCACAGGCTACAGTTCTTCACGTACTGCTCCAGCGTGGGTCCTTTCCACGGAGTGCAGCCCTTCAGGAACAGACTGCTCCAGCGTGGCTTCCCCGCAGGGTCACAAGTCCTGCCATCAAACCTGTTTCAGCATGGGCTTCGCTCTCCACAGGTCCAACAGGTCCTCCCAGGAGCTTGCTTCAGCGCAGGCTTCTCAAGGGGTCACAGCCTCCTTCGGGCATCCACCTGCTCTGGCGTGGGGTCCTCCACGGGCTGCAGGTAGATGTCTGCTCCACCGTGGACCTCCATGGGCCGCAGAGGGACAGCCTGCCTCACCATGGTCTTCACCACGGGCTGCAGGGGAATCTCTGCTCTGGCGCCTGGAGCACCTCCTCCCCCTCCTTCTTCACTGACCTTGGTGTCTGCAGAGTGGTTTCTCTTAAGGATTCTCAATCCTCTCTTCTCGGGCTGCCATTGCACAGTTGTTTTTTGCCTTTCTTAAACATGTTATCACAGAGGCGCTACCACCATTGCTGATTGGCTTGGCCTTGGCCAGCAGCGGGTCCGTCTTGGAGCCAGGTGGCATTGGCTCTATAGGACATGGGGGAAGCTTCTAGCAGCTTCTCACAGAAGCCACCCCTGTAGCCCCCCTGCTACCAAAACCTTGCCAATACAATACAAACCCCAGAGAGGAGCCAGGCTCCAACAACAACTTTAGAGTCTAAAAGAGCCTTCATCAATTTTCTGCAACAACAACAATAGTAATAATCATCATCATCATCACCATCATCTTCAGCAGCAGCAGCAGCAGCAGCAGGATTTTTCAAGGACACTGCACACCCTCAAAGAGAAAAGGGGATCCCAGGAGATATGGATGGTTCCAAGATGCACCTCAACCTCACCCAGACAAGGCAGTTCTCTCTTAGGAGTCTTCTGGGAGTCCATCACTGCAGAGCTGGCTGCAGCTTGTCCTTCCATGCACCCAAGTGGCACAGGAAGGCACCATAACACTCTCCCATCCTAGGCTACACAACAGAGGAAAAGCAAATGCAGAAAGATGAAGACTTCTGCCTTTCCAAGGTGAGGGGTAAAAGAGGGATAGACCAGCCTCTCTGACACATCCCCCTGTGCAACGTCTTGGGAGTCTCTCCTTCCTTGATACTTGTGTCTCCTCTCCCACCAACCTCAAGCCCTTGATAGCATTGGCTTCTCCCGGCTCCTACATGGTGTCTAGCCCCAAACTCCTGTCAGCACAACGCAAGGCTGCAGCTCTCACAAACACAATGATCAACACCACCAGATCCTGCTGGCTCCAAGGGTCCCACTCAGCCCCCAGGCACTGTGGACTTTCTCCCTCTGTCCAAAAGGAGCTATCTCAGGAATCAATAAATGAAGTTTCCTGCCACACTGTCCCATTCCATCTCATATATCAGTTTATTAAAAGCTCATTGGAAAAACAAAACAAAATGAAAACCAGCCTTTCCACTTGATAGTAACCCTTCCATTCTCAGTTTCTTCAAAACAGATTTCATCTACATTTATCCTCTCTGTACTTCTATCCTTTAAGAAACAAACCATCCAAACTATTTTCACTTTTTCCATAGAATCATAGAATAATTTAGGTTGGACAGGACCTCTACAGATCACCCATTCCAAGTCCCTGCTCAGAGCAGGTCGCATTAGATCAGGCTGGTCAGGGCCCAAGTCCTGAAAATTTCCAAGGCCGGAGCCTGCACAACATCTCTAGGAAGCCCATTCCAGTAATTGAGAATTTTCAAGGTTAACAAAAAAATAATAATAATAAAAAAAATTAAAATACGTTTCTAATATCTAACTAGAATTTCCCAGGTTCCAGACTGTGTCCTTTGCCTCTCGTCCTACCACTGTGGAGTTTGAGAAGAGCCTGGCTCCATCTTTTCCACATCCTCAGAGCACCTAGGCACCCGTAAGGTCTCCCTTGAGCCTTCTTTTCCTAAGGCCCTTTTCCCTCAGGCTCTCTTTGTGCATCATGTCCTCAAGCCCCCTGACTGCGTTGGGGACTTCCACTGGACTCGCTCCCACAGGTCAGTACCTTTCCTACACACCGAGGAGCCCCAAACTGAACACAGGACCCCCAGGCATGGTCTCATGAGTGCCAAATAGAGGAGAAAGATCACTTCTCTGGGTGTGCTGGCTAGACTTTGGCTAGGACATCTCAGAGTGCAGTAGGTCTGCTTTGCCACAAGGCACACTGCTGACTCACCTTCAGCCATTGGCCACCAGGCATCCCCTGCCTTCCCAGGTGCCTACAGCATGGTCCAAGCTACATCAAGAAGCTGAAAGGTGGTGAGCAGTCTCTCACTTTCATTGAAGACTGGGGCAGAGGCAACAACAGGCCAGAAATTTTCTCTGCTGACCTGGGGTAAGGCCTGGGCAAGATGAGCCATTCATGGCATGAGGCTGTGCCAGAAGTCATGCCGACGAGCACCCAAACTCTTCCCTGAGCTCCCTGCAGCCAGAGAGTGCTTCCAGCTCTCCAACCCCAACTGCGGTCAAAGAAACGCAGAAATGGTGAGCGTGTTAACTGAGCAGGTTATTTCACGTCTCCTGCCTGCACTTCTCCCTGACTGCTCAGAGGCCAGAACAACGATGTTGAATATATTAGAGGATAAGGAAGAAGAGAAGGAGGAAGTGCTTGGACTAATGATTATAAAAGATTATAAAATCTAGAGGCAAGAATGGATGATGGGACAGCAGGGCCCACGCAGGTCCTGGGCTCCTAGGAGTCATGAGCATGGCCATAGGCAGGGACATCTTTCATTAGATCTGTTGCTCAAAGCCCCATCCAACCTGACTTTGTTTTACTCAGTAATTCCTGAAGATAAGGTCTATATGGTGTCTTTTTCTTTCTTCCTCTAAACATCTATGCAAGAACAATAGATCAAAAGGAACTTGCAGACATTAAAAAAAAGTGTGGAGTTTAGTGCTCCATAAGAATGCCCATTGCTTCTTACATGAAAACAATGTCAGGTCTCAGAAGACCATGGGAAGTTTGCAGGGCTAGGAGCAGCTGGAGCCCTTCCTGTCAGCAGGCTCATAAAAAAAAAAAAAACCAAACAACTCGGTGTGCCCCAGGCTGACATCACCTGCCTCCACCGCACCCCTCTGGCACTTAGTCCATGTCTTCTGCCCACACTGATGCATCCTTGCCCTGGAAATCCTGGGGCCTCTCATCCCAGCACTCAGAAGAAACATCCGTGATGGAATGAGCATGCCATAAGCCAGGAAATGCAAAGGCGGTGTAGCGGGAAACAGCAACACATGTCACGTCATTACCTGGGATGTTTCCGTTCATTAGGAACGTATAGGAAAATTGTTGCTTATGCAGCACTGCCTTTGGCCTTGAGGCAGCGTGAGGCCAGTATAAAAGCCAGCCTAACTCGCCGCTCTCTCAACCACTTCTGTCACCTCCTTCTCCTTGGGAACCAGGTGAGTTGGAACCCCCTTTCTCCTCCACCTCCTCCTCTAGGACGGAGTCTTGCTTTCAAGGACAACTCAGCTGATACCTGCTCCTTGGTCTTATGGTACTGCTCTGAGATCGTGGTCGTGGGAGAAGGCAGAGGAGAGATGGTCTGTCATGGATGTAGGCTGAGGCTGGGCTGAGGTAGCTTTTTGGCTACAGGCGAGACAGGAGGATCCCTGGGCCTGGATGCTATCTGAAGGACGCCGCTGGGCTGAGGCAAAGAAGTCCTTGTTCCCTCCTGCACACCCTCCACCTCCGCTCCCAGCAGGTGTCTTGGCTTCCTTGTGGTGGGGTTGCAGGCTGTTGCTCAGGTGTCCCTGTGCTCTCCTTCCTCCCTGTCCTCTCTCCCAGGTGCACTGCCAGCCCCGAGACATGTCCTGCTCCGACAAGTGCCAGCCCTGCCAGCCCTGCCAGCCCTGCTGCCCGACCCCGCTGGCCAACAGCTGCAATGAGCCCTGTGTCAGGCAGTGCCAGCCTTCCACCATCGTCATCCAGCCCTCCCCCGTGGTGGTGACCCTGCCCGGCCCCATCCTCAGCTCCTTCCCGCAGAACACTGCCGTGGGCTCCTCCACCTCTGCTGCCGTTGGCAGCATCCTCAGCTGTGATGGAGTCCCCATCAACTCTGGGTGCTGCGACATCTCCTGCATCACCAGCCGCTACTGTGGCAGCAGAAGGTGCCCCCCTTGCTAAAGCCACCAGACAACCCAGACAAGGAGATCCAGGAACCCAGAAGATGCTGCCAGAATGAACAACGGAGATCGTGGCCATTGCTTTGAGAGGGGCTGAGCACGCCCTGCTCCTCCTGCAAACAGTGTCAGCCCTTTGAAAGGCCAGCCTGAGCTCTCTTGAAAACACGGCCGATGCCTCTCGTTCCCTTCCTCCACTCTCTCCTGTCCCGCCTTTTCCTTTGTTGTTTTCTGCTCCCTGGGCCACGAGGACCACCAAAGTCAGCTTAGGGGGGACCTGCCTGCCCCTCTCCCTCTGTGGGGCAGCCAGACAGGTGCCCTGTGGGAATTCTCCCTTTATCATGGGGCACTGACTCTCGGCCGCCCATGGTGATCCTATCACTGTGGCCTCTCCTCAGAGAGATCTTGTTTCCTTCTTTGGACTCATTAAACTCTGCTGCATCCCAGCCTCTGGCTCCGTGTGGTCCTTTCCTCTCTGGATGCTCTCTAAAGCTGCCCAGGGAGAAAGGAAGCAAACTGTGAGGGATCAAATGGGTGAGCAAGTGGGCCCTTCCTCATTCCTAGAGGAATGGGAGAGCAGGACACACTGTCTGTGGGCCTCCTTCAGTCCCTGTCCCCTGGAGCTGAGGTCACTGTCTCTGGCTACTCCACAGCCAGTGACCATCAGCCCTGCCCTTGCTGCACCTCTGCCCAGAAATACTCTCCTTGGCCTCAGAGCATGCCCTATGGATGGTGCTCCCAACTTGTGCTGTCTTCATGGGAGGACCCCAGTGCTGCAGGAGGACCTGGGAGGTCAGCAGCCCCACAAGCACTCGAGGCAGCTCCTCTTGCTCTGGATGGAGCTGTGCTGAGGGAGAAAGCTCAGGCAGAAGATGGCCGTGAGGATGGAAGGAGGGCATGACAGGAGAAATCACCTTGGCTAGAGCCCAGAGCCTCCTCCTCCTAGCCTTCCTACCATTCTCCAGAAGGAAGGGGTATGGCATGCATCCAAGTGCAAGGATAGGTCGGGCAAGCCCACCGTTGTAATGTCACACCCATAGAGTGCCCTGTGCAGACCAGCGGTTGGTTACACAGATTTGAAGGGCTGCAATGTCTCGCAGACTGCTCATCCCCAACTCCCATCAGACAGAGCAGCTCCAGGACAAAAAGATTAATAATAAATAATTAATAACATGGGCCTGCAAGAAGATGCAGATGAGCATCTGGCAGTTCCTCCCATGGAACTGTAGTGAGTGCACAGGTCAGAAAAGCCCATCTCTCTCTTTGCAGCTCATGGCCGGTGCAATCCCATCCTGGGGTGTGAGGGAAGACCAGTTCCATGGCAGAAGCTCTCTCACCACCTTCTCCTTTTCCCTCAGGCCACTAACCCCAGCCCCTCACAGGAGGAGGATCTTTGTTGGCAGATCTCTGGGTGCGTAAGGGAAATAGGGCTGCCAGGGGAGAAGGGAGGGCCCTTTCCCCAGAGCTCAACCTCGCACAGAAGGGCCTCCTGCCCAGACGCCAAGAGAGGAGAACTGTACTGTGCCCCTCCTCCTGCTGTATATGGAATCAGATTATAGCAATGGAATTCAGGTATCCTTGAGGACGGAGGTGGAGACTCACCCTGGTAACCAAGATATGCATCCTGGTCAAGACAATGGTACTGTACAAGAAGCTTCGAGTAGACAATAACCTATTTAGTGTGTGTAATGGTGTGTAGGGATATATGATTTCTTGCAGAGAAGTATTTTGGAATTTAATCAAGACTTGTATCCTAAGCTAACCTCAGGTGATGTTAATACTAAAAAATACACCCCTAGGAGGAGATTTTAGATGCAAATATAAGTCCACCTTAGTATAATGAGTTACATTAAAATTAAGACATGCACAGATGGACTTTAGTATCAGTGGCCACTCAGTTATTGCAGTGTGATTCTTTCTTTGCGATTGTTTCGTATAAAAGACCCTGTGTGTTGCTGAGAGAGGTGTGCTGGCTGATGTTAAAGGCCCGGCACCCCATTCTGCCGACTGGCAATAAAGACAAATATCTCGACTCAGTGTGTTGTTTGGCATTTTGCACACCGGGTGAAGAACCCTGGTTTAGGGACAACACTCCGAGCTCCCTCCTCTCCTGAAGCCTACAGCTTACACCTCAGCAGTTTGGGACTACAAAGACAGCCGAGATCTTCTGCGCTGACCTATCTGTGAAACAGTGAGGGTGGATGGGCTGGAAAAGAGAGGTAGTAAGGGATGGACGGTTGGCGAAGGAAATGCAGGTGAAGGGGGTCTGAGACATCCAAGAGAGCAGTGGTTTCTTCTCTGTCATGAGTTCTGATGGGGGTCCTTTTCTAGCAGAGTCAGAAAGAGCTGAAGCAAGCAGGTCATCAGCACAGCAGCTCCCATTCACAGCTTTCCTCCCGTGTGGCCTTTGGGGTCTCCTTGTTCTCCTGAGCCTATGGCAGGAGGGTTGGTGGGCTGTGCTCTGCCCATGGCTGTAACCCTGCCACTGGTTCCCAGGTACACAAGCACAAAGGCCAATTGACATCATTGCCCACCGTCCTCTGAGGGGAACAACAGTGGGAGAAAGAGACTGCTCCTGATGGCACAGACAGAAAGCAGAAAAAAAGCATATAAACGACAAACGCTCATGGCACTTCTGATCACCCTAATTGGTGCATAACTAGAAAGACCTTGGCAGGCTTGCAGACCCACCCAGCTGCTCTCTCCCTCTCCCTCCTCAACAGGACAGAAGGGGAAAGTAAGGTGGCAAAGGTTGTGGGTCAAGATAAAGACGGGGGCATTACCTACCAATGGCCATCACAGTCAAAACAGACTTGACCTGGGGAAGATTCATTCAACTTATTGCCAACTACGAATAAAGCAGGATGGTGAGAAACAGCCAAAAAACCCCTAAAATACCTTCCCTCCATCCCCACCTCTTTTTCACAGCCTCCACTTCCCTCCTTCATTCACAGCTCTTCTATTTCCTCCACCCCCAAGTAGCACAATGGGATGTGGAAAGGGGGGTTGCGGCAGTACACAGCAGTTCCCTTCTGCCGCTGTTTCGTCCCCACATTTTTCTCTGCTCCAGTGTGAGCCCTTCCCACGGGCTTCAGTCTTTCAAGACAAGCTCCAGCACGGGTCCTGTCCATGGGCTGCAGTCCTTCCAGATACGACTGCTCCAGCGTGGGTCCTCGAGGGGCCGCAGTTCCTGCCAGGAGCCTGCTTCAGCATGGGCCCTGCCCAGGCCACAGTTCCTGCAGGGGATATCCGCCTGATCTGGTGTGGGATCCTCCATGGGCTGCAGTGTGGATCTCTGCTCCACCATGGTCTTTCCCATAGGCTGCCCGGGAATCTCTGCACCAATGCCTGGAGCACCTCCTCCAGCTCTTTCTTCTCTGGCCTTGGTGTTTGCAGGATTGTTTCTCATGCTTTTTTTTTTTTACTTCATTCCTCACTTCCAGTGCAGTGTTTGGCCCTTTCTCAAATATGTTTTCGCGGAGGCACCACCAGCATGGCTAATGGGCTCAGCATTGGGCAGCAGTGAGTCTGTTTTGGAGCCGTCTGGAACTGCCTCTGTCAGACATGGGGGCAGCCCCTGGACTCTTGTCACAGAGGCCACCCCTGCAACCTTCCTCCCCCGGCTACCAAAGCTTTGCCACATAAGCCCGGTAGAGTGCGTCCAACGCCGTATGAGGCACAATCAGATGAATAAAAATTTCAACAGAAAAGAACCAGTCCAGGCTTCAGTAAGGGACAGATGTAACTTTGAATGATCTTAAGAAAAATGGTATTGTTACTCTTGCCTTAAGATTTGAAATAAATGCTCCAAAAATACAGCCATCTAATGTCCTTGGCAGATCCTTTAGGATTTGGAACAGATGGAGCTGGTTATGGTGATTTCCTTAATGTTATTATCATCAGATCTTAACTGCTGTATTTCACATTCCCCCTGGGCCTCTTTGACCCCCAGGGCACTTCCCAAAGGATTCTGCCTGGCAGGACCCTGAGGGGACAAAAATCTGCTCTTACGCAGTGCAGGGTTGCAATTCGGCCACTGCACACTCCAGACACATGAGCTATCCCCTCTTTTCTCCAAAACCCCAATAAGATCATAGGTCTGCAAGTGTGCACAGAGTTTTAAGCCGTCGTGCTCATGTTCTGGCTCAAGCTCTTGTCTTACATATGTCTGGGGTCAAGTTGGAAAGGCAAGTCAGTGAGTGTACTGGTTTAGCCTGGGACAGAGTTAAGTTTCTTCACAGTAGCTTGTATGGGGCTGTGTTTTGGATTTGTGCTGAAAATAGTGTTGATAATATATGGATGTTTTAGTCGTTGCTGAGCAGTCCTTGCACAGCATCAAGGCCTTCTCTGCTCCTCAGACTGCCCCGCCAGCGAGTAGGCTGGGGGTGCACAAGAAGTTGGGAGTGGACACGGCTGGGACAGCTGACCCCAACTCACCAAAGGGATATTCCATACTGTATAACGTCATGCTCCGCAATAAAACTGGGGGGGTGAAGTTGCTCGGGGACTGGCTGAGCATCCGTCGGTTGGTGGTGAGCAATTCTTTTCTTTTACATCACTTGTTTTTCTTGGTTGTATTTTCCTTTCTTTTTGTTGTTGTTTTTTCTTCTTTTTCCTTGCAACTTTTTTTTAACTATCAAACTGTCTTTATCTCAACCCATGATTTGTCTCACTTTTACCCTTGCAATTCTCCCCCCCATCCCACTTGGGCAGAGTGAGTGAGGGGCTGTGGGGTGCTTAGCTGCTGGCCAGGGTTAAACAGCCACAACAACAGCGCGTCAGTGAGTCAAGGTCCGGATGAGGTGTCACGACAATAATCGGGGTTCAACAAAGTCCAGTGATCACCAGGTTCACAGAGACGAGGCAGGTCTCAGGTCAAGCTGCGAAGTCACCCGCATGTCAGGGTCCAAACTGAGATCAGTGGAGTCCATGGCCAGACACAGGCACAGATGTGTCACCGCTGCAGATGTAACTCAGGTTGGGGCCAAGCACTAGAACTTAAGCTTGAAAGCTGCTCCCATGGGAAGAGGAGTCGGCTCAGGCTGAAGACTCCCAGCAGCACCGTCTGGCAATGATCTCAGCAAGGCCAACAAAGGGAAGGGGGCAGACCTCAGCGACGCTACCTCTAAGTTGGGTTGGTCCAACTATCCTACATCTCATAGCAGAGCAACATCTGGACCCCGGCCCCTTTAGTCCAGTACCCATTCGCTGCGAGGTCTCGGCCCCTGCCTCACTCAGCACCAGGCTGATGAGCTGTAGAAGTGCATCTGGCATTGGCATGGACACGAGGAGCCTGTGTTCCATCCCAGTCACCAGCAGCACTGCATCATAAGGGGATCGATTCAGGAACAATGGCCTGAACAGGCAGGCAGGCTTTCTTGGCCTTTCTCCCTGTACATAAAGCAAGGAATGCAGGGCACAGGAGGCAAAGACTTCATTTCAGTTCTCTGAGCACCTCTCCGCCAGGTCTCAGGCACCAACATTCAGCTATAGATGGACTCCTTCTAGTAAGGGCAACCTGCTATGCTGCAGTGCTCATGGACACACCAGGGGAGAGTCCTCCTGCTATGACGTGCCCATGCCCTCATGATGAGGGTCACACAAGTAGAGACTGACACACGTGTGCTCATGCATGCCTGCATGGAACCATGCATAAACCTGTACGCTCACATAAAGCCAGGAAAACATCGGCAACCGTGGACTCTGCTGAGGAGATGCTGGGGACCACACTGGCAGAGCCCAGCAAAATTGTCCTGAGAGCACTGTTAGTGTTGCAACAGCATCAAACCCTCCCAGCAGAAGCCCACCTGCATGCAACAATGAGCAACCACCAGAGAGTGATGGGGGAGCAAGAGAAAAGGATGTGGCATGTCCTCTCACATGGCAGTCCTTGGGCATCTGGACGAGAAGCACGAGAGCGGTACCCATTTCCTGACAACTTTGCCACAAACAAGCCCACAGGAATGACCCAGGTGCACATCACCTGCCTGCACGGGATGCCACCAACACTTGAGCGGAGTCTTCTGCCTGTGCTGACCTGTTTCTGCCCCGGAAATCCTTGGGACTCTCATCCCAGCACTTACAGAAGCCTACGTATAGGAAAGCACGTGGCATAAGCCAGGAAATGAAAAGGCAGCAGTGCAGGAAACCAGAACACAGCCCATACCATTAGCTGGGATGTTTTGCATTTGGCATGAGCTTGTCAGAAAATTATTACTTCCGCAGAGGGTGCCTCTGGGCCTGAGGCAGTGCAGGACTACTATAAAAGGCAGCCCAACCCTCTGCTCTCTCATCCACTTCTCTCGCCTCCTTCTCCTTGGGAATCAGGTGAGTGTGAAGCCTCTTGTCCTCCTCTTTCAAGATCAGATCTTTCCTCGATGTCTGTCTTGGCTGATACGGGCTGTCCTAGCCCAGGGCTGGGAGCTGCTTCTCATGGGAGAGGGCAGGGGAGAGAAGGTCTTCTGCAGAGAGGGGCTGGGACTTAGTTGAGGTGGCTCCTGGGCTTTGAGCTGGGCAGCGTATGCTGGGCCAGGAGGTGCCTTAGCTCCCCTGTGGTTGGGTGCAGTGCTGCTTCTCATGTGTCCCTGTTTTCTGTTTCCCTCTCTGCCCTCTCTCCCAGGTGCACCTCCGGCCCAGAGACATGTCCTGCTCCGACAAATGCCAGCCCTGCCAGCCCTGCCAGCCCTGCCAGCCCTGCTGCCCAACCCCGCTGGCCAACAGCTGCAATGAGCCCTGTGTCAGGCAGTGCCAGCCTTCCACTGTCGTCATCGAGCCCTCTCCCGTGGTGGTGACCCTGCCCGGCCCCATCCTCAGCTCCTTCCCGCAGAACACTGTTGTGGGATCCTCCACCTCCGCTGCCGTTGGCAGCATCCTCAGCTGTGATGGAGTCCCCATCAACTCCGGGTGCTGTGACCTCTCCTGCATTACCAGCCGCTACTGTGGCAACAGATGTCAACCCTGCTAAAGCTGCTGGCAATGTCCTCCCAAGACCTCAGAACATGGTGCTGGACAGGAGATAGAGCTTCGGGGCACTGTATTTAGAGCTTTGGGCCATTGTTTTTTTCTTCTGCTCTCTCCTCTCTCTTCCTTGCCTTTCCTGTCTCCACCTCCCAATGCCAGCCTGGCAGGGACCTGTTGGCCTCCCTCCCCCTGCAGGGCAGGCAGATGGACACCCTGCAGGAGCTCCACCACATCTTAGTGGCTGCCCCTGATGCTCCCTGTGGGCCACCTCCTTTTCTTCTTTAGACTCATTAAAGTCGTGCTGCATTCAGGCCTGGGCCTCCGAGTGTTCTTTCCTTCTGAGGCCCCTCACTACAAGAAGGACATTGAGGTGCTGGAGCGTGTACAGAGAAGGGCGACAAAGCTGGTGAGGGGTCTGGAGCACACGTCTTATGAGGAGCGGCTGAGGCACTTCTCCGAAGTGACGAGTGACAGGACAAGAGGAAATGGCCTCAAGTTGCACCAGGCGACGTTTAGACTGGATATTAGGACAAATTTCTTTACTGAGAGAGTGGTGAGACACTGCAATAAACTGCCCAGGGAAGTGGTGGAGTCACCATCCCTGGAGGTGTTCCAGGAACGTGTGGACGAGGCATTGCGGGACATGGTTTAATGGGCATGGTGGGTTGGTTGATGGTTGGACTTGATGATCTCACAGGTCTTTTCCAACCTTAATGATTCTGTGATTCTGTGTGATTGAACTCCTCCAGTCTGCCTAGGGAAAAAAATGGAGAACATGGTTGCTGGGACTCCCTGCAGTGGATTTTGTTTTGTGCCCTTTCTCTTGGAGCTGAGGAAGACCTCCCTGGCTACTCCACAGCCAATAACCATCAGTGAGAGGATGGCTCCAAAGGGCGGCAGGAGTGGGGATGGGGAGACAATAATGCCTGGGGACAGCACACAGCCTCATCTCCACCTTCCCCTCCCTTCCATTACCTGGTCTAGGGTCCATGACCAGTACCAATGGGCACGGGCAGATGAGATAGGTACCATCCCTGGAAACATTCAGTGTCAGGTTGGACAGTGCTCGGAGCACCCTGATCTTGTTGAAGATGTCCCTGCTCATTGCAGGGGGGTTGGGACTAGATGACCTTTAAAGTTCCCTTCCAACCCAAACTAGTCTATGATGCTATGATTCTATGATCTCTGCTCAGATACGGCCCTGTGGCCTTAGGGCACGTCCTGCAGATGGGGAGCCCAACCACTGCTATCCCTCAGTGAGGAGCCCGGTGCTGCTGGAGGCTCTGAGAGGTCAGCAGCTCACAAGCCTGTGAAGAAGGGAATTCCTCCTGCTTTGGATAGCCCTGTGTTGGGAAAAAAATCTCAGTCAGATGGCCCCAAAGGATGCAGAAGTGGGGATGGAAACAGCTTTTACAACAGCCCGGGACCTTCTTCTCCTCATCCTCCCACCTGTCTCCAGAATGAGGGGGCATGGTCTGTGCCCAAGGACAAGGGTAGCAAGGACAGGTCACCTATAAACCCTCCACCCCTCAACCAGTTCCCTACACAGCCCAGCAGCTGCACAGATGTGCAGGGCTACGGTGACTCACAGATTGCTGTAGAAATCAGCTTGGCCAGACCACACACTGGGGCCCTCACTCCCCTTGAATACCCCCAGCTCAGTGACCACAAATTTGTGTTGACTGGCAGGAGATTAAATTGTATAAAATTCCCCAAGCTGAGACTGCTTTGCCCACGGCAGGCACTTGAAAATGTTTTTTCCTGCTCCTCTTGTTGGTCAGAGGCTTTTCTGCCCAACACTACCCCAGTAGTGACACTGCCCAGCACTGACTCTGCAGCCACAGCACTGACTCTGCAGCCACAGCCCCACGGGCCCACACCACCAAACCTTATGCGTGTTTTACAGAGACAAAAGAGGTACGGTATATCTTGAAAGAGTAACTAAAAGGGAGAAAGAGTTTTCTTCGTCAGGGAGAGGTGACAGATCAGCATGGTAGAGAACAGTGTGTTGGAGAAAGTGTGGGTGAACTTCAGTTGTGGCAGTCGAGTCATATCTCGTCCATACATCCACAGATCTTAGTCTGTGTACTTCTTGCTTTTCCTTGTGGGCCTGTCTTTTGAGTTCCCCTGGGCCTAAAACACTGCACCAGGCCAGCAGATAACTGCCAATAATGGTCTTGGACTGGTTTTGTCTTTCACAGGGAGCACAGAAGTATGCTTGACCCCCTCGACCCACGAACGTTGGAAAGGGTGTCATGCTTAACGTTGCTTTTGCTGTGTCTTCCTTTATTTTATTGCTATGCTTAAAAACACGAGACTGAAAAAGCACTACAGGTTCCTCTTAGATCAGCTGCCCCGGCTGAAGTTACAGAAAATGGAAATACAATACACTGAAATTAATCCAATTTTGAAAGCGCTTCCTCTCCAGACAAGAGCAACCCGGTTTGTAGTGGTGGGACTCAATGCGCCAGCTATTATTAATCGTGATTGTGATGAACACCTTACAGACTAATGCCCCAACCTCAGCATCAGCAGCCTCTGGGGAGCCTAGCTTGTCCCAGCTCCAATCATAGGAGCATGTCACTGCAGCACTGCTGCCTGCCTGGGAGCTGGGACTGGTTCCAGAACACCATTTCACTCCTAAGAAGATGACCAGGCCGCAAGGGAGTGGTAAGGTCTCATGTAGTTATTGCTCACCTTCCTGAGGACATCAGAGGAGACATCAAAACTTCCCCAAAGGAGGACAGGTGGCCCCTGGCTGAGATTGGGCTGTTGGTACCACTCACTGTGACTGCAGACCTCATGCTATCGCTAGACTTGATCCAGATCCTCTCCCCTTCCTCATCAGTGAGGTGCAGAAGCAGGAAAAGCTGGGGATGCAGCAAGAGCAAGGGGAGACTGAGGTGTCCATAAAGGGGCTCAAGTCCAAGAAGCATCAGGAGAAGGGCAAAAGAGAGTGCGTCAGAAGTGTCTGGGGAAGTGTGAAGGAGGGGCACAGAAGTAAAAAGCAGCCCCAGGAGAGATGGGGGAATGGTCTTGCCCCTACACAGGCAGAGCAGGGGAGGCAATTCCCTCCTGGTGATGTTCAAGGCTCCTGATCCTGCCACACTCTCCTCCAAGTATCTCCTGAGCCGTCAGCAAAATAGCCCTGACAAGCATATGTCCTGTTTGGCTGAGGCTTGTCCCTGTGCACAGAGGAGCTCCCCAAACAGTTCAGTGAAGCCTGATGTGTGCACACATGCGTTCCTGATCCTGCCAGGCTGAAAACACCAATGTCTGATGAACATTTGTCCTTTGCAGACCTACAAGGGTTCAAAAGGAGGATTGCAAGTTCAGCCAGAGCTCAGATCGTCTCACACTGCTGGATTCAGCCTCTACAATCACCTGAGCGAAAACATATCTGCTCCTGCTGTGGTCCTCCCTCCTCCAGCAGTGACATGCGCTGCTCCTGCAGCCAAGACCTTTACAGTGAGGCAGCCTGGTAGCTCTGGATTCCCCATGGTGGGAAGGGTCTCTTCCTGGTCTGATATCCCAGTGGAGTCCTCCCACCCATGGTGAGAAATGCCTGCTCTTCTGCACACCCCTGATGGACCATTTAAGACTTTTAATTTTGCCCCACTAAGGTTTTACACCATCTCTCTGGGGACATTGCTATTTCTACTGGGAACAGATGGGCCCTATGTTTCTACCACTTCTCCCCTTTCCTTCCTCTGCCACCTAGGAACACCACCTGTCCCGCATATCCCCAGAAATACATGAGGAACCCGGTTGTGCAGCAGCCCGGAGAATCTGGCTGTGTGACCTATTCCGTCAGGATAACCTGCAACCCCGTGGTGGGTTGACCCTGGCCGGACACCAGGTGCCCACCAAAGCCGCTCTTTGGCTCAGTCCCCTTCCTCAGCTGGACAGGGGACAGAAAATATAATGAAAGGCTCGTGGGTTGAGATAAGGACAGGGAGATCCCTCACTGTTACCATCATGGGCAAAACAGACTCAACTTGGGGAAATTAATTTAATTTATTACCAATCAAAATCAGAGTAGGATAATGAGAAGTAAAACCAAATCTTAAAACACCTTCCCCCCACCCCTCCCTCCTTCGTAGGCTCAACGTCACTCCCAATTTTCTCTACCTCCTCCCCCCCCGAGCGGCACAGGGGTGTGGGGAATGGGGGTTGCGGTCAGCTCATCACACGTTGTTTCTGCTGCTCCTTCATCCTCCAGGGGAGGACTCCTCACACTCTTCCCCTGCTGCAGCGTGGGGTCCTTCCTGTGGGAGACAGTTCTCCACGAACTTCTCCAATGTGGGTCCTTCCCACAGGCTACAGTTCTTCACGTACTGCTCCAGCGTGGGTCCTTTCCACGGAGTGCAGCCCTTCAGGAACAGACTGCTCCAGCGTGGCTTCCCCGCAGGGTCACAAGTCCTGCCATCAAACCTGTTTCAGCATGGGCTTCGCTCTCCACAGGTCCAACAGGTCCTCCCAGGAGCTTGCTTCAGCGCAGGCTTCTCAAGGGGTCACAGCCTCCTTCGGGCATCCACCTGCTCTGGCGTGGGGTCCTCCACGGGCTGCAGGTAGATGTCTGCTCCACCGTGGACCTCCATGGGCCGCAGAGGGACAGCCTGCCTCACCATGGTCTTCACCACGGGCTGCAGGGGAATCTCTGCTCTGGCGCCTGGAGCACCTCCTCCCCCTCCTTCTTCACTGACCTTGGTGTCTGCAGAGTGGTTTCTCTTAAGGATTCTCAATCCTCTCTTCTCGGGCTGCCATTGCACAGTTGTTTTTTGCCTTTCTTAAACATGTTATCACAGAGGCGCTACCACCATTGCTGATTGGCTTGGCCTTGGCCAGCAGCGGGTCCGTCTTGGAGCCAGGTGGCATTGGCTCTATAGGACATGGGGGAAGCTTCTAGCAGCTTCTCACAGAAGCCACCCCTGTAGCCCCCCTGCTACCAAAACCTTGCCAATACAATACAAACCCCAGAGAGGAGCCAGGCTCCAACAACAACTTTAGAGTCTAAAAGAGCCTTCATCAATTTTCTGCAACAACAACAATAGTAATAATCATCATCATCATCACCATCATCTTCAGCAGCAGCAGCAGCAGCAGCAGGATTTTTCAAGGACACTGCACACCCTCAAAGAGAAAAGGGGATCCCAGGAGATATGGATGGTTCCAAGATGCACCTCAACCTCACCCAGACAAGGCAGTTCTCTCTTAGGAGTCTTCTGGGAGTCCATCACTGCAGAGCTGGCTGCAGCTTGTCCTTCCATGCACCCAAGTGGCACAGGAAGGCACCATAACACTCTCCCATCCTAGGCTACACAACAGAGGAAAAGCAAATGCAGAAAGATGAAGACTTCTGCCTTTCCAAGGTGAGGGGTAAAAGAGGGATAGACCAGCCTCTCTGACACATCCCCCTGTGCAACGTCTTGGGAGTCTCTCCTTCCTTGATACTTGTGTCTCCTCTCCCACCAACCTCAAGCCCTTGATAGCATTGGCTTCTCCCGGCTCCTACATGGTGTCTAGCCCCAAACTCCTGTCAGCACAACGCAAGGCTGCAGCTCTCACAAACACAATGATCAACACCACCAGATCCTGCTGGCTCCAAGGGTCCCACTCAGCCCCCAGGCACTGTGGACTTTCTCCCTCTGTCCAAAAGGAGCTATCTCAGGAATCAATAAATGAAGTTTCCTGCCACACTGTCCCATTCCATCTCATATATCAGTTTATTAAAAGCTCATTGGAAAAACAAAACAAAATGAAAACCAGCCTTTCCACTTGATAGTAACCCTTCCATTCTCAGTTTCTTCAAAACAGATTTCATCTACATTTATCCTCTCTGTACTTCTATCCTTTAAGAAACAAACCATCCAAACTACTTTCACTTTTTCCATAGAATCATAGAATAATTTAGGTTGGACAGGACCTCTACAGATCACCCATTCCAAGTCCCTGCTCAGAGCAGGTCGCATTAGATCAGGCTGGTCAGGGCCCAAGTCCTGAAAATTTCCAAGGCCGGAGCCTGCACAACATCTCTAGGAAGCCCATTCCAGTAATTGAGAATTTTCAAGGTTAACAAAAAAATAATAATAATAAAAAAAATTAAAATACGTTTCTAATATCTAACTAGAATTTCCCAGGTTCCAGACTGTGTCCTTTGCCTCTCGTCCTACCACTGTGGAGTTTGAGAAGAGCCTGGCTCCATCTTTTCCACATCCTCAGAGCACCTAGGCACCCGTAAGGTCTCCCTTGAGCCTTCTTTTCCTAAGGCCCTTTTCCCTCAGGCTCTCTTTGTGCATCATGTCCTCAAGCCCCCTGACTGCGTTGGGGACTTCCACTGGACTCGCTCCCACAGGTCAGTACCTTTCCTACACACCGAGGAGCCCCAAACTGAACACAGGACCCCCAGGCATGGTCTCATGAGTGCCAAATAGAGGAGAAAGATCACTTCTCTGGGTGTGCTGGCTAGACTTTGGCTAGGACATCTCAGAGTGCAGTAGGTCTGCTTTGCCACAAGGCACACTGCTGACTCACCTTCAGCCATTGGCCACCAGGCATCCCCTGCCTTCCCAGGTGCCTACAGCATGGTCCAAGCTACATCAAGAAGCTGAAAGGTGGTGAGCAGTCTCTCACTTTCATTGAAGACTGGGGCAGAGGCAACAACAGGCCAGAAATTTTCTCTGCTGACCTGGGGTAAGGCCTGGGCAAGATGAGCCATTCATGGCATGAGGCTGTGCCAGAAGTCATGCCGACGAGCACCCAAACTCTTCCCTGAGCTCCCTGCAGCCAGAGAGTGCTTCCAGCTCTCCAACCCCAACTGCGGTCAAAGAAACGCAGAAATGGTGAGCGTGTTAACTGAGCAGGTTATTTCACGTCTCCTGCCTGCACTTCTCCCTGACTGCTCAGAGGCCAGAACAACGATGTTGAATATATTAGAGGATAAGGAAGAAGAGAAGGAGGAAGTGCTTGGACTAATGATTATAAAAGATTATAAAATCTAGAGGCAAGAATGGATGATGGGACAGCAGGGCCCACGCAGGTCCTGGGCTCCTAGGAGTCATGAGCATGGCCATAGGCAGGGACATCTTTCATTAGATCTGTTGCTCAAAGCCCCATCCAACCTGACTTTGTTTTACTCAGTAATTCCTGAAGATAAGGTCTATATGGTGTCTTTTTCTTTCTTCCTCTAAACATCTATGCAAGAACAATAGATCAAAAGGAACTTGCAGACATTAAAAAAAAGTGTGGAGTTTAGTGCTCCATAAGAATGCCCATTGCTTCTTACATGAAAACAATGTCAGGTCTCAGAAGACCATGGGAAGTTTGCAGGGCTAGGAGCAGCTGGAGCCCTTCCTGTCAGCAGGCTCATAAAAAAAAAAAAAACCAAACAACTCGGTGTGCCCCAGGCTGACATCACCTGCCTCCACCGCACCCCTCTGGCACTTAGTCCATGTCTTCTGCCCACACTGATGCATCCTTGCCCTGGAAATCCTGGGGCCTCTCATCCCAGCACTCAGAAGAAACATCCGTGATGGAATGAGCATGCCATAAGCCAGGAAATGCAAAGGCGGTGTAGCGGGAAACAGCAACACATGTCACGTCATTACCTGGGATGTTTCCGTTCATTAGGAACGTATAGGAAAATTGTTGCTTATGCAGCACTGCCTTTGGCCTTGAGGCAGCGTGAGGCCAGTATAAAAGCCAGCCTAACTCGCCGCTCTCTCAACCACTTCTGTCACCTCCTTCTCCTTGGGAACCAGGTGAGTTGGAACCCCCTTTCTCCTCCACCTCCTCCTCTAGGACGGAGTCTTGCTTTCAAGGACAACTCAGCTGATACCTGCTCCTTGGTCTTATGGTACTGCTCTGAGATCGTGGTCGTGGGAGAAGGCAGAGGAGAGATGGTCTGTCATGGATGTAGGCTGAGGCTGGGCTGAGGTAGCTTTTTGGCTACAGGCGAGACAGGAGGATCCCTGGGCCTGGATGCTATCTGAAGGACGCCGCTGGGCTGAGGCAAAGAAGTCCTTGTTCCCTCCTGCACACCCTCCACCTCCGCTCCCAGCAGGTGTCTTGGCTTCCTTGTGGTGGGGTTGCAGGCTGTTGCTCAGGTGTCCCTGTGCTCTCCTTCCTCCCTGTCCTCTCTCCCAGGTGCACTGCCAGCCCCGAGACATGTCCTGCTCCGACAAGTGCCAGCCCTGCCAGCCCTGCCAGCCCTGCGGCCCGACCCCGCTGGCCAACAGCTGCAATGAGCCCTGTGTCAGGCAGTGCCAGCCTTCCACCATCGTCATCCAGCCCTCCCCCGTGGTGGTGACCCTGCCCGGCCCCATCCTCAGCTCCTTCCCGCAGAACACTGCCGTGGGCTCCTCCACCTCTGCTGCCGTTGGCAGCATCCTCAGCTGTGATGGAGTCCCCATCAACTCTGGGTGCTGCGACATCTCCTGCATCACCAGCCGCTACTGTGGCAGCAGAAGGTGCCCCCCTTGCTAAAGCCACCAGACAACCCAGACAAGGAGATCCAGGAACCCAGAAGATGCTGCCAGAATGAACAACGGAGATCGTGGCCATTGCTTTGAGAGGGGCTGAGCACGCCCTGCTCCTCCTGCAAACAGTGTCAGCCCTTTGAAAGGCCAGCCTGAGCTCTCTTGAAAACACGGCCGATGCCTCTCGTTCCCTTCCTCCACTCTCTCCTGTCCCGCCTTTTCCTTTGTTGTTTTCTGCTCCCTGGGCCACGAGGACCACCAAAGTCAGCTTAGGGGGGACCTGCCTGCCCCTCTCCCTCTGTGGGGCAGCCAGACAGGTGCCCTGTGGGAATTCTCCCTTTATCATGGGGCACTGACTCTCGGCCGCCCATGGTGATCCTATCACTGTGGCCTCTCCTCAGAGAGATCTTGTTTCCTTCTTTGGACTCATTAAACTCTGCTGCATCCCAGCCTCTGGCTCCGTGTGGTCCTTTCCTCTCTGGATGCTCTCTAAAGCTGCCCAGGGAGAAAGGAAGCAAACTGTGAGGGATCAAATGGGTGAGCAAGTGGGCCCTTCCTCATTCCTAGAGGAATGGGAGAGCAGGACACACTGTCTGTGGGCCTCCTTCAGTCCCTGTCCCCTGGAGCTGAGGTCACCGTCTCTGGCTACTCCACAGCCAGTGACCATCAGCCCTGCCCTTGCTGCACCTCTGCCCAGAAATACTCTCCTTGGCCTCAGAGCATGCCCTATGGATGGTGCTCCCAACTTGTGCTGTCTTCATGGGAGGACCCCAGTGCTGCAGGAGGACCTGGGAGGTCAGCAGCCCCACAAGCACTCGAGGCAGCTCCTCTTGCTCTGGATGGAGCTGTGCTGAGGGAGAAAGCTCAGGCAGAAGATGGCCGTGAGGATGGAAGGAGGGCATGACAGGAGAAATCACCTTGGCTAGAGCCCAGAGCCTCCTCCTCCTAGCCTTCCTACCATTCTCCAGAAGGAAGGGGTATGGCATGCATCCAAGTGCAAGGATAGGTCGGGCAAGCCCACCGTTGTAATGTCACACCCATAGAGTGCCCTGTGCAGACCAGCGGTTGGTTACACAGATTTGAAGGGCTGCAATGTCTCGCAGACTGCTCATCCCCAACTCCCATCAGACAGAGCAGCTCCAGGACAAAAAGATTAATAATAAATAATTAATAACATGGGCCTGCAAGAAGATGCAGATGAGCATCTGGCAGTTCCTCCCATGGAACTGTAGTGAGTGCACAGGTCAGAAAAGCCCATCTCTCTCTTTGCAGCTCATGGCCGGTGCAATCCCATCCTGGGGTGTGAGGGAAGACCAGTTCCATGGCAGAAGCTCTCTCACCACCTTCTCCTTTTCCCTCAGGCCACTAACCCCAGCCCCTCACAGGAGGAGGATCTTTGTTGGCAGATCTCTGGGTGCGTAAGGGAAATAGGGCTGCCAGGGGAGAAGGGAGGGCCCTTTCCCCAGAGCTCAACCTCGCACAGAAGGGCCTCCTGCCCAGACGCCAAGAGAGGAGAACTGTACTGTGCCCCTCCTCCTGCTGTATATGGAATCAGATTATAGCAATGGAATTCAGGTATCCTTGAGGACGGAGGTGGAGACTCACCCTGGTAACCAAGATATGCATCCTGGTCAAGACAATGGTACTGTACAAGAAGCTTTGAGTAGACAATAACCTATTTAGTGTGTGTAATGGTGTGTAGGGATATATGATTTCTTGCAGAGAAGTATTTTGGAATTTAATCAAGACTTGTATCCTAAGCTAACCTCAGGTGATGTTAATACTAAAAAATACACCCCTAGGAGGAGATTTTAGATGCAAATATAAGTCCACCTTAGTATAATGAGTTACATTAAAATTAAGACATGCACAGATGGACTTTAGTATCAGTGGCCACTCAGTTATTGCAGTGTGATTCTTTCTTTGCGATTGTTTCGTATAAAAGACCCTGTGTGTTGCTGAGAGAGGTGTGCTGGCTGATGTTAAAGGCCCGGCACCCCATTCTGCCGACTGGCAATAAAGACAAATATCTCGACTCAGTGTGTTGTTTGGCATTTTGCACACCGGGTGAAGAACCCTGGTTTAGGGACAACACTCCGAGCTCCCTCCTCTCCTGAAGCCTACAGCTTACACCTCAGCAGTTTGGGACTACAAAGACAGCCGAGATCTTCTGCGCTGACCTATCTGTGAAACAGTGAGGGTGGATGGGCTGGAAAAGAGAGGTAGTAAGGGATGGACGGTTGGCGAAGGAAATGCAGGTGAAGGGGGTCTGAGACATCCAAGAGAGCAGTGGTTTCTTCTCTGTCATGAGTTCTGATGGGGGTCCTTTTCTAGCAGAGTCAGAAAGAGCTGAAGCAAGCAGGTCATCAGCACAGCAGCTCCCATTCACAGCTTTCCTCCCGTGTGGCCTTTGGGGTCTCCTTGTTCTCCTGAGCCTATGGCAGGAGGGTTGGTGGGCTGTGCTCTGCCCATGGCTGTAACCCTGCCACTGGTTCCCAGGTACACAAGCACAAAGGCCAATTGACATCATTGCCCACCGTCCTCTGAGGGGAACAACAGTGGGAGAAAGAGACTGCTCCTGATGGCACAGACAGAAAGCAGAAAAAAAGCATATAAACGACAAACGCTCATGGCACTTCTGATCACCCTAATTGGTGCATAACTAGAAAGACCTTGGCAGGCTTGCAGACCCACCCAGCTGCTCTCTCCCTCTCCCTCCTCAACAGGACAGAAGGGGAAAGTAAGGTGGCAAAGGTTGTGGGTCAAGATAAAGACGGGGGCATTACCTACCAATGGCCATCACAGTCAAAACAGACTTGACCTGGGGAAGATTCATTCAACTTATTGCCAACTACGAATAAAGCAGGATGGTGAGAAACAGCCAAAAAACCCCTAAAATACCTTCCCTCCATCCCCACCTCTTTTTCACAGCCTCCACTTCCCTCCTTCATTCACAGCTCTTCTATTTCCTCCACCCCCAAGTAGCACAATGGGATGTGGAAAGGGGGGTTGCGGCAGTACACAGCAGTTCCCTTCTGCCGCTGTTTCGTCCCCACATTTTTCTCTGCTCCAGTGTGAGCCCTTCCCACGGGCTTCAGTCTTTCAAGACAAGCTCCAGCACGGGTCCTGTCCATGGGCTGCAGTCCTTCCAGATACGACTGCTCCAGCGTGGGTCCTCGAGGGGCCGCAGTTCCTGCCAGGAGCCTGCTTCAGCATGGGCCCTGCCCAGGCCACAGTTCCTGCAGGGGATATCCGCCTGATCTGGTGTGGGATCCTCCATGGGCTGCAGTGTGGATCTCTGCTCCACCATGGTCTTTCCCATAGGCTGCCCGGGAATCTCTGCACCAATGCCTGGAGCACCTCCTCCAGCTCTTTCTTCTCTGGCCTTGGTGTTTGCAGGATTGTTTCTCATGCTTTTTTTTTTTTACTTCATTCCTCACTTCCAGTGCAGTGTTTGGCCCTTTCTCAAATATGTTTTCGCGGAGGCACCACCAGCATGGCTAATGGGCTCAGCATTGGGCAGCAGTGAGTCTGTTTTGGAGCCGTCTGGAACTGCCTCTGTCAGACATGGGGGCAGCCCCTGGACTCTTGTCACAGAGGCCACCCCTGCAACCTTCCTCCCCCGGCTACCAAAGCTTTGCCACATAAGCCCGGTAGAGTGCGTCCAACGCCGTATGAGGCACAATCAGATGAATAAAAATTTCAACAGAAAAGAACCAGTCCAGGCTTCAGTAAGGGACAGATGTAACTTTGAATGATCTTAAGAAAAATGGTATTGTTACTCTTGCCTTAAGATTTGAAATAAATGCTCCAAAAATACAGCCATCTAATGTCCTTGGCAGATCCTTTAGGATTTGGAACAGATGGAGCTAGTTATGGTGATTTCCTTAATGTTATTATCATCAGATCTTAACTGCTGTATTTCACATTCCCCCTGGGCCTCTTTGACCCCCAGGGCACTTCCCAAAGGATTCTGCCTGGCAGGACCCTGAGGGGACAAAAATCTGCTCTTACGCAGTGCAGGGTTGCAATTCGGCCACTGCACACTCCAGACACATGAGCTATCCCCTCTTTTCTCCAAAACCCCAATAAGATCATAGGTCTGCAAGTGTGCACAGAGTTTTAAGCCGTCGTGCTCATGTTCTGGCTCAAGCTCTTGTCTTACATATGTCTGGGGTCAAGTTGGAAAGGCAAGTCAGTGAGTGTACTGGTTTAGCCTGGGACAGAGTTAAGTTTCTTCACAGTAGCTTGTATGGGGCTGTGTTTTGGATTTGTGCTGAAAATAGTGTTGATAATATATGGATGTTTTAGTCGTTGCTGAGCAGTCCTTGCACAGCATCAAGGCCTTCTCTGCTCCTCAGACTGCCCCGCCAGCGAGTAGGCTGGGGGTGCACAAGAAGTTGGGAGTGGACACGGCTGGGACAGCTGACCCCAACTCACCAAAGGGATATTCCATACTGTATAACGTCATGCTCCGCAATAAAACTGGGGGGGTGAAGTTGCTCGGGGACTGGCTGAGCATCCGTCGGTTGGTGGTGAGCAATTCTTTTCTTTTACATCACTTGTTTTTCTTGGTTGTATTTTCCTTTCTTTTTGTTGTTGTTTTTTCTTCTTTTTCCTTGCAACTTTTTTTTAACTATCAAACTGTCTTTATCTCAACCCATGATTTGTCTCACTTTTACCCTTGCAATTCTCCCCCCCATCCCACTTGGGCAGAGTGAGTGAGGGGCTGTGGGGTGCTTAGCTGCTGGCCAGGGTTAAACAGCCACAACAACAGCGCGTCAGTGAGTCAAGGTCCGGATGAGGTGTCACGACAATAATCGGGGTTCAACAAAGTCCAGTGATCACCAGGTTCACAGAGACGAGGCAGGTCTCAGGTCAAGCTGCGAAGTCACCCGCATGTCAGGGTCCAAACTGAGATCAGTGGAGTCCATGGCCAGACACAGGCACAGATGTGTCACCGCTGCAGATGTAACTCAGGTTGGGGCCAAGCACTAGAACTTAAGCTTGAAAGCTGCTCCCATGGGAAGAGGAGTCGGCTCAGGCTGAAGACTCCCAGCAGCACCGTCTGGCAATGATCTCAGCAAGGCCAACAAAGGGAAGGGGGCAGACCTCAGCGACGCTACCTCTAAGTTGGGTTGGTCCAACTATCCTACATCTCATAGCAGAGCAACATCTGGACCCCGGCCCCTTTAGTCCAGTACCCATTCGCTGCGAGGTCTCGGCCCCTGCCTCACTCAGCACCAGGCTGATGAGCTGTAGAAGTGCATCTGGCATTGGCATGGACACGAGGAGCCTGTGTTCCATCCCAGTCACCAGCAGCACTGCATCATAAGGGGATCGATTCAGGAACAATGGCCTGAACAGGCAGGCAGGCTTTCTTGGCCTTTCTCCCTGTACATAAAGCAAGGAATGCAGGGCACAGGAGGCAAAGACTTCATTTCAGTTCTCTGAGCACCTCTCCGCCAGGTCTCAGGCACCAACATTCAGCTATAGATGGACTCCTTCTAGTAAGGGCAACCTGCTATGCTGCAGTGCTCATGGACACACCAGGGGAGAGTCCTCCTGCTATGACGTGCCCATGCCCTCATGATGAGGGTCACACAAGTAGAGACTGACACACGTGTGCTCATGCATGCCTGCATGGAACCATGCATAAACCTGTACGCTCACATAAAGCCAGGAAAACATCGGCAACCGTGGACTCTGCTGAGGAGATGCTGGGGACCACACTGGCAGAGCCCAGCAAAATTGTCCTGAGAGCACTGTTAGTGTTGCAACAGCATCAAACCCTCCCAGCAGAAGCCCACCTGCATGCAACAATGAGCAACCACCAGAGAGTGATGGGGGAGCAAGAGAAAAGGATGTGGCATGTCCTCTCACATGGCAGTCCTTGGGCATCTGGACGAGAAGCACGAGAGCGGTACCCATTTCCTGACAACTTTGCCACAAACAAGCCCACAGGAATGACCCAGGTGCCCATCACCTGCCTGCACGGGATGCCACCAACACTTGAGCGGAGTCTTCTGCCTGTGCTGACCTGTTTCTGCCCCGGAAATCCTTGGGACTCTCATCCCAGCACTTACAGAAGCCTACGTATAGGAAAGCACGTGGCATAAGCCAGGAAATGAAAAGGCAGCAGTGCAGGAAACCAGAACACAGCCCATACCATTAGCTGGGATGTTTTGCATTTGGCATGAGCTTGTCAGAAAATTATTACTTCCGCAGAGGGTGCCTCTGGGCCTGAGGCAGTGCAGGACTACTATAAAAGGCAGCCCAACCCTCTGCTCTCTCATCCACTTCTCTCGCCTCCTTCTCCTTGGGAATCAGGTGAGTGTGAAGCCTCTTGTCCTCCTCTTTCAAGATCAGATCTTTCCTCGATGTCTGTCTTGGCTGATACGGGCTGTCCTAGCCCAGGGCTGGGAGCTGCTTCTCATGGGAGAGGGCAGGGGAGAGAAGGTCTTCTGCAGAGAGGGGCTGGGACTTAGTTGAGGTGGCTCCTGGGCTTTGAGCTGGGCAGCGTATGCTGGGCCAGGAGGTGCCTTAGCTCCCCTGTGGTTGGGTGCAGTGCTGCTTCTCATGTGTCCCTGTTTTCTGTTTCCCTCTCTGCCCTCTCTCCCAGGTGCACCTCCGGCCCAGAGACATGTCCTGCTCCGACAAATGCCAGCCCTGCCAGCCCTGCCAGCCCTGCCAGCCCTGCTGTCCCACCCCGCTGGCCAACAGCTGCAATGAGCCCTGTGTCAGGCAGTGCCAGCCTTCCACTGTCGTCATCGAGCCCTCTCCCGTGGTGGTGACCCTGCCCGGCCCCATCCTCAGCTCCTTCCCGCAGAACACTGTTGTGGGATCCTCCACCTCTGCTGCCGTTGGCAGCATCCTCAGCTGTGATGGAGTCCCCATCAACTCCGGGTGCTGTGACCTCTCCTGCATTACCAGCCGCTACTGTGGCAACAGATGTCAACCCTGCTAAAGCTGCTGGCAATGTCCTCCCAAGACCTCAGAACATGGTGCTGGACAGGAGATAGAGCTTCGGGGCACTGTATTTAGAGCTTTGGGCCATTGTTTTTTTCTTCTGCTCTCTCCTCTCTCTTCCTTGCCTTTCCTGTCTCCACCTCCCAATGCCAGCCTGGCAGGGACCTGTTGGCCTCCCTCCCCCTGCAGGGCAGGCAGATGGACACCCTGCAGGAGCTCCACCACATCTTAGTGGCTGCCCCTGATGCTCCCTGTGGGCCACCTCCTTTTCTTCTTTAGACTCATTAAAGTCGTGCTGCATTCAGGCCTGGGCCTCCGAGTGTTCTTTCCTTCTGAGGCCCCTCACTACAAGAAGGACATTGAGGTGCTGGAGCGTGTACAGAGAAGGGCGACAAAGCTGGTGAGGGGTCTGGAGCACAAGTCTTATGAGGAGCGGCTGAGGCAACTGGCTTTGTTCAGTCTGGAGAAGAGGAGGCTGAGGGGAGACCTCAATGCTCTCTACAATTACCTGAAAGGGGGTTGCAGCGAGGTGGGTGTTGGCCTCTTCTCCGAAGTGACGAGTGACAGGACAAGAGGAAATGGCCTCAAGTTGCACCAGGCGACGTTTAGACTGGATATTAGGACAAATTTCTTTACTGAGAGAGTGGTGAGACACTGCAATAAACTGCCCAGGGAAGTGGTGGACTCTGCCTATACTCAACTTCCCTAGCTCCCTAAGTGCTCTGAGGCAGGTCCAGCCCGAGCTCTGCTCACACCACCACTGCTCCTCACTAGGAAGCCTTGGGCCCATGATAGGGCTCTGCCTTCTTGGCCTTAGAAACAGTACTCTTCCTCCCAGTGTAACTGCCCAGACTGGTGCTGGGCTTAGGAAGAGGTGTGCTGCTGTGAGGGCACAGCCCTGCCCATTCTTGTGCCTATGTGGTTCCCACTGGTGAGCACGGTCTCTTGGAGGACAGATCGCAAACAGCCAGCGACTGGAGGACTGGTATAGGGGGCCCATGAGAGGATGGCTCCAAAGGGTGGCAGGAGTGGGGATGGGGAGACAATAATGCCAGGGGACAGCGCACAGCCTCATCTCCACCTTCCCCTCTCTTCCATTACCCAATCTAGGAAGACCTACTAGTCCTCCAGCACACCTCTTCCTAAGCCGTGCTCTGGAGGAAACAGCACCAGTCTGGAAGAGTCAACCCCAGCATTTGTGCTATGGTTGGGATGGTGACTGTCCTGTACCACCGAAATTGCCCAGCGCCCAGTGAGATGGACAAAGAACGTATCTCTGTCCCAAACTGTGGGCAGGGAGAGCATGAGGGGAACCTCACGTGGTCCATGGGGCGCTGTGTGCCTAAGACGTTATTTTGAGCCCAGCAGTGCCTTCAGGAGTCTCTTTTCTGCACCCAGGAGACCACAGATACCCAAGGGATGCCAGGATTTAAAGCATTACCCAGGGCTGAAGGCCAAGGTCTAAAAAGAAATTTTCAAGTGCAATTGAAAAGCATACCTAAAAGTTGACATCAATAGTGAAGCCACAAGTCATTTGCACAGAGAAGATAGACACCTGAAACAAGCCATGAGAATGCAGGGGTCATTGGACTGCAGAGAGCCCAAGTCGCTGTGGGGATGCTCTGTGCACTGCTGCCATCTGCCTAGTCACCATCCACCTGTAAACAATGGGGTGGTGGCCAAAAAGTGGGTGTTTGGGCAGTGGGTGCTCTCCTGGAGCTGCAGTGGCCCGAGGGGGTGTTGAGTTCACAGGGAGTGGGGACTCCATTGAGTACCCTGAGTGTGGCTGATACCAATCCTAACTTGTGAATTGCCCCAGCCCTGCATTTCTGGAGAGCAGCTGGGCCCTGCCAGGTGCTGAAGGACTGTATGAGGTACCTATCTCATCTGCCCGTGCCCATTGGTACTGGTCATGGACCCTAGACCAGGTAATGGAAGGGAGGGGAAGGTGGAGATGAGGCTGTGTGCTGTCCCCAGGCATTATTGTCTCCCCATCCCCACTCCTGCCGCCCTTTGGAGCCATCCTCTCACTGATGGTTATTGGCTGTGGAGTAGCCAGGGAGGTCTTCCTCAGCTCCAAGAGAAAGGGCACAAAACAAAATCCACTGCAGGGAGTCCCAGCAACCATGTTCTCCATTTTTTTTCCCTAGGCAGACTGGAGGAGTTCAATCACACAGAATCACAGAATCATTAAGGTTGGAAAAGACCTGTGAGATCATCAAGTCCAACCATCAACCAACCCACCATGCCCATTAAACCATGTCCCGCAATGCCTCGTCCACACGTTCCTGGAACACCTCCAGGGATGGTGACTCCACCACTTCCCTGGGCAGTTTATTGCAGTGTCTCACCACTCTCTCAGTAAAGAAATTTGTCCTAATATCCAGTCTAAACGTCGCCTGGTGCAACTTGAGGCCATTTCCTCTTGTCCTGTCACTCGTCACTTCGGAGAAGTGCCTCAGCCGCTCCTCATAAGACTTGTGCTCCAGACCCCTCACCAGCTTTGTCGCCCTTCTCTGTACACGCTCCAGCACCTCAATGTCCTTCTTGTAGTGAGGGGCCTCAGAAGGAAAGAACACTCGGAGGCCCAGGCCTGAATGCAGCACGACTTTAATGAGTCTAAAGAAGAAAAGGAGGTGGCCCACAGGGAGCATCAGGGGCAGCCACTAAGATGTGGTGGAGCTCCTGCAGGGTGTCCATCTGCCTGCCCTGCAGGGGGAGGGAGGCCAACAGGTCCCTGCCAGGCTGGCATTGGGAGGTGGAGACAGGAAAGGCAAGGAAGAGAGAGGAGAGAGCAGAAGAAAAAAACAATGGCCCAAAGCTCTAAATACAGTGCCCCGAAGCTCTATCTCCTGTCCAGCACCATGTTCTGAGGTCTTGGGAGGACATTGCCAGCAGCTTTAGCAGGGTTGACATCTGTTGCCACAGTAGCGGCTGGTAATGCAGGAGAGGTCACAGCACCCGGAGTTGATGGGGACTCCATCACAGCTGAGGATGCTGCCAACGGCAGCAGAGGTGGAGGATCCCACAACAGTGTTCTGCGGGAAGGAGCTGAGGATGGGGCCGGGCAGGGTCACCACCACGGGAGAGGGCTCGATGACGACAGTGGAAGGCTGGCACTGCCTGACACAGGGCTCATTGCAGCTGTTGGCCAGCGGGGTCGGGCAGCAGGGCTGGCAGGGCTGGCAGGGCTGGCAGGGCTGGCATTTGTCGGAGCAGGACATGTCTCTGGGCCGGAGGTGCACCTGGGAGAGAGGGCAGAGAGGGAAACAGAAAACAGGGACACATGAGAAGCAGCACTGCACCCAACCACAGGGGAGCTAAGGCACCTCCTGGCCCAGCATACGCTGCCCAGCTCAAAGCCCAGGAGCCACCTCAACTAAGTCCCAGCCCCTCTCTGCAGAAGACCTTCTCTCCCCTGCCCTCTCCCATGAGAAGCAGCTCCCAGCCCTGGGCTAGGACAGCCCGTATCAGCCAAGACAGACATCGAGGAAAGATCTGATCTTGAAAGAGGAGGACAAGAGGCTTCACACTCACCTGATTCCCAAGGAGAAGGAGGCGAGAGAAGTGGATGAGAGAGCAGAGGGTTGGGCTGCCTTTTATAGTAGTCCTGCACTGCCTCAGGCCCAGAGGCACCCTCTGCGGAAGTAATAATTTTCTGACAAGCTCATGCCAAATGCAAAACATCCCAGCTAATGGTATGGGCTGTGTTCTGGTTTCCTGCACTGCTGCCTTTTCATTTCCTGGCTTATGCCACGTGCTTTCCTATACGTAGGCTTCTGTAAGTGCTGGGATGAGAGTCCCAAGGATTTCCGGGGCAGAAACAGGTCAGCACAGGCAGAAGACTCCGCTCAAGTGTTGGTGGCATCCCGTGCAGGCAGGTGATGTGCACCTGGGTCATTCCTGTGGGCTTGTTTGTGGCAAAGTTGTCAGGAAATGGGTACCGCTCTCGTGCTTCTCGTCCAGATGCCCAAGGACTGCCATGTGAGAGGACATGCCACATCCTTTTCTCTTGCTCCCCCATCACTCTCTGGTGGTTGCTCATTGTTGCATGCAGGTGGGCTTCTGCTGGAGGGTTTGATGCTGTTGCAACACTAACAGTGCTCTCAGGACAATTTTGCTGGGCTCTGCCAGTGTGGTCCCCAGCATCTCCTCAGCAGAGTCCACGGTTGCCGATGTTTTCCTGGCTTTATGTGAGCGTACAGGTTTATGCATGGTTCCATGCAGGCATGCATGAGCACACGTGTGTCAGTCTCTACTTGTGTGACCCTCATCATGAGGGCATGGGCACGTCATAGCAGGAGGACTCTCCCCTGGTGTGTCCATGAGCACTGCAGCATAGCAGGTTGCCCTTACTAGAAGGAGTCCATCTATAGCTGAATGTTGGTGCCTGAGACCTGGCGGAGAGGTGCTCAGAGAACTGAAATGAAGTCTTTGCCTCCTGTGCCCTGCATTCCTTGCTTTATGTACAGGGAGAAAGGCCAAGAAAGCCTGCCTGCCTGTTCAGGCCATTGTTCCTGAATCGATCCCCTTATGATGCAGTGCTGCTGGTGACTGGGATGGAACACAGGCTCCTCGTGTCCATGCCAATGCCAGATGCACTTCTACAGCTCATCAGCCTGGTGCTGAGTGAGGCAGGGGCCGAGACCTCGCAGCGAATGGGTACTGGACTAAAGGGGCCGGGGTCCAGATGTTGCTCTGCTATGAGATGTAGGATAGTTGGACCAACCCAACTTAGAGGTAGCGTCGCTGAGGTCTGCCCCCTTCCCTTTGTTGGCCTTGCTGAGATCATTGCCAGACGGTGCTGCTGGGAGTCTTCAGCCTGAGCCGACTCCTCTTCCCATGGGAGCAGCTTTCAAGCTTAAGTTCTAGTGCTTGGCCCCAACCTGAGTTACATCTGCAGCGGTGACACATCTGTGCCTGTGTCTGGCCATGGACTCCACTGATCTCAGTTTGGACCCTGACATGCGGGTGACTTCGCAGCTTGACCTGAGACCTGCCTCGTCTCTGTGAACCTGGTGATCACTGGACTTTGTTGAACCCCGATTATTGTCGTGACACCTCATCCGGACCTTGACTCACTGACGCGCTGTTGTTGTGGCTGTTTAACCCTGGCCAGCAGCTAAGCACCCCACAGCCCCTCACTCACTCTGCCCAAGTGGGATGGGGGGGAGAATTGCAAGGGTAAAAGTGAGACAAATCATGGGTTGAGATAAAGACAGTTTGATAGTTAAAAAAAAGTTGCAAGGAAAAAGAAGAAAAAACAACAACAAAAAGAAAGGAAAATACAACCAAGAAAAACAAGTGATGTAAAAGAAAAGAATTGCTCACCACCAACCGACGGATGCTCAGCCAGTCCCCGAGCAACTTCACCCCCCCAGTTTTATTGCGGAGCATGACGTTATACAGTATGGAATATCCCTTTGGTGAGTTGGGGTCAGCTGTCCCAGCCGTGTCCACTCCCAACTTCTTGTGCACCCCCAGCCTACTCGCTGGCGGGGCAGTCTGAGGAGCAGAGAAGGCCTTGATGCTGTGCAAGGACTGCTCAGCAACGACTAAAACATCCATATATTATCAACACTATTTTCAGCACAAATCCAAAACACAGCCCCATACAAGCTACTGTGAAGAAACTTAACTCTGTCCCAGGCTAAACCAGTACACTCACTGACTTGCCTTTCCAACTTGACCCCAGACATATGTAAGACAAGAGCTTGAGCCAGAACATGAGCACGACGGCTTAAAACTCTGTGCACACTTGCAGACCTATGATCTTATTGGGGTTTTGGAGAAAAGAGGGGATAGCTCATGTGTCTGGAGTGTGCAGTGGCCGAATTGCAACCCTGCACTGCGTAAGAGCAGATTTTTGTCCCCTCAGGGTCCTGCCAGGCAGAATCCTTTGGGAAGTGCCCTGGGGGTCAAAGAGGCCCAGGGGGAATGTGAAATACAGCAGTTAAGATCTGATGATAATAACATTAAGGAAATCACCATAACTAGCTCCATCTGTTCCAAATCCTAAAGGATCTGCCAAGGACATTAGATGGCTGTATTTTTGGAGCATTTATTTCAAATCTTAAGGCAAGAGTAACAATACCATTTTTCTTAAGATCATTCAAAGTTACATCTGTCCCTTACTGAAGCCTGGACTGGTTCTTTTCTGTTGAAATTTTTATTCATCTGATTGTGCCTCATACGGCGTTGGACGCACTCTACCGGGCTTATGTGGCAAAGCTTTGGTAGCCGGGGGAGGAAGGTTGCAGGGGTGGCCTCTGTGAGAAGAGTCCAGGGGCTGCCCCCATGTCTGACAGAGGCAGTTCCAGACGGCTCCAAAACAGACTCACTGCTGCCCAATGCTGAGCCCATTAGCCATGCTGGTGGTGCCTCCGCGAAAACATATTTGAGAAAGGGCCAAACACTGCACTGGAAGTGAGGAATGAAGTAAAAAAAAAAAAGCATGAGAAACAATCCTGCAAACACCAAGGCCAGAGAAGAAAGAGCTGGAGGAGGTGCTCCAGGCATTGGTGCAGAGATTCCCGGGCAGCCTATGGGAAAGACCATGGTGGAGCAGAGATCCACACTGCAGCCCATGGAGGATCCCACACCAGATCAGGCGGATATCCCCTGCAGGAACTGTGGCCTGGGCAGGGCCCATGCTGAAGCAGGCTCCTGGCAGGAACTGCGGCCCCTCGAGGACCCACGCTGGAGCAGTCGTATCTGGAAGGACTGCAGCCCATGGACAGGACCCGTGCTGGAGCTTGTCTTGAAAGACTGAAGCCCGTGGGAAGGGCTCACACTGGAGCAGAGAAAAATGTGGGGACGAAACAGCGGCAGAAGGGAACTGCTGTGTACTGCCGCAACCCCCCTTTCCACATCCCATTGTGCTACTTGGGGGTGGAGGAAATAGAAGAGCTGTGAATGAAGGAGGGAAGTGGAGGCTGTGAAAAAGAGGTGGGGATGGAGGGAAGGTATTTTAGGGGTTTTTTGGCTGTTTCTCACCATCCTGCTTTATTCGTAGTTGGCAATAAGTTGAATGAATCTTCCCCAGGTCAAGTCTGTTTTGACTGTGATGGCCATTGGTAGGTAATGCCCCCGTCTTTATCTTGACCCACAACCTTTGCCACCTTACTTTCCCCTTCTGTCCTGTTGAGGAGGGAGAGGGAGAGAGCAGCTGGGTGGGTCTGCAAGCCTGCCAAGGTCTTTCTAGTTATGCACCAATTAGGGTGATCAGAAGTGCCATGAGCGTTTGTCGTTTATATGCTTTTTTTCTGCTTTCTGTCTGTGCCATCAGGAGCAGTCTCTTTCTCCCACTGTTGTTCCCCTCAGAGGACGGTGGGCAATGATGTCAATTGGCCTTTGTGCTTGTGTACCTGGGAACCAGTGGCAGGGTTACAGCCATGGGCAGAGCACAGCCCACCAACCCTCCTGCCATAGGCTCAGGAGAACAAGGAGACCCCAAAGGCCACACGGGAGGAAAGCTGTGAATGGGAGCTGCTGTGCTGATGACCTGCTTGCTTCAGCTCTTTCTGACTCTGCTAGAAAAGGACCCCCATCAGAACTCATGACAGAGAAGAAACCACTGCTCTCTTGGATGTCTCAGACCCCCTTCACCTGCATTTCCTTCGCCAACCGTCCATCCCTTACTACCTCTCTTTTCCAGCCCATCCACCCTCACTGTTTCACAGATAGGTCAGCGCAGAAGATCTCGGCTGTCTTTGTAGTCCCAAACTGCTGAGGTGTAAGCTGTAGGCTTCAGGAGAGGAGGGAGCTCGGAGTGTTGTCCCTAAACCAGGGTTCTTCACCCGGTGTGCAAAATGCCAAACAACACACTGAGTCGAGATATTTGTCTTTATTGCCAGTCGGCAGAATGGGGTGCCGGGCCTTTAACATCAGCCAGCACACCTCTCTCAGCAACACACAGGGTCTTTTATACGAAACAATCGCAAAGAAAGAATCACACTGCAATAACTGAGTGGCCACTGATACTAAAGTCCATCTGTGCATGTCTTAATTTTAATGTAACTCATTATACTAAGGTGGACTTATATTTGCATCTAAAATCTCCTCCTAGGGGTGTATTTTTTAGTATTAACATCACCTGAGGTTAGCTTAGGATACAAGTCTTGATTAAATTCCAAAATACTTCTCTGCAAGAAATCATATATCCCTACACACCATTACACACACTAAATAGGTTATTGTCTACTCAAAGCTTCTTGTACAGTACCATTGTCTTGACCAGGATGCATATCTTGGTTACCAGGGTGAGTCTCCACCTCCGTCCTCAAGGATACCTGAATTCCATTGCTATAATCTGATTCCATATACAGCAGGAGGAGGGGCACAGTACAGTTCTCCTCTCTTGGCGTCTGGGCAGGAGGCCCTTCTGTGCGAGGTTGAGCTCTGGGGAAAGGGCCCTCCCTTCTCCCCTGGCAGCCCTATTTCCCTTACGCACCCAGAGATCTGCCAACAAAGATCCTCCTCCTGTGAGGGGCTGGGGTTAGTGGCCTGAGGGAAAAGGAGAAGGTGGTGAGAGAGCTTCTGCCATGGAACTGGTCTTCCCTCACACCCCAGGATGGGATTGCACCGGCCATGAGCTGCAAAGAGAGAGATGGGCTTTTCTGACCTGTGCACTCACTACAGTTCCATGGGAGGAACTGCCAGATGCTCATCTGCATCTTCTTGCAGGCCCATGTTATTAATTATTTATTATTAATCTTTTTGTCCTGGAGCTGCTCTGTCTGATGGGAGTTGGGGATGAGCAGTCTGCGAGACATTGCAGCCCTTCAAATCTGTGTAACCAACCGCTGGTCTGCACAGGGCACTCTATGGGTGTGACATTACAACGGTGGGCTTGCCCGACCTATCCTTGCACTTGGATGCATGCCATACCCCTTCCTTCTGGAGAATGGTAGGAAGGCTAGGAGGAGGAGGCTCTGGGCTCTAGCCAAGGTGATTTCTCCTGTCATGCCCTCCTTCCATCCTCACGGCCATCTTCTGCCTGAGCTTTCTCCCTCAGCACAGCTCCATCCAGAGCAAGAGGAGCTGCCTCGAGTGCTTGTGGGGCTGCTGACCTCCCAGGTCCTCCTGCAGCACTGGGGTCCTCCCATGAAGACAGCACAAGTTGGGAGCACCATCCATAGGGCATGCTCTGAGGCCAAGGAGAGTATTTCTGGGCAGAGGTGCAGCAAGGGCAGGGCTGATGGTCACTGGCTGTGGAGTAGCCAGAGACGGTGACCTCAGCTCCAGGGGACAGGGACTGAAGGAGGCCCACAGACAGTGTGTCCTGCTCTCCCATTCCTCTAGGAATGAGGAAGGGCCCACTTGCTCACCCATTTGATCCCTCACAGTTTGCTTCCTTTCCCCCTGGGCAGCTTTAGAGAGCATCCAGAGAGGAAAGGACCACACGGAGCCAGAGGCTGGGATGCAGCAGAGTTTAATGAGTCCAAAGAAGGAAACAAGATCTCTCTGAGGAGAGGCCACAGTGATAGGATCACCATGGGCGGCCGAGAGTCAGTGCCCCATGATAAAGGGAGAATTCCCACAGGGCACCTGTCTGGCTGCCCCACAGAGGGAGAGGGGCAGGCAGGTCCCCCCTAAGCTGACTTTGGTGGTCCTCGTGGCCCAGGGAGCAGAAAACAACAAAGGAAAAGGCGGGACAGGAGAGAGTGGAGGAAGGGAACGAGAGGCATCGGCCGTGTTTTCAAGAGAGCTCAGGCTGGCCTTTCAAAGGGCTGACACTGTTTGCAGGAGGAGCAGGGCGTGCTCAGCCCCTCTCAAAGCAATGGCCACGATCTCCGTTGTTCATTCTGGCAGCATCTTCTGGGTTCCTGGATCTCCTTGTCTGGGTTGTCTGGTGGCTTTAGCAAGGGGGGCACCTTCTGCTGCCACAGTAGCGGCTGGTGATGCAGGAGATGTCGCAGCACCCAGAGTTGATGGGGACTCCATCACAGCTGAGGATGCTGCCAACGGCAGCAGAGGTGGAGGAGCCCACGGCAGTGTTCTGCGGGAAGGAGCTGAGGATGGGGCCGGGCAGGGTCACCACCACGGGGGAGGGCTGGATGACGATGGTGGAAGGCTGGCACTGCCTGACACAGGGCTCATTGCAGCTGTTGGCCAGCGGGGTCGGGCCGCAGGGCTGGCAGGGCTGGCAGGGCTGGCACTTGTCGGAGCAGGACATGTCTCGGGGCTGGCAGTGCACCTGGGAGAGAGGACAGGGAGGAAGGAGAGCACAGGGACACCTGAGCAACAGCCTGCAACCCCACCACAAGGAAGCCAAGACACCTGCTGGGAGCGGAGGTGGAGGGTGTGCAGGAGGGAACAAGGACTTCTTTGCCTCAGCCCAGCGGCGTCCTTCAGATAGCATCCAGGCCCAGGGATCCTCCTGTCTCGCCTGTAGCCAAAAAGCTACCTCAGCCCAGCCTCAGCCTACATCCATGACAGACCATCTCTCCTCTGCCTTCTCCCACGACCACGATCTCAGAGCAGTACCATAAGACCAAGGAGCAGGTATCAGCTGAGTTGTCCTTGAAAGCAAGACTCCGTCCTAGAGGAGGAGGTGGAGGAGAAAGGGGGTTCCAACTCACCTGGTTCCCAAGGAGAAGGAGGTGACAGAAGTGGTTGAGAGAGCGGCGAGTTAGGCTGGCTTTTATACTGGCCTCACGCTGCCTCAAGGCCAAAGGCAGTGCTGCATAAGCAACAATTTTCCTATACGTTCCTAATGAACGGAAACATCCCAGGTAATGACGTGACATGTGTTGCTGTTTCCCGCTACACCGCCTTTGCATTTCCTGGCTTATGGCATGCTCATTCCATCACGGATGTTTCTTCTGAGTGCTGGGATGAGAGGCCCCAGGATTTCCAGGGCAAGGATGCATCAGTGTGGGCAGAAGACATGGACTAAGTGCCAGAGGGGTGCGGTGGAGGCAGGTGATGTCAGCCTGGGGCACACCGAGTTGTTTGGTTTTTTTTTTTTTTATGAGCCTGCTGACAGGAAGGGCTCCAGCTGCTCCTAGCCCTGCAAACTTCCCATGGTCTTCTGAGACCTGACATTGTTTTCATGTAAGAAGCAATGGGCATTCTTATGGAGCACTAAACTCCACACTTTTTTTTAATGTCTGCAAGTTCCTTTTGATCTATTGTTCTTGCATAGATGTTTAGAGGAAGAAAGAAAAAGACACCATATAGACCTTATCTTCAGGAATTACTGAGTAAAACAAAGTCAGGTTGGATGGGGCTTTGAGCAACAGATCTAATGAAAGATGTCCCTGCCTATGGCCATGCTCATGACTCCTAGGAGCCCAGGACCTGCGTGGGCCCTGCTGTCCCATCATCCATTCTTGCCTCTAGATTTTATAATCTTTTATAATCATTAGTCCAAGCACTTCCTCCTTCTCTTCTTCCTTATCCTCTAATATATTCAACATCGTTGTTCTGGCCTCTGAGCAGTCAGGGAGAAGTGCAGGCAGGAGACGTGAAATAACCTGCTCAGTTAACACGCTCACCATTTCTGCGTTTCTTTGACCGCAGTTGGGGTTGGAGAGCTGGAAGCACTCTCTGGCTGCAGGGAGCTCAGGGAAGAGTTTGGGTGCTCGTCGGCATGACTTCTGGCACAGCCTCATGCCATGAATGGCTCATCTTGCCCAGGCCTTACCCCAGGTCAGCAGAGAAAATTTCTGGCCTGTTGTTGCCTCTGCCCCAGTCTTCAATGAAAGTGAGAGACTGCTCACCACCTTTCAGCTTCTTGATGTAGCTTGGACCATGCTGTAGGCACCTGGGAAGGCAGGGGATGCCTGGTGGCCAATGGCTGAAGGTGAGTCAGCAGTGTGCCTTGTGGCAAAGCAGACCTACTGCACTCTGAGATGTCCTAGCCAAAGTCTAGCCAGCACACCCAGAGAAGTGATCTTTCTCCTCTATTTGGCACTCATGAGACCATGCCTGGGGGTCCTGTGTTCAGTTTGGGGCTCCTCGGTGTGTAGGAAAGGTACTGACCTGTGGGAGCGAGTCCAGTGGAAGTCCCCAACGCAGTCAGGGGGCTTGAGGACATGATGCACAAAGAGAGCCTGAGGGAAAAGGGCCTTAGGAAAAGAAGGCTCAAGGGAGACCTTACGGGTGCCTAGGTGCTCTGAGGATGTGGAAAAGATGGAGCCAGGCTCTTCTCAAACTCCACAGTGGTAGGACGAGAGGCAAAGGACACAGTCTGGAACCTGGGAAATTCTAGTTAGATATTAGAAACGTATTTTAATTTTTTTTATTATTATTATTTTTTTGTTAACCTTGAAAATTCTCAATTACTGGAATGGGCTTCCTAGAGATGTTGTGCAGGCTCCGGCCTTGGAAATTTTCAGGACTTGGGCCCTGACCAGCCTGATCTAATGCGACCTGCTCTGAGCAGGGACTTGGAATGGGTGATCTGTAGAGGTCCTGTCCAACCTAAATTATTCTATGATTCTATGGAAAAAGTGAAAGTAGTTTGGATGGTTTGTTTCTTAAAGGATAGAAGTACAGAGAGGATAAATGTAGATGAAATCTGTTTTGAAGAAACTGAGAATGGAAGGGTTACTATCAAGTGGAAAGGCTGGTTTTCATTTTGTTTTGTTTTTCCAATGAGCTTTTAATAAACTGATATATGAGATGGAATGGGACAGTGTGGCAGGAAACTTCATTTATTGATTCCTGAGATAGCTCCTTTTGGACAGAGGGAGAAAGTCCACAGTGCCTGGGGGCTGAGTGGGACCCTTGGAGCCAGCAGGATCTGGTGGTGTTGATCATTGTGTTTGTGAGAGCTGCAGCCTTGCGTTGTGCTGACAGGAGTTTGGGGCTAGACACCATGTAGGAGCCGGGAGAAGCCAATGCTATCAAGGGCTTGAGGTTGGTGGGAGAGGAGACACAAGTATCAAGGAAGGAGAGACTCCCAAGACGTTGCACAGGGGGATGTGTCAGAGAGGCTGGTCTATCCCTCTTTTACCCCTCACCTTGGAAAGGCAGAAGTCTTCATCTTTCTGCATTTGCTTTTCCTCTGTTGTGTAGCCTAGGATGGGAGAGTGTTATGGTGCCTTCCTGTGCCACTTGGGTGCATGGAAGGACAAGCTGCAGCCAGCTCTGCAGTGATGGACTCCCAGAAGACTCCTAAGAGAGAACTGCCTTGTCTGGGTGAGGTTGAGGTGCATCTTGGAACCATCCATATCTCCTGGGATCCCCTTTTCTCTTTGAGGGTGTGCAGTGTCCTTGAAAAATCCTGCTGCTGCTGCTGCTGCTGCTGAAGATGATGGTGATGATGATGATGATTATTACTATTGTTGTTGTTGCAGAAAATTGATGAAGGCTCTTTTAGACTCTAAAGTTGTTGTTGGAGCCTGGCTCCTCTCTGGGGTTTGTATTGTATTGGCAAGGTTTTGGTAGCAGGGGGGCTACAGGGGTGGCTTCTGTGAGAAGCTGCTAGAAGCTTCCCCCATGTCCTATAGAGCCAATGCCACCTGGCTCCAAGACGGACCCGCTGCTGGCCAAGGCCAAGCCAATCAGCAATGGTGGTAGCGCCTCTGTGATAACATGTTTAAGAAAGGCAAAAAACAACTGTGCAATGGCAGCCCGAGAAGAGAGGATTGAGAATCCTTAAGAGAAACCACTCTGCAGACACCAAGGTCAGTGAAGAAGGAGGGGGAGGAGGTGCTCCAGGCGCCAGAGCAGAGATTCCCCTGCAGCCCGTGGTGAAGACCATGGTGAGGCAGGCTGTCCCTCTGCGGCCCATGGAGGTCCACGGTGGAGCAGACATCTACCTGCAGCCCGTGGAGGACCCCACGCCAGAGCAGGTGGATGCCCGAAGGAGGCTGTGACCCCTTGAGAAGCCTGCGCTGAAGCAAGCTCCTGGGAGGACCTGTTGGACCTGTGGAGAGCGAAGCCCATGCTGAAACAGGTTTGATGGCAGGACTTGTGACCCTGCGGGGAAGCCACGCTGGAGCAGTCTGTTCCTGAAGGGCTGCACTCCGTGGAAAGGACCCACGCTGGAGCAGTACGTGAAGAACTGTAGCCTGTGGGAAGGACCCACATTGGAGAAGTTCGTGGAGAACTGTCTCCCACAGGAAGGACCCCACGCTGCAGCAGGGGAAGAGTGTGAGGAGTCCTCCCCTGGAGGATGAAGGAGCAGCAGAAACAACGTGTGATGAGCTGACCGCAACCCCCATTCCCCACACCCCTGTGCCGCTCGGGGGGGGAGGAGGTAGAGAAAATTGGGAGTGACGTTGAGCCTACGAAGGAGGGAGGGGTGGGGGGAAGGTGTTTTAAGATTTGGTTTTACTTCTCATTATCCTACTCTGATTTTGATTGGTAATAAATTAAATTAATTTCCCCAAGTTGAGTCTGTTTTGCCCATGATGGTAACAGTGAGGGATCTCCCTGTCCTTATCTCAACCCACGAGCCTTTCATTATATTTTCTGTCCCCTGTCCAGCTGAGGAAGGGGACTGAGCCAAAGAGCGGCTTTGGTGGGCACCTGGTGTCCGGCCAGGGTCAACCCACCACGGGGTTGCAGGTTATCCTGACGGAATAGGTCACACAGCCAGATTCTCCGGGCTGCTGCACAACCGGGTTCCTCATGTATTTCTGGGGATATGCGGGACAGGTGGTGTTCCTAGGTGGCAGAGGAAGGAAAGGGGAGAAGTGGTAGAAACATAGGGCCCATCTGTTCCCAGTAGAAATAGCAATGTCCCCAGAGAGATGGTGTAAAACCTTAGTGGGGCAAAATTAAAAGTCTTAAATGGTCCATCAGGGGTGTGCAGAAGAGCAGGCATTTCTCACCATGGGTGGGAGGACTCCACTGGGATATCAGACCAGGAAGAGACCCTTCCCACCATGGGGAATCCAGAGCTACCAGGCTGCCTCACTGTAAAGGTCTTGGCTGCAGGAGCAGCGCATGTCACTGCTGGAGGAGGGAGGACCACAGCAGGAGCAGATATGTTTTCGCTCAGGTGATTGTAGAGGCTGAATCCAGCAGTGTGAGACGATCTGAGCTCTGGCTGAACTTGCAATCCTCCTTTTGAACCCTTGTAGGTCTGCAAAGGACAAATGTTCATCAGACATTGGTGTTTTCAGCCTGGCAGGATCAGGAACGCATGTGTGCACACATCAGGCTTCACTGAACTGTTTGGGGAGCTCCTCTGTGCACAGGGACAAGCCTCAGCCAAACAGGACATATGCTTGTCAGGGCTATTTTGCTGACGGCTCAGGAGATACTTGGAGGAGAGTGTGGCAGGATCAGGAGCCTTGAACATCACCAGGAGGGAATTGCCTCCCCTGCTCTGCCTGTGTAGGGGCAAGACCATTCCCCCATCTCTCCTGGGGCTGCTTTTTACTTCTGTGCCCCTCCTTCACACTTCCCCAGACACTTCTGACGCACTCTCTTTTGCCCTTCTCCTGATGCTTCTTGGACTTGAGCCCCTTTATGGACACCTCAGTCTCCCCTTGCTCTTGCTGCATCCCCAGCTTTTCCTGCTTCTGCACCTCACTGATGAGGAAGGGGAGAGGATCTGGATCAAGTCTAGCGATAGCATGAGGTCTGCAGTCACAGTGAGTGGTACCAACAGCCCAATCTCAGCCAGGGGCCACCTGTCCTCCTTTGGGGAAGTTTTGATGTCTCCTCTGATGTCCTCAGGAAGGTGAGCAATAACTACATGAGACCTTACCACTCCCTTGCGGCCTGGTCATCTTCTTAGGAGTGAAATGGTGTTCTGGAACCAGTCCCAGCTCCCAGGCAGGCAGCAGTGCTGCAGTGACATGCTCCTATGATTGGAGCTGGGACAAGCTAGGCTCCCCAGAGGCTGCTGATGCTGAGGTTGGGGCATTAGTCTGTAAGGTGTTCATCACAATCACGATTAATAATAGCTGGCGCATTGAGTCCCACCACTACAAACCGGGTTGCTCTTGTCTGGAGAGGAAGCGCTTTCAAAATTGGATTAATTTCAGTGTATTGTATTTCCATTTTCTGTAACTTCAGCCGGGGCAGCTGATCTAAGAGGAACCTGTAGTGCTTTTTCAGTCTCGTGTTTTTAAGCATAGCAATAAAATAAAGGAAGACACAGCAAAAGCAACGTTAAGCATGACACCCTTTCCAACGTTCGTGGGTCGAGGGGGTCAAGCATACTTCTGTGCTCCCTGTGAAAGACAAAACCAGTCCAAGACCATTATTGGCAGTTATCTGCTGGCCTGGTGCAGTGTTTTAGGCCCAGGGGAACTCAAAAGACAGGCCCACAAGGAAAAGCAAGAAGTACACAGACTAAGATCTGTGGATGTATGGACGAGATATGACTCGACTGCCACAACTGAAGTTCACCCACACTTTCTCCAACACACTGTTCTCTACCATGCTGATCTGTCACCTCTCCCTGACGAAGAAAACTCTTTCTCCCTTTTAGTTACTCTTTCAAGATATACCGTACCTCTTTTGTCTCTGTAAAACACGCATAAGGTTTGGTGGTGTGGGCCCGTGGGGCTGTGGCTGCAGAGTCAGTGCTGTGGCTGCAGAGTCAGTGCTGGGCAGTGTCACTACTGGGGTAGTGTTGGGCAGAAAAGCCTCTGACCAACAAGAGGAGCAGGAAAAAACATTTTCAAGTGCCTGCCGTGGGCAAAGCAGTCTCAGCTTGGGGAATTTTATACAATTTAATCTCCTGCCAGTCAACACAAATTTGTGGTCACTGAGCTGGGGGTATTCAAGGGGAGTGAGGGCCCCAGTGTGTGGTCTGGCCAAGCTGATTTCTACAGCAATCTGTGAGTCACCGTAGCCCTGCACATCTGTGCAGCTGCTGGGCTGTGTAGGGAACTGGTTGAGGGGTGGAGGGTTTATAGGTGACCTGTCCTTGCTACCCTTGTCCTTGGGCACAGACCATGCCCCCTCATTCTGGAGACAGGTGGGAGGATGAGGAGAAGAAGGTCCCGGGCTGTTGTAAAAGCTGTTTCCATCCCCACTTCTGCATCCTTTGGGGCCATCTGACTGAGATTTTTTTCCCAACACAGGGCTATCCAAAGCAGGAGGAATTCCCTTCTTCACAGGCTTGTGAGCTGCTGACCTCTCAGAGCCTCCAGCAGCACCGGGCTCCTCACTGAGGGATAGCAGTGGTTGGGCTCCCCATCTGCAGGACGTGCTCTAAGGCCACAGGGCCGTATCTGAGCAGAGATCATAGAATCATAGCATCATAGACTAGTTTGGGTTGGAAG